>NC_133380.1:23545931-23761067 GCF_049309525.1 Garra rufa
CGCCAGTCCCTTTGTCTAAGATGCCAGCCAGCTGTGGTTTCACATTAAACCGGCAACGTAGGGATGTCTCTCTTGTTGCTCCGTATCGGGGATGTCATGTCAGACAACAGGTTAGTGTGCATGCTAAAGGTGACAAACGCACAATACTTTAAACTATGGGATCCATAGCGTAACCTTAATATTTCCTAATAGGGTGGAAGTTATATTCTGCCGCTCCTTATAATGGGAGCTCCAGTGCAAATGTCTTGCCCCATGAGTCCTCGCCTCCCTACAGTGTCCTGCTTCTCCTCTGGCATGATCATCTCATTTGATGTCAGAGCAGATGATGTTGAAATTAAAGGTAAGTTACCTAAATTGTGTTTTTAATCCACTCTTAAAAATAAAGGTTCCAAAAGTGTTTTTGCAGTGATGCCATAGAACCATTTTTTTTTTCTTTCCCAAATAACCTTTCAGTGAACCGTTTCTAAAATGACAATTTTAAAGAACATCTTTAAAAACCTTTGACAATTTCTGCATTTGAAAGGTTCCATGGATGTTCAAGTTTCTTCCAAGAACCATTGATGCCAATAAAGAATTTATTATTATTATTGGCCAAGCAACGAAGGTGCGACGGCACCTATTGTATCCGTTAGATTACTTCCTATTCTTCCGCCACTGCGTCTATGGCAGCCCATAGAACCGCTTGCGGGAAAGTTGTATAATTTGGCACGCTGATAGAGGGCAGTCTGAAATGTCACCATAGCCAATTTGGAGTCTCTAACTCAACTCTCTAGCGCCACCAAGTTGCATTTTTATATATATATATATATATATATATATAAAAAAATATTATTTTTTTTATATATAAAAAAAAATATTATTTTTTTTTTTTCCTCTGATTCCTTGGGTCATGTTGAGTTGAATGAAGAAAAAAATTTAAATTCTAAGGTTTACTTTTTATTTTATTTTTTTATATATAATTGTTTGAAAAACCTACTTTTTCGAACTCGTCTTAGACGGTTTGTCTGATTTTCACCAAAATTGGCTCTGATCATCTTCAGACCATGCTGGCAAAAAGTTCAGGAATTCAAGTTGATTAGTCAAACTGTTCTCAAATAACACGCAAATTAATTATACGATAAGCGTGCAAAAATGGATGTGAGGCCATATCTCCGGAACGGTTTGGGACCAAACTATGTTTGTGTTATAACAAGGCTACCTGCAGTGTTTTATTACAGTGCCACCTAGTGGTCAGGAGATATGAAAAATGTTTATTTTTGCTTATAACTTCTCAATGGTTTATCCAACTGGTCTTGTTAGGTTCGGAGGGGCATACCGAGTGGAACCATATCCAATGTCGGCCATTTTGAATTGTTATAAAATGCTATTTTACGAACGCATTAACATCATTAGGAAACTCTGTATGTATCTTCGTCAGCATGCCCTGACAGTACTCAAAAGGTTTGGTGGCAGTGCCACCTTTTGGTCAAAAGTTATAAGGAAATTTAGAAAAATGCTAATAACTTAGTGAACTTGTGAAATGGCGTATTGTAATGAAAGTGATCTCAAAATATTCCTTGGGTCAGGCCGAGAACATTGATACCAATTATGCCAAAATTGGCCAAACTTCCTGTTCGCCATTTTGATTATTGTAGGAAACCTAATTTTTCAAACTAGTCTTAGACCGTTCATCCGATTTTTCACCAAAATCGAGTCAGATTATTTTTAGACTGTGCTGACAAATAGTTATGGACTTCAAGTTGATAGATGAAAGCATTTTCGTACAGCACCTCTACAAATATTAGGCTTGATGCCAAAATGACTCGGAGGCTTTATCTCTGCAAAGCTTTGACATAATGACACCAAACTTTGTGCCTGTCACCTCACACTAAACGCACCACATCGATTTGATAACAGCGCCACCTGTTGGTCAAACGTAATAAGTTATTAAATCACATCAGTAGGCGTTCTACATTTGTCAATTAGACTAAAATCATCTTAAAATGGCTTCAATTACTTGTTGCAGTTGGTCTGGTGTTCCATGCTATCCTTAGCTCCTCATTTTCACTTTGGAGTGCTTGGCCCTGTAATTGCTGCTTGCAGCTATATTTTATTATTATTGTTGTTATTGAGTTTAGTTGAAAGGACCTTGAATTTTACTCTGCTCTTCTGTTTTTAGTGGATGGATCGTGGCAGCCTCTGCTTCTAACATACTCTATGTGCTCGTTCACATTGGACACTGCTGGTGGTTCACTGGTTGTCACTGCACCATTCACAGGAAGCTGTTGGGAAATGATGGTAAGCATTATTGACCGGATTGCATTCATGGCTTGTCTGGTTTTCATACGTACGCTAGTTGATGGCTCACATCTTCCACAGGATACTGAAAGGCACCTCCCTTTGATGTATGGTGACCGGGAAGTGACTCTTTCCTGTCCACTGACGCCGCCAACAACCGTTGCTCCACATGACCCAACTGTACCTGACGCTGTCAAAGACCCACTCGACATGCAACAAAAGTTTTACCCTTTTCCAATAAAAAGTCCCTGGTGGCCATATCCTCATGTACTTCCTCCAACAGTGCCGCCTACTACAACGACAACCCCACCGCCTCAAGATCCTGTGCAACGTCCCATGTATCCCATGCCAGTGTTTAACCCTTATCACTTTTACCCTAAACATGCCCCACCACAACCTCATCATCCTTGGTACCCAATGTTTCCTCCCTATATGTACGGTTTCAAGAGCCCAGCTGAAGTGACCACTGCTGCCACAACTACACCTCCCACCACTGCTGCCCCGTTGGATCAGTATGCACAATATCCCATGTTCCCAACGTTCTATGGCCATCAACCAATCGAGTCTTATGGACCTCCAGCTCCTCAGCATCCTCAGCATCCTCAACATCCTCAGTATCCTCAGTATCCTCAACATCCTCAGTATCCTCAACATCCTCAGTATCCTCAACATCCTCAGTATCCTCAACATCCTCAGTATCCTCAACATCCTCAGTATCCTGTCTTTGGTCCCCGTAGCTCTAAATGAACTTCTGTCATCTATCTACAGGTCTCATAGACACCAGTTTAAAGTGAGATGAGTAAGGAGGTACTCTGACGTGGCATGGGGTTTATTGACATCAGAAGGAAAATCAAGTTGCATCTTTGTTGCTTTTTAGCTTCGTATAAGCCTAATAAAGCTTCATGAGACTCTAACTGTTGGTTGTCTTTATTACCTGGTTGTGCATTTGAAGTCTACTTGTGCAGCTTTTCCTGTCAAATTGTAGGACGAATCTGGTTTTAAATTTTATTTTTAAATCTCCGTAAAGACAAACACTATATTTTTTTTTTTTTATATATATTTTATGCCATATATTTTGCTCACTTATGTAAAGCTGTGTTCAAAGCATATACAGCATCTGCCCTTATTTTGTTGGCTTGATAAATTATTCAAACAAGATGTCATATTTCAATATGTGAAATTTGTGGTTTACATCATGGGTTCTCAACTTTTTTTTTTTTTTTTTTTCTTAATTCCTTTGGGAGTTGTCTATTGTATAACTTTGACAGTATGTTGCCCCCATCCGGGGGCACTAGTCCCCACACAGACCACAGGGTGAGCACCTCCTGCTGGCCTCAATAGCACCACTTCCAGCAGCAACCTAGGGTGCCTTTCAATATCCCTCCTCCATCCTATGACCTGGAAACCGATCGAGATCAGCCGTCTTGTGGGACATCTCAATTCTCTAATTGCACCGAGAGGATCGAGGAGGTTTCCTGAGGAGTCTTAAGCGAGGTTACACAGGTGTGTCCTATGTGGAAGCGTTTTATCGACTAAACATGATGCACTCCTCCCCCTTCAGATCAGTCGTAAAATTTACATTTATTTTTACCTTTGCAGTGTAAATGTCATATTTCAACAGGGCATCTTGCTTTGTTAATATGAATGCCTTAAATAATGAACTTTAACAACATATGGGCAGATCTGTTTAGCACAGCTGCTGACGCTTTGAAGCGATGCTTGAGTGGTCAAGAGTATTCCCAATGTTCACCCTTTGATTCCTCCGTCCTCATTTCCTTTCCTTAAATCCTTCCCTCGTATCCAAACGGGGTGGAGCTAGGAAGCAAGGAAAGGAAACGAGGATGCAAAAATAAAAAATGAGAAGCACCCCCCCTGCTGAAAAAAAACAGCATATGCTGGTTAGGTAGGTTTTGGTGCTGGGAGGCTGGTTTTAGCTGGTTAATGCTGGTCCTTTGCTGGTTAATGCTGGTCCTTAGCTGGTTTATGCTGGTCCTTAGCTGGTTAATGCTGGTCCTTTGCTGGTTTATGCTGGTCAAGGACCAGCATTAACCAGCTAAAACCAGCATCTCAGCACCAAAACCTACCTAACTAGCATATGCTGTTTTTTTCAGCAGGGCCCTAGTTTTTCCCAGGAGGTCTCCCATCAGGTACTGACCAGGCTCAACCCTTCTTAGCTTTAGTGGGCAACCAGTCTTAGGCTACAGGGTGATATGGCTGCTGTTGATTGAATTAGAGCAGAGTCAAGTGCTTTTAAGGACAAGAGATTAATTTTTCAAATTATACCATTTGCTTGAGTGAACAGAAGAGTTCCTAAAATTTTCCTATGGTAAACTACACTGTAAAAAATGATTTGTTGACTCAACTTGACTTGGTCAAGTCATCTTTTTGCAATGACTCAGTTAAGTTTAGCAAACACTAGGTGTCAAGTTCACTCAACTTAAATGTAGTTGTTGAAAAAACTTACAGTAAGTTGAGCCAACTTACTATATCAATTAAAGAACACTTGAAATTTTTTGAGTCAACTTATTTTTTTATGTTTTCTCAACCATTAACCAAGTAACTGACATAACATTTTTATTTTTCCAAAATATTCTAACTTAACTACTTAGGTTTACTGGACTTCATTGCTTTGACAAGTAGTTTTAGATATCTCTGGAATCAGATTTTTTTTAATGAAATTAACACAACAGCAAAATTGAAACTCTCAGCATTTATTTTTTAAACAGATAAATTGCATTTAAAAACCTTCACATATACACAGCTCACACAAACAAGTGTAAACTTCCCTATGCACAGACCCTATGCCCTCTATGCACCACATCTTAGTGCCAAAATAGTACAAATAACTCTCATTGTCATTATCAGATATTTCCATTGCAGAAACAAGTGTACATGAAGCAGTGTTAAAAAATCTTCACATTAAACTCTTCAAAAATTGTCAATTACCAATTGTAGAAACATGACAAGGAAAGAGGAAGCAGTACAAAAAAACAACAAAAACAATCTTTGGACAAAAAATAAAAAAATAGTAAAGTTCCATTAAACAATCAGATCCAAAACAACAATGCTCTTAAAAGGAGAAGTTAGTTTTCAAAACAAAAAATTACAGATCATTTACTCACCCCCTTCTCGTCCAAGATGTTTGTGTCTTTCCTTCTTCAGTCGATAAAATATTATGTTTCTTGAGGAAAACATTTCAGGAATTATCTCCATTTAATGGATTTCAATGGTGCCTCAGGTTTGAACTTCCAAAATGCAGTTTAAATGCAGCTTCACCCGGCTCTAAACGATTCCAGCCAAGGAATAAAGATCTTATCTAACATATGATCGGTCATTTTCAAAACAAACTGACAATTTATATATTTTCTTGTCCAAGTCTAAAAATATATAGTTGAAATATTTTTATTTTCTATACAACTGCTTTGCAAAGATGTGCATTGTGAAAAGCGCTAAACAAATAAACTTGAATTGAACTCAGACAATACAAGCTTTTGAGGTTAAAAAGAATATAAATTGTTAATTTGTTTCAAAAATGATCAATTGTTTTACAAGATAAGACCCTTCTTCATTGGCTGGGATCATTTGGAGTCATTTAAATTTTGAAGCTGCATTTAAACCACATTTTGAAAGTTCAAACGTGGGGTACTATTGAAATCTATTATATGGAGATAATTCCTGAAATATTTTTTATCAAGGAACATAATTTCTTAGTGACTGAAGAAAGAAATACATGAACAAGTTGGATGTCAAGTGGCTGAGTAAATTTTCTGCAATTTTTAATTTTGGAAGATAACTTCTCCTTTAAACTTCAAACCATTACAATGATTAGGGAAAAAAAAAAACAGACCAGTACAAGAAGGAAACAAAGATTTAGTTTGTTTTATGTCTTATCGCAGTAACTTGCTCTTCAAGGATTGAATTCTTGGTTGTAGAAGTCTGATGAGACTCCAATAAACAGATAAATCATAAGTGAATCTTTTGGGTAGTCGAGGTTTAACACGAACACCAGGCCCATCAGGTTCAGAAAAGCATTAGGTACATCACTAAGGTGACGCATTACCAATTGTTCCTCAATCACCAGGGCATTGTCATTGTAGAAGGCTGGGAGACGTTCCATCATATTGTCCACAACCAATAGAAGTCCAATCGCCACACCCTTGATTCCATCCTCATCATGGTCACTGGGCTTTATAGAACATAAACAAAACAAGGTACTATTACTCAAAAGCAATTACACAAACATAGTCCCCAGACCCCCGAAAATTAAGAGACATAATGTTCAGTTTACACTTGTTTTTTCATAATGCTCTGTTTTCACCAGTGCATATTCCTTTTAAAATGCCTAACTTTTGCTACGGTTAACATTTACAGTACTCGTGCATTTTTGAATGGAGACTTTTGAATAAGCTACAGACCCCGTTTTAGTTTGAAAACTCCAGGGTTGCATTTTAGTGTAAATGGACCAAAACAGAGACTTTTGATAATGATGGCGTGGCTGCCCACATTCACTCTGCATATGCTTAACCATCTTAAACAATAACATCATTCTAATTGTTGTATCAATATATATGTATCAGTGTTTCCCCTAGGTTTCCAGTGTTGGGGGGGGGGGGGGGCTTAGGGGGTTGGGTGCCGGTAGCCAACGTTACTTTTTTTTTCCCGGTACTTTACCCTACTTTGTGAAATAACGAAAACATTATTATAGACTTATTCAGTGGAAAAATAAGTCCAAAACTCTCTATTTTAACATTTTGAACAATAGGGCTCAACCAACTTTTGCTTTTTTTTTTTTTTTAATTCTTGTGTGTATTATTTTTTTCTCATAATCAAATTAAAAGTATAAACATTTATTTATTTTTAGTCTTAACTCTTTTTATTGATATTTTCTTTCAGAGAGTTATTACATAAAAGACAATATAGTACTTGTTTCAACACAGCAGAAAAATTAATTACATGTATATAATGTAATAACAATCTCTTTCTCTCTGGCTTAATTACAAATAAAATAAAAAAGTAATATAATAAATGAACAGAATAATAAAACTAGATAATAAAAATAGATTTAAAAAAATAATAATAATAAAGTAAATAAAATATCCGCTCCAAAACTGACAAATAGTGTTTAGAACCATATTACATATAATCATAGTACATATGTACATACAGTATAATACCAATATGAACAGTGCAGCAGCTTGGAACATTGATCAAATGGAAAAATAAATAAAAATAATTAAAGCACCTTTTTAAACAACATTGTCACTTAGAGGGTAAATAAAATACAACTTCTTTCCCCTTTTGTATTTTCTGTTTCTTCTTTCAGTAGCAAGAGTGTGTGAAAGCAGTTAAATATATAGAGGGAGGGTTCCTTATAAATTTACATAAGTAGTTATTTTTTAAAGTACACAATAAAAGGTTGCCAAATTGTGTTAAATTGCTCTGTTCTGCCAAGCATTGTAAATCTAATTTTTTCTATTTGAATAAATTGTAACAGGTCATACATCCAATGGTAATAACTTGGTGAGGAAGGATTTTTCCAGTTCATTAATATGAGTCTTTTAGCAATAATTAGGCAAAAGGCCAGAGCATTTGACTGTAAATGTGATAAGGTCACTTTTGTGGGATTGAGGCCGAATAGCGCCACTAAGGGGGATGGTTCGATTTCTAGGGAAAAAACATCAGAAATTGACTTAAAAATTGATGCCCAAAAAGATGTTAGTGCTGGACAAAGCCAAAAAGTATGAAGAAGGGTACCTGGTGCCTGTCGGCATCTATCACAAATTGGATCGACATTTGGATATACTTTAGACAACTTAGCTTTGGACCAATAGATTCTGTGAAGCAACTTAAACTGTATTAATGAATGGCGAGCACAAATTGACGAAGTATGTATGCGACGAAGGGTTTTTGACCATTCCTCATCTGTAAAAGTATGATTAAGATCTGACTCCCAAATCTGTTTTATTTTAGACAGCGGTGAAATATTTGAGAGTACAGTAAATGAAAAAATGGCTTTGTAAATATTGGAAATGGCACCTTTAGAGACTTTCATTTCCAAAATCTGATCTATTTCTTGTTTAAGAGGTGCATTGGGAAATTGAGAAAATCGATTTCTTACAAATTCACGAGCTTGAAGATATCGAAAGAAGTGGGTTTTTGGGAGATTATATTTTTCAGAGAGATATGAAAATGTTACAAAAGTGTTATCATGAAAAAGGTCATTAATATTTACAATACCCCTTCTGAACCATAATGCGAAAGCTCCGTCCGAAAGAGAGGGTAAAAAAGAAGGATTTTTATATATTGGAGACAAACCCGACGTTGCCTGAAAGCCAAAATGATTTCTGAATTGCTTCCAAATTTTTAAGCTATGCAGCACTAAAGGGTTAGAAGAAAAATTTAAAGATTTTATAGGTAATGAGGAGCATAATAAAGCATGTAAAGAGAATCGGCTACAAGAAGCACACTCTATTTCAACCCACGCGGGAACCCATTGACAAAGACCATAATGTGACTGACTCCAGTGTAAAATACTACGAATATTGGCCGCCCAGTAATAAAATAAAAAATTAGGAAGTGCGAATCCACCTAATGTTTTAGGTTGCTGAAGAAATATTTTCTGAATTCTTACTGTGCCTCCGTTCCAAATAAAATCAGAAATTATTTGGTCTATTAATTTAAAGAATGCTTTTGGTATGAATATCGGAATATTTTGAAATAAAAAAATAAATTTAGGTAAAACATTCATTTTTATAACATTGATTCTGCCTACTAGTGAAAGCGGGAGTGTTTTCCATCTAGCAAGATCTTGTTTTGTTCTTTCCAAAACTGGGATGAAATTATGTTTAAAAAGATCTACATATTTCCGTGTTACAGTAACTCCCAGGTAACGAAAACTATCTAAGGCTAATTTAAATGGAAATGTTGGGAGAGTTCTTGCAGTAGGATTTATTGGAAAAATTTCACTCTTGTGCAAGTTTAGTTTATATCCTGAAATACAACTAAACTGTTCTAAGGTATTTAAAACATGGGGAATACCAGTTTTTGGATTTGACAGATATAATACCACATCATCGGCATAGAGGGATATAATCTGTTCTTTTCCGGATCTCAAAATACCAGTTATGTTGTGATTAGTACGAAAAGAGATTGCAAGAGGCTCAATGGCTATAGCAAACAGGAGCGGTGACAGGGGGCAGCCCTGTCTTGTCCCCCGGTGGAGAGAGAAATATTCAGAGTGAATACCATTTGTGCTGACAGATGCCGAGGGGGAAGAATATAAAAGTTTTATCCAAGATACAAATTTATCACTAAACCCAAATTTTTTTAATGTGTAAAATAAATAGTCCCATTCGACGCGGTCGAAAGCCTTCTCCGCGTCGAGAGAAACTAGGGCCTCTGGTACAGCTGGGTCAGACGAAGTATAAATAATGTTCATTAGTCGTCTGAGGTTAAAGAAGCCTTGTCTGTTTTTTATAAAACCGGTTTGGTCGGAGTGAATGACATCTTGAATAACTGCTTCCAACCTGAGGGCAAGAACCTTAGCCAGAATTTTTACGTCCACATTAAGAAGAGAAATTGGACGATATGACCCACAATCTAAGGGATTTTTATTTAATTTTAGAATCAGTGAAATTGATGCCTGACGCATAGAATGAGGAAGACTACCATTATTTAAGGATTCTTCAAAAACTGATAATAGCAGTGGGGAAATCTGAAGTGAAAATTTTTTAAAAAACTCTGTGGGAAACCCATCTGGGCCTGGGGATTTTCCACTCTGCATCTGTGAAATGGCATTTTGAATTTCGCTTATACTTATAGGATCATCTAATTTGGCTTTTGACTCACTATTAATTTGTGGTATATTAAGATTTTCAAAAAAGTTATCAAAAAGATTTAAGTCCTTGAAAGAATTTGACTGATACAAAGAAACGTAAAACATTTTAAACTGATTATTGATTTCCTGTGGGTTTGATACAACATTCCCTAAAGGTGTTTGAATTTGTGTGATGAAACTTTTAGCAGATTGGGATCTAAGCTGTAAAGCAAGAGCTCTACCCGGTTTATCACCAAACTCATAAAAGTGATGTCGTGATTTAAGAAGAAGCTGTTCAGCCTGGCTAGTTGAAGTAATATTGTATTCAGATTGTAAAAAGGCTCTCTCGTTATATAATAATGGGTTTGGGGATTGTGCATATTTCTGGTCCAATTTGCCAATCTGTTCAGAAAGTTCAAAGAGTTTTTTGTTACGTATTTTTTTAACATAAGTAGAATGCGAGATTATTTCACCACGCAAGTAAGCTTTGAGTGCTTCCCAAACAGTAGATACGGAAATTCCTTCTGTAAAGTTCACTTCAAGGAAGGTAGAGATCTTCCCGGCAATAAACTCGACAAAACAACTATCTGATAAGTGTAACACGTTCATCCTCCAAACAAATGAAGTCCTGTAGCAACCAGGGAGAGCCAATTCAATTATTACCGGAGCATGATCAGAAATAACTATATTATCATAAAATGAAGATTTTACTAGTGGAATAAATTTGTTGTCAATAATAAAGTAATCAATCCGTGAATAAGTGTGGTGAACCGGAGAATAAAAAGAAAATGTTTTAGAGGTGGGATTCAAAAAGCGCCATATATCAGTTAAACCATACCATTCCAAAAATGAATGAATTGTTTTGGAGGATTGTGACAATTGAGCTAATTTTGAAGATGACCTATCCAGAGAAGTATTCAAAACACAATTGAAGTCGCCTCCCATGATCAACTGGTAGGAATTCAGGTCTGGGAATTTAGAAAAAAGTTTCACAAAGAAGTCTGGATTATCCCAGTTGGGTGCATAAATGCTTGCTAGTATGACTTTTTTATCATAGAGAGAGCCTGAAACAATTACATATCTACCATTGGGGTCTGAAATTGTTTTAGAGGGGTTAAACGGAGTATTCTTGTTAACTAGTACAGCTGCACCTCTAGCTTTAAAATTGAATCCAGAATGAAACACCTGCCCCACCCATGATCTCATCAAGCTTTTATGACTGGAAGTTTTAAGATGAGTTTCCTGCAGGAAACATATATTGGCCTTCAACTTTATTAAATTAGAAAAAACCTTTACACTTTTTACGCGATTGTTCAAGCCTTTTACATTCCAACTGATTAATTTAACCCTGCCCTCCTTGCCCTGAAGCATATTAGACATTGTCAAGAAACATTAACTTATTAATGTTAAGGGGGAAATATGAATGATAAAGAGAGCACGACAAAAAGTTGCCATATATAAAAGAGGTTAAAGGTGCCCAAAAAGCAAAAGAAACAAAAACAAAATTAACAAACCCTGTCCCCCCCGCGTGTTCTAAACAGACACAACGTTTAACCATTAGAAAATTAACAAACCTAACTGAAGCTAGCACAACAGTCAAGTGTAGAAAAAAAAATAGTTTTGCACTTGAAATTTCAGCTGCCCTTTCGGCAGTGCACCGTGAACGAAGGTGAGATATAGTGCGTGTTCCTTCAACAGTATACAAATATGTAACTTAAAGGTTTCACATAAGTGTTATTCTCCATAGTACTTGTCCAAGTGATAGACTCAATCAAAACTGGGATATCACATCCTTCAAACCTTCTTAATGACGGAGCCGACAAAATCCATCGCAGCCTGCGGGGTCTGGAATATATGACGCTGCCCTTGAAAGTCGACGCGTAGTCTGGCAGGATGTAACATTCCGTAGGTGATGCCAGCATTGCGAAGTGACGTTTTCACCTCTTTGAATTCGGCTCGACTTCTTGCCACCTCCGCGGACATGTCTGGGAAGATACGAACAACCGTTCCGTTGAACTCCAATGAGCCCCGCTCGCGGGACAGTTTAAGTATGAGTTCCTTGGTTTGAAAATGGTGGAGCCGGACCAACATATGTCTAGGAAACTTGTTTTGTTGAGATTTTTGGCCGACACGATGGGCACGATCGATTTCAACTGGTTTTGTAAAGGAGCCGTGTCCAAAAAGTTCCGTAAAAAATGAAGTCATAAAAGTAACAGTGTTTTGGCCCTCCGAACCCTCTGGAATTCCGATGATCCTTAAATTTTGCCTCCGCGAACGGTTCTCCAAGTCGTCCAGCTTGAGTTTGAGAGAAGCGTTCTCTGTTTGCAAAGAACTGCATAGCTTTTCCACTGCTGTCAGGCGGCCGTCCGAGTCGTTAAGTGCTGTTTCGATGTCTCCGATCTTTTGAGCTTGCGATGACAAAGTCGTTTGTAGTGTGGAAACGGCTGAACGAAGCTCAGATAAAAATTCAGACCGTAGTGATGAAATTTCTGAGCGAATGGTGGACGCAATTAAGTCCTTCAAGGAGGCCGGCGTTATCTCATCCTCAGGTTGCCCTGGAGCGGTAGCATTAGCATTAGCTGCCTGCTCGTTCCCCTTATCAGTCAACATTTCTACAATGTTTCTCCCTGATTTTCCTGGTTTTGGCATTGTTGCTTGTAAACGTGCAACTAAATTAGTCACTTGGTATATGTATAACAGAAATATAAAGTACTGTTGAATAAGAAAGCAAATAGTGTTCACGGAGCGACTTCAAACCACGTCTAATCACCACGAGGCATACCGGAAGTCACATTTATTTATTTTTAATCAAATGAAAAATAAACCCTTTTAATTTTTGGCAAACAAACAGAGGTTTACTGTTAAAATCAATAAATAATAATAATTTAACATTTAAATAATAATTGTAGTATTTTTTCTACAATTAAGTGGTTAATCTTGTTATATTTATTTTTATCATATATATTGTTTCATGTCAATTATTTAAATAGGAATATATAAACAACTACATTATACTGTACATAAGTAATACAAGACTAATGTTCTGTTACATTTTATTTTGACAGGTTGCCTTGAAGTTTCTGTTTGTGTACAGCATGTTATGATGCTAGTTTTCTCAAATGAAACGGTAAAAGTGACACTCACAGCAGCTTTGGATATTGAGTTTATCTGTTCATGCGAGATGCAAATGCCCAAAATTAGCGGGAGCGTCACGTGTGCTTCAGTATATGCGTGTAGTAAAAGCGCGTCTCCATCATTCATACATACAGAGGCAAACGGAGCATGCAGGATTCATATTGAAACGGTCTTTTTGCATTTCAGTTTTCACAGACACTAGTCCATATCGCGATTTGAATGAAGTAACAGACCAACTTTTGATTTATTAATCCAAAAATCGACGAATTTACGTGGCATTTCGCGCTATAGTAGATTCGGTTTTTATGAATGGAGTCCGCGATCCCGTCTGTGTTTTCGCAGATGAGACATTGTAAACACGCGATCATGTAAAGACAGAAATGACATGCCTTCGTGTAAATAAGATAAATAACACAAGGCAATTTAGTTTGTTTAATAAAAGAACAATGTATAGCCCTGTTCTATAGGAAAGATAACCTTAATGACTTCTATTGTGATCTGACACTATATCAAAAATAAAATGAACTTGACATTCAAGGGGGGCGGGGGTGCCGTTGGGGGGGCGGGGCGCCCCCCTAAGATAATGGTAGGGGAAACACTGTGTATAGATAGACGCCCCTTTCGAACGCTCCAAGCATGTAGATGCTTCTGCCATCTAAGTAACAGGGCATCTACCTATACACATCTATGGCTGTACGATAGTCATGTGACATGCGTTTTTAGTTGTGTAGTGTAGACTGAGAAACACAGTAAGCAGAGTAAACGCCAGTGTAGACGAGGTTTTAACTTTAAAACACAAACGCACTAGTGTAAACGGGTTGTACATTTTTAAGCTTACCTTGCATGTCTTCATGAATTTTGTAGGAATCTCTCTCATGTACCCAGCAATGCTGCTGTCATCATCTTTTGGTTGTTGTCTGTAAAATATAGGATGGTTAAAGTACCAGCTTTATTCATTAAATCATTTGATTTTCTTTATTCATTTATCTTTTCTCCCTCTCATCATGTCTTTCATGTTTTTTATAACAAAAATAAAATATAAATAAAATTGTATAATATAGATAAAAACACAAAAAAATTATTTTAAATTTGCACATTTAAACTTGTATAATTTTATTAATTTGTTACCTTTTTGTTCAGCACCAAAATAAGATTTAATAGTGGCTGTAACATGCTCATGCCATTAAAATCAGGGTTGTCTAATCTGCTTCTGGAGGGCCAATAATTTATTGCAGAGTTTAACTCCAACCTGGTTAAACAGATCTGTCTGGAAGTTTAAAGTGATCCTGGACATCTTGATTAGTTGGTTTAGGTGTGTTTAATTGGGGTTAAAGCTAAACTTTGCTGGATCTTGGCTCCCCAGCAGCAGAATTGGGCACCCCTGCCTTAGATTCATTGGGGTTGTAACAACACTTTAAGGGACTGGTTACCAAAAAGATGATAATAGTCGTTTACTCACTAACATGCCACTCCAAAAAAATAAAAAAATAAAAATGTATTCCATTCGATACAATGAAAATGATCAGTGTTAAACTGTCAAAGTCTGCATTAAATCAACATTTACAATATTTATTAAGGTGAACAATCAATCCATGCAAGTTAATCCTCTGAAAAATTTTTTTTTGGTAATCTTAATCAAAATCTGATCATCTGCTTCCGCTTTAGAATGGCATTCTTTCTGTTTCATTGTATGAAAATATGTCACTATCACTATTTTAATGATGAGAGGAAGAAGTTTGGACAAACATGAAGGTGAGTAAATGATCAGATTAGTTATTTTGGGCAGAGAAAGATTGATTTAAAATAAATGTACTTACATCATTATCACGGCTCTCCAGTGTTGAAGTCATATCTAGAATGTCCTCATGATGCTTTGAGAGTAGGGCTGGGCGATATGGGCAAAAATTCATATCTCGGTATTTTTAGGAGGAATGACGGTATACGATATATATCCGGTATTTTTCCATAAATGGTTACTTAAGAGTCAAAGCCTTTATTAAAACTTTATTAAACAGTTTTTGAGCAAAATATAATTAAAACACGGGGGTTTCCCTCCCTGCTTACAAATAAACAGCTGCACAACAAATAAACAGCTGCACAAAATCTTTGATAAATAAAATACAGTACAGGTTGTTTCTTCTGCTTAACACTATAAGCTGCACAACATATTTCAAATTATGAAAAAAATAGAAATGAAAAAAAAAAAATAGACCAGGGATCTTCAACTAAAACGGCTCGAGGTCCAGTAATGAACCCTGCTCACATTATATTAACATGCATATATTTTACTGCCTTAATTGTTTAAATTTGTATAACACCTGATCTTGTCGATCCGTCAGTTCACATGTACAACTCTACGTGTTTGCTGCTTAAAACCATGGATTGATTTTTTTTTACATTAATCTTTTTGACAACAGCCGACGTACAAGCTGATTAAAAATGTCAGATCATTCTCTTCCAGCAGGAGGCGCTGTCAGAATGGCACAAAAAAACAGCTCCGCAGCTGACTTTGAAACGTGCAGCGCTCTTATTTATATAATGCATAGCCTTATAAAGTTTCATCGCAATTCTTGCCTTTTAGTCCCCAATTTAAGACAACCTGAAATCATAATTAAGACTTTCTTAACCCTTACAATACTGCAGTCATCAATGAAAATGAGAGCTTTATTTTAAACACCGACTTTCAAAAACAACCCCCCTTGCCTACACAAAATACGTTTCTTTTAATGTTTTCCTCACTGTGTTCGGCGCACAAGAGAAATATTAGGGAAGTAAATTATTGTGTAATATCAGCATATGAAGTATATTCGTCTATCATTGTCTCTGAGAAAATGTGCACGTCGGATGCTGAAAGAGCTGTTTTTACTTTCGCTTTCACATATTGCTCAGTTTTCACGTTGATTGTGTGATATCCATTGGCTAACCTTCATAGTTTAAAACATAAATATGTATAAAAATACAGTATAAAAAGATATATTTACAATATTTTGCGACGTAACCCCAACATATTGCGTTTTCCATCGAAATGAGTCACTTTTGCGAGCCGCTCGGAAAGCTTCCCTCTGACCTCACTGTACATTTGCGGCAGAGCTTCTGATGCAAAGTACTTGCGATTGGGTAGCTCGTATCTTGGGTCAATGCTTTTTAGCGGCGTTTTAAAACCCTCGTTTTCACGCAGCACGCGCATGTGCCATATCGATATGAACGATATTGGATAATCCCGTATCGCGTTGGGGAATCATATCGATATATCCCCAGAACTCGATATACCGCCCAGCCCTATTTGAGAGATGATCATCTAGGCCAGGGGTGCCCACACTTTTTTGGCTTGTGAGCTACTTATAAAATGACAAAGTCAAAATGATCTACCTACTATAAAAATACAAAACATATATTCATTTATGAATATATTGAGAATTCTTTATATGATGGTGTAGCTTGCATAACTACATGAACCCACATTCAGGGCTCGAAATTGCGACCGTTTTGGTCGCATATGCTCCCAAAATTTAATCTGCGCGACCTCAAATTGTATTTGGGAGCATTTGTGCGAGTGCGAGAAATTGTTGTGGTGCAACTTGGTTTCATTTCTTTACAAAACGTTCTAACTACTGCACAGACTGCTGTAAGCTGATACAGCGACAGGTTCGCCGTTCTCTCCAACATTACATAACATTTAAACTTCAGCTTTACATTATTTCCTTTAATGCATATTTAAGATTTTAGCCGTCAATCACTCCCTGACACAAACACTGCGCTGCGCTGAATTAGGAACCGGACGTTTTTCTTTCCTCTCACCCAACCTCTGTTCCAGATTTGGGGGGTGTGATATGACGGTTTTTGATTGTGGACAATAAAAGGTCTCCACAATCTGCTTTTGAAGAAATAAACTATATTTCTTCATACAGCGCACAATTTGTCAGATACGATTCTGGCGCCTCCGTCTCAGTATACTGTCCAACGCGGCATACACACATCAGATGATAACTCAGCTGCCGAGTTCCACTCACGCAGGGGCGTAATTTCCACTGGGGACACGCTTTTCAAAATCCCGTTGGTGTCCTCCCACTTTCGAATGGTTTTGTTAAAGTTATCTCTTGTATTGTAGAATGCACGCTCAGCGCGCCGAGAGTTTCGCGCGACCGTTTAAACGAAACCAAAAGTAATACGCGCACGCGCATTCAAAATAAATTTTAATACCCCGCGTTAAGAGAGCGACTCCCCAATGCGCGCAAATTAGGCTACATAACATATCTAAGCTGTTATTAGTATGTGGGCTATAGTAAGTTGTATAGCTGTCTATAGCTCCGTCTCATGCTTGAAAAATTCAGAATCGGCAATGAAGAATACATTGGCTGATCGTCTACTCAATTTGACGTCTAATTGTTAATGCCGTGCGATCTACCAACACCACCTCTGCGATCGACCAGTAGATCGCGATCGACGTATTGGGCACCCCTGATCTAGGCCTTGAAACAAAACAGACTTGATCCGGTCCTTTGATACAAGCCTGGTGATCTATAAAAACAAATGCATTTACAAATTTCATTTGAAAGAATCGGTTAAAAAACGGTTCACATCACAAGTAATAATATCTATTCGTCCCAGCAGATGAAAATATGCTCAAACACATTCAAATAAAGTAATTTGTGATCATAACATCAGTTAAATCATCATCATAATCTTGAAAAAGTAACCAAGGCTGTTATGTACAAACAAATGTTTAGTCTTTAGCTTTGTACAGAAAGGAGGATTCATCTAATAAGCTTAACAAACAATGTGCATACAAAAATAAATAGCAAATTTCATTTACGTTTTCACAGAACAGTTATTGCATGTTCCTCATGTTAAAAGTGCTGTTTGATATAACTGATAGATCTTCATCTTCCAGTGGGCGCACGTTTTATTTGTTATTCACTTGCATTTTCCCATATTCGCAGTGCCTTTACTGGAGATCCGAGAACCGCGGCTGTAACAGTTCGTTAGCTTTTAGCACACACACAAATGCTCAGTATCAGGTAATACTATACTCTTTGGTTCTCTTGGCACAGCGTGTCTCACAGCATGTCAGCGAGTTAATTGCGTAACATATACTACAAAATAACTACGAATTCGCCGGGCAATGTGCGTTTCTTCTAATTGTTAATCGAGTTGCAACATTACTAGTTAGCGAAATGTGATAGCCTGAAATCAAAACGCGGACAGTGAGCAAAACCAGCCTTAATTAACATTAAAGAAAGAACTAATCAGGGGATACTTACTCATTTCATTGTTTGCAGTCCATAACGTCCATCTGTTTTCGTTCAAATGCAGGCTTAGCATTGTTCTGACATGATCAGCAACTTGTCGTGCAGAAAATGGCGGATAGCGCGTCTTTCTCAACTTGGGTAAAATAGTACGTCATCATGACGTAGAGTTCCTTGCACATGCGCAGTACGCAGAAAATTGAGAGAACATATATTTTGTTGTTATATCAACATGTTATTTAAAGTTTTAAATTTCTCTTCAAGTTGAGGTTGGTACAACTCATCCTGTTGTGTACTGAGACACTGCAAGTTGACTGGACATGGTTTCACTTGTCCACCTGACTAAAACTCAGAATCATTTTTTACAGTGTACTACGGTAGAGAGAATTTGTTAATGCATACAGTCCTTTGTTATACTGATGAAAAAATTTGAAAAAAATGTTTTTAGAAATTGGTACAAATGCTGGGTTATTTTTATTATTTTTTTATTTTAATTTTTTACCCAGGTGCATGGTAGTTTTTCTGCACTCTAAAAATTCTGGGATCAGCTTGATGGGGCATTTTGGGTTATTTTTAATATTTCATGCAGGTGCTGGGTAGTTTTTCTGTAACTAAGCTGCTGGGTCGTTTTTAATGCTGGGCTATTTTTTCTCCCCAACCGCTGAGTTGAGCCTGTCTCTGATAAAACAACCATACAGAGTTACAGTCACAACACAGGCTTTTTGCATTATGTACAGGAGAGATCGTTTTTCGGCGCTGCCAATTTGGTGCATTTCTTCAGCGAAATAAAGGTTTGCATACATTTTATTTAATTTATAATGACTTTACTGTGCTGTAAATTCTATTATTTTATGCATAACACAACACACAAGGCTGAGATGTCAGACAGCTGGGTCAGCAGTGGTTGTTTCGCATGATTGAAATGCATTTTGCCCTGCAAAACATGAATTGATTTTATTCGCTATAATACTGAATTTAATTTAATTTGATGTTGTAAAACAATCTCTAATCTCAATACTGTTTGTTTATGGCCAGTTATGGAGTCAGTCACAGCATCTTTTAGCAGCAGCGGTTTGAAGTCCCCTGGCGAACAGCAGCCCATCACCAGCTTAAATTTCACAGACACACTGGAACAAGAATTAGCACAAGCACATAAAAAGTGATTACAGAGAATGGTTGAATACACTTAAATTAAAATGTTACTTTTAAATGTGAAAATTTTTATTTCATTCCTGAACATAAATATTCTTTTTCCAAAGTTTGCATGCCTATAATTTAAGAAGTATTAAAGGTATAGCAATATGATTTTAGATTCAGAATCTACATTTTTAAGGTCCTAAATTGATCAGTCCCAGAGATATGAGTATCTCAATGCGGCTCCATTTTCAAATTGTTAAATATTACCCATTATTCAAAACCAAATGTTAGTCACTTTGTATACAGCTGATATAAATTCTGCTTTATATCAGCTGTATACAAAGTGACAAAGTGAAAGTAGGAATGCATCTTGTTTTCCTCTATTAAAACAAGATAGAGGGCAACAAAGATAATTAAAAACAACAGATTTTACTAATAGAGCTACCAATTTCTGTGTAAAAATAACATTATAATGCTGCCATCTTTCTGAAGTCATTTTTAACCATCTGTAATTTGGCTCTGAAACTCTGAAATGCTATTTTGACCCTTCTCTACAAAATAGTGAATTGCTCAGTAAACATTCAACCATGACATCTAATCTCTTGGCTTTCATCACTATACATGTCTATCTTCAGAAAAAATATCAGCAAATCACAAATTTGAGCTGGGGACCTCTAGTTTAGTTGACATGGAATGACCCTAGTACTCTTGTGATTATGATGAACCATGTTTCTCATTTGTAAATCATTTTGGATAAAAAAATCTGCATGAACGTAAAGGTCTATCAATAAAGACTCAAAACATTGGCATATTTTGGCATCACTTGGCTAAATTTCAAAATGCAAACAAGCATACTACTCTGAAGTCATATGTTAATAATTACAAACTCAGCCCTTTCAGCTTAATGAGGCACAGGTGTAAACAACAAGCTGATTAATGAACATATTTGATTGGTCAACCAATAGAGGATTCAAAATGAGTACAAATAGCACAGTATGTCTCAATAAGCTTGTCAGAGTTTGTATGTTAGGATTTTTGTCTCAAAATTGTAAATTTTGGTGTTTATTTGAGTAGTACAGCAAACTTACCATGCCTTGGGCAAAGGGCATCTTACTTTTCACAATGGCTGTGACAATGCTGAGCTCTTCTTTAAAAGCTGATCCTGATGCCTTTTCTGAAATGGGTGCTACTTCTGGAGTCGTTTCTGAACGCTCAATCCGTTTTGGCAAACTGTTAATTGGTGGTCAAGGTGCAGCTTCAGATGGTGAAATAAAAACATCTGACCTGATGTCAACAGAGTCTGATGAGTATCAGTCAAATGAGGAAGGTAACTGAGATCACAAATTAAAATTTCATATATTTTGAGTGGAGACTAAAGCTGAATTGTTTTGTGTTTAGCACCATTTCGGCTTGCTAAAGCTAAGCTGCGACGTCTTGGTCCCTCTGTCCACTGTAGCAATGATTCAATGACCTTGCGCATTCCAGGACCAAGAACTCCGCACTTCATGGTTGATCGAGGTAAGTGTCATTGGTGGTAGTGTGTGTGTGTGTGTGTGTGTGTGGGGTTTTTTTTTTTTTTTTTTTTTAAACCCCTTAACTATAGATTTAAGTTTTCTCAACCATCAGGAGAGGAGTCACCAGTCCCTTTGTCTAAGATGCCAGCCAGCTGTGGTTTCTCATTAAACCGGCAACGTAGGGATGTCTCTCTTGTTGCTCCATATCTGGGATGTCATGTCAGACAACAGGTTAGTGTGCATGCTAAAGGTGACAGTTGCAACTCTTTCAACTATGGCATCCATTGCATTACCTTAAAAATATTTCCTAATAGGGTGGAAGTTTTATTCTGCCGCTTATTATAATGGGAGCTCCGGTGCAAATGTCTTGCCCCATGAGTCCTCGCCACCCTACAGTGTCCTGCTTCTCCTCTGGCATGATCATCTCATTTGACGTCAGAGCAGATGATGTTAAAATTAAAGGCAAGTCACCTAAATTGTTGCATTTTAATCTACAATCCACGCTTCAAGGTTCCAAAGGGTGTTTTTACAGTGATGCCATAGAACCATTATTCAGTGAACCATTTCTAAAAGAGCTGTGTGGTGTGCGTGGGTTTTTTTTTTTTTTTTTTTTTTTTTCCAAACACTTTCTGCATTTGAAAGGTTCCATGGATGTTGAAGTTTCTTAATGGAACCATTGATGCCAACGAAGAACCTTTATTTTGAGTTTAGTTGAAAGGGCCTTGAGTTTTACTCTGCTCTTCTGTTTTTAGTGGATGGATCATGGCAGCCTCTGCTTCTAACATACTCTATGTGCTCGTTCACATTGGACACTGCTGGTGGTTCACTGGCTGTCACTGCGCCATTCGCAGGAAGCTGTTGGGAAATTACGGTAAGCGTTATTGACCTGATTGTCATTCATGGCTTGTCTGGTTTTCATACGTACGCTAGTTGATGGCTCACATCTTCCACAGGATACTGAAAGGCAACTCCCTTTGATGTATGGTGACCGGGAAGTGACTCTTTCCTGTCCTCTGACACCACCAACAACCATTGCTCCACATGACCCAACTGTACCTGACTCCATTAAAGACCCATTCGGCATGCAACAAAGTTTTTACCCTTTCCCAATCAAAAGTCCCTGGTGGCCATATCCTCATGTACAGCCTCCTACTACAACAACTGCTCCGCTGCCTCAAGATCCTGTGCAACATCCCATGTATCCCATGCCAGGGTTTAACCCTTATCACTTTTACCCTAAACATGCTCCACCACAACCTCATCCTTGGTACCCAATGTTTCCCTATATGTACGGTTTCAAGAGCCCAGCTGAAGTGACCACTGCTGCCACAACTACACCTCCCACCACTGCTGCCCCGTTGGATCAGTATGCACAATATCCCATGTTCCCAATGTTCTATGGCCATCAACCAATCGGGTCTTATGGACCTCCAGCTGTTCAGCATCCTCAGTATCCTCAGCTTCCTCAGCATCCTCAGTATCCTCAGCTTCCTCAGCATCCTCAGTATCCTCAGCTTCCTCAGCATCCTCAGTATCCTCAGCTTCCTCAGCATCCTCAGCATCCTCAGTATCCTCAGCTTCCTCAGCATCCTCCGCATCCTCAGTATCCTCAGTATCCTCAGCTTCCTCAGCATCCTCAGTATCCTCAGCTTCCTCAGTATCCTGTCTTTGGTCCCCGTAGCTCTAAATGAACTAGACACCAGTTTAAAGTCAGATGAGTAAGGAGGTACTCTGACGTGGCATGGGGTTTAATGACATCAGAAGGAAAATGAAGTTGCATCCTTCTTGCTTTGTATAAGCCTAATAAAGCATCATGAGACTCTAACTGTTGGTTGTCTTTATTACCTGGTTGTGCATTTGGTGAAATCTACTTGTGCAGCTTTTTCTGTCAAATTGTGGGATGAATTTATTTTATTTTTTTAAAATCCCTGTAAAGACAAACACTGCCAAATATTTTGCTCACTTAAGCAAAGCATATAAAGCATCTGCCCTTATTTTGTTGGCTTGGTAAGTTATTCAAACAAGATGTCTTATTGCAATTTGTGGTTTATATCATGGGTTCTCAACCTTTTTTTTTTTTTTTCTCTCTGCAGAGCTCAACTCCAAGCCTAATCAAAAACTTCTGAACCAGTTAATGTCTTGAGGGTCACTAGAAAGTTAGACCTGTGACTTTGATCAAGTTTGGAGAACTCTGCAAGAAAATGATCTTGCAGGTGAACCATTGATTTAAACCGTAGACCATCCTAAGTTACTTGAATTTTAAAGATGATGCATACACATGAGGTATAAAGGTAAAAATGCCCATTTTAATTATTGTGGCAGTTATTGCCCCTTATTTAAAAGTGAAATCAAATTCCTTTGGGAGTTGTCTATTGTATAACTTTTTTTAATTGTTACATTTTATATAGTGCTTTTGGGGTAATCTCCTTAACCACCAGCAATATGCAGCATCTACCTAGATCATGTGATGCCAGGCAGAATGCCCACCACACAGCAGCTTATTGGTGGGGAGAAGGAGTGAAGAAGCCAATCAGTATATGGGGATGATTATTAGGCTATGATAGTCAGAGGCCAGTGGGTGAATTTGGCCAGGATGCTGGGGTTACACCCCTACTCTGCTATTTGACACTATGTTGACCTCTAGTTTAGTTGACATGGAATGACCCTAGTACCCTTGTGTTTATGATGAACCATGTTTCTCATTTGTTAATCACTTTGGATAAAAAAAATCTACATGAACGTAAAGGTCTATCAATAAATACTTAGAATGTTGGCATAATTTGGCATCACTCTAAGCTCCAAACTCAGCCGTTTCAGCTTAATGAGGCACAGGTGCAAACAACAAGCTGATTAATGAACATATTTGATTGGTCAACCAATGTCACTTAGTGATTCAAAAGTGAGTAAAAATAGCACACTATGTCTCAGTAAGCTTTTCAACATGTGTAGTTAGGATTTTTGTCTCAAAATTGTGAATTTTTGTGTTTACTTGAGTAGTACAACAAACTTACCATGCCTTGGGTAGAGGCCATCTTACTTTTTACAATGGCTGTGACAATGCTGACCACTTCTTTAACAGCTGAACCTGGGGCCTTTTCTGAAATGGGTGCTACTTCTGGAGTAGTTTCTGAACGCTCAATCCGTTTTGGCAAACTGTTAATTGGTGGTCAAGGTGCAGCTTCAGATGGTGAAATAAAAACATCTGACCTGATGTCAACAGAGTCTGAGTATCAGTCAAATGTTGAAGGTAATTAAGATCCCAAATTAAAATGTGATACATTTTAAATGTGGTGATAAAGCTGAATTGTTTTGTGTTTAGCACCATCTTGGGTTGCTAAAGCTAAGCTGCGACGTCTTGGTCCCTCTGTGCACTGTAGCAATGATTCAATGACCTTGCGCATTCCAGGACCAAGAACCCCGCAATTTATGGTTGATCGAGGTAAGTGTCGTTGGTATTTTTGGTGTGTGTGTGTGTGTGTGTGTGTGTGTGGGTGTGGGTGTTTTTTTTTTTTTTTTTTTCTCCTTAAATGTAGATTTAAGTTTTCTCAACCATCAGGAGAGGAGTCGCCAGTCCCTTTGTCTAAGATGCCAGCCAGCTGTGGTTTCTCATTAAATCGGCAACGTAGGGATGTCTCTCTTGTTGCTCCGTATCGGGGATGTCATGTCAGACAACAGGTTAGTGTGCATGCTAAAGGTGACAAGTGCAAGTAACTCTTTCAACTATGGCATCCATTGCATAACCTTAAATATTTTGTTATAGGGTGGAAGTTTTATTCTGCCGCTTATTATAATGGGAGCTCCAGTGCAAATATCTTGCCCCATGAGTCCTCGCCTCCCTAAAGTGTCCTGCTTCCCCTCTGGCATGATCATCTCATTTGACGTCAGAGCAGATGATGTTAAAATTAAAGGCAAGTCACTTAATTGTTGCGTTTTTAATCTACAATCCATTCTTAAAAATAAAGGTTCCAAAGGGTGTTTTTACAGTGATGCCATAGACGAACCATTTTTCAGTGAACTGTTTTTAAAAGAACATTTTTAGAACCTCTTTTAACCATTTCTGCATTTGAAAGGTTCCATAGATAGAATAGAATAGAACCATTGATGCCAATAAAGAACATTTTATTTTTACAAGTTTATTTGAAAGGGCCTTGAGTTTTACTCTGCTCTTCTGTTTTTAGTGGATGGATCGTGGCAGCCTCTGCTTCTAACATACTCTATGTGCTCGTTCACATTGGACACTGCTGGTGGTTCACTGGTTGTCACTGCACCATTCACAGGAAGCTGTTGGGAAATGACGGTAAGCATTATTGACTGGATTGTCATTCATGGCATAACTGGTTTTCACATGTATCTCTTAAAAACGATGTGTTAAAAACAACACGCCTTTGTGTCTAGTTAAGGACAAATTGTGTTCGTTTTAACTCAACCAGTGAGTTATTCCTGCTAATACAGAAAATGTGTTTTTTTTCTTCTTCTACACACTGTGTTATAAATACATAAGTGTCAAGTATGTTATTTTTGATTAAATCTTGTATGAAATAAAGACACACGCAGTAAAGAAACTAAGTTTATAAAAAAAAGTGTAGTTTATACATTATTTATTAAACCTGCAACTAACAATTACATAAACTCAAAAAGGTTTAAAAAAAAAAAGAGAGGTAAACAGTCAAAATACAGTAATTTAAACATTTTAATTGTTCCTTGAGTGAAAAGTTGTTAATGGTTAATAAAGTTTGTACTTTTAGTTAAAAAAAAAAAAAAAAAAAGTGGTATTTGACAACCTCTTAAACATTAATAGTTTAATTTACATTTTCATCTGCATACAAGTGATGGTGAGGGAGATGAAGTCTCTTGTTTGTCTCCTGTCTCGTCAGTAACTGCCACAAGCACTTCCATTCAAAGCTGCAAGAGTGAAATAAAGATACTTTTATTTATAGGCTACACATAACGAATATTGTAAAATAGCGATGGTTAAAAAGGCAAGAAAAGCTTAAGAATCAGATTATGTTAGCGTCTTGGGGCAATCTGCACAATACGTGGCACCACGAAGCTGTTCATTTTCAAAGAGAAAACGTGATGAACGACATGGATTTCCTCATGTGAAGCGCTACAACGTGTCAATGATTAATTAAAAGTGATTCTGTTCACAATAAATCTAACAAAAGAAACCATAAAGCTTGTTAAAATAAGCTCCCATCGCCGAGATCTGCAACAGGCGCGGGCACAGCTTGCATCGCCATTCGTGAGGCAGTTTTCCGGCTACCACGTATATGTGCCAAATGCCCCTCGACCGTTTCCAAAATGATTACAAGACATTTTAAAATCATATAATGGCAAATACAAACATTTCTCTTACCTTCACACATCGAAGTTATGTCCTGACGATGAAAACTTGAAGCGCGAGGAAATTTGCTTGCCTCAGTAGAATAACGACTCGTGAAGTGACGCAAGCAGCAATGTGATTGGCTGATATTTAACACGTATTGTGTTAGACACACTGTGTTGGATATTTTCTTTTTCGTTTTTAACACAATGTGATGAAATGGACATAACACAAACAATGTGTTAAAAATTAACATCCTTTTCCACAGGATAATGAAAGGCACCTCCCTTTGATGTACAGAGACCGAGAAGTGACTCTTTTCTGTCCTCTGACGCCGCCAACCATTGCTCCACATGACCCAACTGTACCTGACACAGTCAAAGACCCACTTGACATGCAACAAATGTTTTACCCTTTCCCAATCAAAAGTCCCTGGTGGCCATATCCTCATGTACTTCCTCCAACAGTGCCGCCTAGTACAACGACGACCCCACCGCCTCAAGATCCTGTGCAACATCCCATGTATCCCATGCCAATGTTTAACCCTTATCACTTTTACCCTAAACATGCCCCACCACAACCTCATCATCCTTGGTACCCAATGTTTCCTCCCTATATGTACGGCTTCAAGAGCCCAGCTGAAGTGACCACTGCTGCCACAACTACACCTCCCACCACTGCTGCCCCGTTGGATCAGTATGCACAATATCCCATGTTCCCAATGTTCTATGGCCATCAACCCATCAAGTCTTATCGATCTCCAGCTGTTCAGTACCCTTTCATGCCTCCATATCCTAAGGATCCTCAATATCCTCAGGATACTGTCTTTGGTCCCCGTAGCTCTAAATGAACTGCTCCATCCTTTATCTACAGGTCTCGTAGACGCCAGTTTAAAGTGAGATGAGTAAGGAGGTACTCTGACATGGCATAGGGTTTATTGACATCAGAAGAGAATCAAGTTACATCCTTTGTTTCTTTTTAGCTTCGTATAGTAAAGCTTCATGAGACTCTAACTGCTGGTTGTCTTTATTGTGCATTTGGTTTAGTCTATTTGTGTGGCTTTTTTTTTTTTTTTTTTTTTAAATCAAATTGTGGGATATGAGCAAAATGTTTATTCGGCAGGGTCTTTAAGCAATTACTCGGTTCAAAGCATGTGTCCTTATTTTGTTGGCTTGGCATCTTATTCAAACAAGATGTCATTTGCAATATGCAAAATTTGTGGTTATTTATACCATGGGGTGTCAACTGTGGCTTGTAAGATAAATTTTTCTTGACTCTAACTCCACTTCAAACATGCCTTACCAGTAAATCAAGGTCTTTGGGGTCGCTAGAAAGTTTGACTGGTGACTTTGATCAAGGTTAGAGAACTGGAAAATGGATCTTGCGAGAGAACCACTGATTTAAACTAGCCACACTGTAAAAAAAAAAAAATAATTACTCTGGAGAGTATTAAATGCTACGGAGCCCCTAAGGGGACGTCAGAGTAAAAAAAATCTAAAGTTTAGTTTCATGTGCTCACGTGAAACTTTCACGTGCGCACGCGATAGTTTCACATGAGCACGCGAAACTAAACTTTATTTAATTTTTGCTCCACGTCCCCTTAGGGGCTCCGTACTCTTCGTCTTCGCACCTGACAATAAAGTTTTCACGTAATAACGTGATAATTATATTGTACGAACATGATATTATATTGTATGAATGGGAAAAGTATATTGTATAAACGTGATATTATATTGTAAGAACGTGATAATTATATTGTACAAACGTGATATTATATTGTACGAACGTGATAATTATATTGTACAAACGTGATAATTATATTGTACAAACGTGATAAAGCTCAGATTTTTATTTTACCTGGGTGGCAGCTCTACGCTTCCGTAATAATGGAAAAAAATGTCCATGTCAAAAAACTGTCAGAGATTATATATTAATATTTTTTTTCTACTTTTACTGATTGTTTTTTTTTTTTTTTTTATCAGCATCTCTTCTATTCATAATTACCAAACATTCATTCATTTTCAGAATTGTAATGCTTTAAAAGCTGGTTTCTTTACATAATGTTCACTGTCAGTGGGCAACACCAGCTCCAGAGCTTCCTCTGCAAAGTATGTCTCTTCATCTTGCAAGCAATGAAATGACCAAGCCCTCAAGCACCAAATATGTACAGTTTTTGCTTTGCGAGCACCTGTTTGGCTGTGCGAACAATCAAACTTTGTACAAAATCGACCAGACTAAATTATCAGCATTTTCTTGTGGTGAAAACAAAAACAATGTGTTTAGGGGCTTCTGAACTTCTACATCAAATTCAAGCTTACCTTTTATCTGTACACAAAAACAATAACAAATAAAAAAGTGCAATCAAGGAATAAGATGTGTGTCTGGGTGAAAAAGAAAAATCCTCATAGCTCATTAACCTTCTTTGACCTTATTCATAGTTTTCACGTGGCCCTAAGGGTGTGACTCAAATACATGGAGTGGGATTTTTGATTGCCAGTACAATATAATTTCTTTCAAACTAATTACACTCATAAAATGTTCAGTAAACACATGCAAACCACACTCTGACATCCTTACCAACATACCCAGGTGAAAAAATAATATACTTAAATGCAATGAAAATACACTTAAATACCCGCAAATACATTTTTAGTACTTTGTTATTTTTTTGTGTTAAATAAAAGTGTGATGTTTATACACTATAAATATACTAATAAAAAGTATGTTTATACTTCAGTAGGACTTTAGTACACTTGAAAAAAGTATACTAAATACCAGTAATACTTAAATTTTTAGTGTACTAAAATAAAGTATACTACAGAAAAAACATACAAAAGAGTTTTATTAGTGTGTTTTTCAAAAGTGTGCTTTAAATGCTTTAAACATTAGTTGATTTTTAGTAGACTGTTTACTTACTAATCCTAAGTTTAAAATAAGTCAATATATAAAAAATCTATTAGTAATGTATTGTAGTAGAAGAAGATTTTCTCAAAAGTTGTACTTAAGTACACTTAATATGAATGCATTATTAGCACTAACACTTAAACTGATTTTGAGTGTGGTAATTCTAACAAAACGTTATTGCCTTGAGGTCCCCCCAGCTAAAATACACTTTAATGTAAGTATACTTAGTACGCTTTTCAGTAATGTACTAAAAGTGCTCTATTTTCGCACACTAATTTTGTAGTTATTGTACTAAAAAATAGTATTAAGTTTATGTTAAGATAAACTTAATACCATCTAAGTGTACTCAACTGTGCTATTTTGAGACACCCTGAAATTGAACTAAAATGTGCTTTTAACATACTATATCTGTATTTTAAAAAATATATTTAGTTACAACTAGAAGTACACTTAAACCCTCATTTTAAACATTTACAAATATATTTAAGAATAGTTTAAAGTATAATAGTAATATGTTAAAAAAAATACAAAATGTAAAAAAAGTGCTAAAATACATTTTAAGTACAGCAAGTATACTTTTTAGTACTGTACTAAAAGTGCTCTATTTTCGCACACTAATTTTGTACTTAATGTACTAAAAAATAGTATTAAGTATATTTTAAGATAAGCTTAATACCATCTAAGTGTATTCAACTGTGCTATTTTGAGACACCATGAAATTGAACTAAAATGTGCTTTTAACATACTATATCTGCATTTCCAAAAATGTATTTTGTTACCACTTAAAATAGAATTGAAACATATTTCATAAACCTTTAAATATACTAACTATACATAAAAAATAAACTTATTGATTATTTAAAATACATTAATAATATATAACAAATGTATACAAAGCGTATTTATAATGTATTGCCCACATATTTTTATTAATAAAAAAATACACTTGTTGATTATTTAAAATACATGAATAATATATGATAAATGTGTACAAAGCGTATGCCACGCCCTTGGACTGTTTGCCTTGGTTTTTCCCAGTGTTTCCCCCGTTAGATTGTCTGTTTGGTTTCTCCCATGCCTTTTTTTGGTCTTCCTGCTCATTAGTGTGATCTTCTCCACCTGTTGTTGTAATTATCTCCCCTTTATAAGTTTGTTTGATTTCCAATGTTTCTTTGTCTGGCTACAAGCGTTACACCTATGTTCCTTCGTTGTGTGCACGTCTTCTCCAGCCATTCTATCGTTACTCTGCCTGAGGATTTATTGAAGACTTTTTATTGAAGACGTTATTTTGCGCTTTCCTACACGCTTCGTGACAACGTATTTATAATGTATTGCCCACACATTTTTATTCATTATAATACACTAATTAATTAAAATATATGAATAATATATCATAAATGTATGCAAAGCGTATTTATAATGTATTGCCCACATATTTTTATTAATAAAAAATACATTATAAATACGCTTTGTATACATTTATTAAATATTATTTGTGTATTTTAAATAATCAACAAGTGTATTTTTTATAAAAAAAAAATATGTGGCCAATACATTATAAATATGCTTTGTATACATTTGTTATATATTATTCATGTATTTTAAATAATCAACAAATGTATTTTTTATTAATAAAAATATGTGGGCAATACATTATAAATATGCTTTGTATACATTTGTTATATATTATTCATGTATTTTAAATAATCAATAAGTTTATTTTTTATGTTTAATTAGTATATTTAAAGGTTTATGAAATATGTTTCAATTCTATTATAAGTGGTAACAAAATACATATTTGGAAATGCTGAGATAGTATGTTAAAAGCACATTTTAGTTCATCTTCATGGTGTCTCAAAATAGCACAGTTGAATACACTTAGATGGTATTAAGTTTATCTTAAAATATACTTAATACTATTTTTTAGTACAATAAGTACAAAATTAGTGCGTGAAAATAGAGCACTTTAAGTACATTAGAGAAGTGCACTAAGTGTACTTAAATTGTATTTTAGCACATTTTTTGCACAATTTGTATATTCTTTTAATATATTATTGTTATACATTAAATTAGTCATAAATATATTTATAAATGTTTAAAATGAGGGTTCAAGTGTACTTCTAGTTGTAACTAAATCTGTTTTTTAAAATACAGATATAGTATGTTAAAAGCACATTTTAGTTCAATTTCATGGTGTCTTAAAATAGCACAGTTGAGTACACTTAGATGGTATTAAGTTTATCTTAACATATACTTAATACTATCTTTTAGTACATTAAGTACAAAATTAGTGTGCGAAAATAGAGCATTTTTAGCACAGTACTAAAAAGTATACTTAGTGTACTGAAAGTGTATTTTAGCACACTTTTTTTACATTTTGTATATTCTTTTAATATATTACTATTATACTTTAAGCTATTCTTAAATATATTTATAAATGTTTAAAATTAGGGTTCAAGTGTATTTCTAGTTTTAACTAAATATATTTTTTAAAATACAGATATAGTATGTTAAAAGCACATTTTAGTTCAATTTCATGGTGTCTTAAAATAGCACAGTTGAGTACACTTAGATGGTATTAAGTTTATCTTAACATATACTTAATACTATCTTTTAGTACATTAAGTACAAAATTAGTGTGCGAAAATAGAGCACTTTTAGTACATTACTGAAAAGTGTACTAAGTATACTTAAATAAAGTGTATTTTAGTGCACTTTTTTTTTACCTGGGTACCCACACAATTATAGCTGCATTATTTTTCCAATTGACTCTATAATAGACTATAATATGCAATAAGCAGAAAACACAAAAAAAGCCAGTTTTTCTTTCATATGCCAAATTTGAAAAAATATAAAATTTGAAGCCTTTCCAATGGAATGAATGCCTATTAGCAAATATTGCATTATTTTATAGTCAAATGGCCCTGGGTTAAAAATTGCAGTTTTAATGTGGTTTCAATGTGGACATTTTTGTCCTTAAGGTCAAAATGAAATAAGGGTGAAATATTAAAATTTCAATAAAAATACACACCTGAGCCGAGATTTATGCAGTTGGCGTTAATGCAGGCACACTTATAACAAAAAACAAAACTGAAATGGACAAAAATGATGGGGTTAAATTTAAATTTAAAATTAAATTTAAAATTAACAAGGGTTAAATTATACGGTGACCTGGAGGGGACACCTTAGGTTCACTTATGTTTGTTGTGGCCATGACATATTCCAGCAATTAATTCGTGGTAACATCATATTATGTCGTGGCCACGAGATCATTTTGTTGAGGTAACGACATCCTTATGTCGTGGCCACGAGATGCGATGATGAGGGAACGAGATCCATTTCTCGTGGCCATGAGTTTAATGCATAAACAAACCTGCGTGACCATAGTAACCCAGGATTATCAGAGATGAGTTTTTATATATATTTTTTTTTTGAGTTAAGAAATTATTATATTAATTGTTATAGAAATTAATACAATATTAAATTATTATATTAACAATAGGCGGTGCTGTATGCTGTATGTGCACGATGTAGACAGCATTAGTCTTGCGTAGCCAGGCCTTCAGACTGACGGCTGAAGGTCTGGAATTCATGGCAGCTTTCATTGGCCAAGGCCCGCCCATAAGCCCGTTTGATCGACATGTCAAACAACCAATCACAGTTCGTTTCATTCAGCGTCACGTTTCTGTGCGTGGAAATGCCCCCACAACAACAGACTGGCGTGCAACAAGTCAGTCATTGAAATAACCAGCATTGAAAGATAACGAAGAAGAGGGAGAACAAGCGGTAAGTCAGTCATTTGTTCGCGAACGTCGCATATGTGTATGACAACAATGGCGTCTGCATAAGCACCTCTTAGCAAAACACCGAGTAAATCAGTCTGCGCTCTGTTTCCCGGCGGACCGAAAATAAACGCGACACTCGCGTCTCCCGGAAATCCGGTCAAATTCAACTAATCAGATCACGACTTCGACATTCCTGAAGTGTCTCCAGTTAAGTGTATCAAATGCATCAGACGTTTAGCCAACGTTCCGTGGGCGTGACGTCTGAGGCTGAGACTAAGACAGCATTAACAAGTTTATCATGAATAATATTACATAAAGTACTTCAAATTAAATAGCCCTACAAGAAACATTTTATGCATCCCACAGTCTTGTCCATTAACTGATCCTCTTTTTTCCGTAATATTTCCGTAATTCCGTATTATTCATTTATATTCGTTATTTTCACCTTCATTTCGATCTCTTTGCTTAACATTCTGAATGTTAATGATACTGTAAAGGTTCTATGACTGGTTTTTTACTGGAATGCAGTTTAAAGGTTAATTTTAACATATATTGTATTTTATTTAGTCTAATTAATAGACAAATATACTGTTTCATTGAAGAGTGAATTATTCACATAGTTTCATTTGGAAATCATTTATCGTCACACATTAAAATAGGCTTATATTCCTTCTATTAACTGATCGTCTTTTTTCCGTATTTGTATTAATATTATTATCATTATCATTATTATTACTATTACTATTATTATTAGCCTATTATTATTGTATATATTTTTATTTTTGTTTATATTCGTTTCCCCCCCTTAATTTTGCTCTCTTACTTAACGTATACTGTAAATGCTTGACAAATGCTATATGACTGATTTTTACTGAAATGTAGTTTAAAGGTTGAATTGAACATATATTTTATTTTGTTTCGTCTAATTAATAGACTAGACTATATAAATACTATACTGTTTTACTGAGGAAGGAATCATTCACGTAGTTTCATTTGTAAATGAAAACATCATTTATCGTCACACACAGGCATAAATACAATCATAAAGTCAAAACTTTATTGGCATAATTGTCAGGCGTTAAAAAAATATAGCCCTATGGCTAATAATAAAGTATAAGTGATTTAGAGCTATCTATTTTTTATTTATTGTGAATCACTTAACCTAAATAAGTTTCTGTATATGCTATTCGCCATATATTTTGCAAATATTGTGAATGACAATTATGCCAATAAAGTTTTGACTTTATGATTGTATTTATGCCCATGTGAGACCATAAACGATTTACAGTGGGTACGGAAAGTATTCAGACCCCATTAAATGCTTCACTCTTTGTTATATTGCAGCCATTTGCTGAAATCATTTAAGTTTATTTTTTTCCTCATTAATGTACACACAGCACCCCATATTGACAGGAAAACTCCAAGATGGTGAGAAATAAGATTCTCTGGTCTGATGAGACCAAGATAGAACTTTTTGGCCTTAATTCTAAACGGTATGTGTGGAGAAAACCAGGCACTGCTCATCACCTGTCCAACACAGTCCCAACAGTGAAGCATGGTGGTGGCAGCATCATGCTGTGGGGGTGTTTTTCAGCTGCAGGGACAGGACAACTGGTTGCAATCGAGGGAAAGATGAATGCGGCCAAGTACAGGGATATCCTGGACGAAAACCTTCTCCAGAGTGCTCAGGACCTCAGACTGGGCCGAAGGATTACCTTCCAACAAGACAATGACCCTAAGCACACAGCTAAAAGAATGAAGGAGTGGCTTCACAACAACTCCGTGACTGCTCTTGAATGGCCCAGTCAGAGCCCTGACTTAAACCCAACTGAGCATCTCTGGAGAGACCTAAAAATGGCTGTCCACCAACGTTTACCATCCAACCTCCAGCCGAGTTCGTTGCTTGTGGTGTTTCCAGACCTAAGGCCTAAAAAGTTCTTTTACAGTGCTTTTAAGTTGTTTAATCTAAAAAAATATTTTAAATATACATTCTGAGACCCTATATTTGGCAAGAAATTTAGTGAAAAGTGGTGGATAATCTTCATACTCTGAGATTGTTTGTGGATTCTATTTCGGCCTCCACCATCTGCTGAAGCCTAAGGATTTCCTGGTAGAGAACCTCAGCATACCATGCCACCTAAAAAGGACCCAAGTATCAACCAAAGTAATGGAGAGGAACTGGTGTCAATCTCACAGGTACGAGAGCTAATGAGTCAACAAAGGGATCTGTTCATGTAACTTCTGCAGCAGCAAGAAAGTAGTTTCAAGACTGTGGTGGAATTACTTGTGAACAATGTGAATACTCGGATTGACAAATTGACCATGGAGACACAGGAGCTGAGAAGCAGCCTGCAATTCTCCCAGAAGGACATTGATGATCTAAAACAGAAAAATTAGGAAATTGAGTCTGAGAGAACAACTGTTTATACTGAAATTAAGACAATGCAGGAGAAACTAACAAAGATGACTGAGAGAGACGACTACTTTGAGGGTCAAACAAGAAGAAATAACCTTGTTGTGGATGGCATTCCTGAGATCCAGAACGAAAGTTGGAGGGAAACGGAGGATAAAGTCAGGTGTATGATCAATGAGAAACTTCGCCTGGACAGTAGTCAGATGGTGATTGAACGTGCACATCGGACTGGCAATCCATCAGGATATTCTGGAAAGAAACCTAGACCTATTGTGGTCAAATTTCTTAAATACAAGGATAAAATGGCTGTTCTGGGAAAGACTAAAGATCTAAAAGGCACCAGCATCTATGTGAATGAGGACTACACTGAAGCTGTCAGGCAAAAGCGTACGGAACTCATCCCTGCCATGAAAGCTGCAAGAGAACGTGGCGACATAGCCTACATCCGACATGACAAGCTAATTGTCCATCCCCCTTTCCAAAAGGCAGGGGCAAGAGAGAGAGATTAGTTCTCTGGTCTCCATAAAACTTTTAATGGATAGTAGGCCTATCAAGGATAAGCATCTTCTTCCTGTTTCAAAGGGTCTTGTTATGGCCCATTTGAATGTCTGCAGCATCAGAAATAAGGTACATGAACTTAACTATATGTTGACAGAAAACACCATTCATATATTGGCAGTATCAGAAACCCATCTGGATGCAAATGTTCTTGACACTGAGATTAGCATTGACGGTTATAATATTTTTAGAAGAGATAGGAATAAAAATGGGGGTGGCATAGCATTATATATAAAAAACAACTTTCCTGCAACTTTGTGCTCTGAGTTCATGTCAGATAGTTTAGAATCTCTATGGGTCAAGGTGCATCTTCCTCGCCTAAAGCCAATATTAGTCGGCTGTTGCTATAGACCACCTGGAACTGATGTGCAGTATCTGAATGATTTGTGTGGGTTAATGGACAGAGTTGCAGATTTTTTACTTGGAGATATGAACATAGATTGGTTTGCAAATTGATGTCCAATGAAACAAAAGATGGTATCATTGATTGATGTTTGTAATTTGTCTCAGATGATCTCTCAACCAACCAGAATTTTTACTAACAGTGCTGGTCATACTTCTGCCACTTGTATAAATCATATTTACACAAATATTCCTGAATTCTGCACTAAACCAGTCTCTCAATCTGTAGGTTTTAGTGACCATAATATTATAGCAATTACAAGAAAAACTAAAATTCCTAAAGGAAGAGTTAATATAATATATACAAGGATGTTTAAGAAATTTATTCCTGAATTTTTTTTGGCAGATGTTGGTAATATTGATTGGACAGATGTGTACGCTGCTGAGGAGCCTGAGGCCTCCTTAAATATCTTTATGGAAAGTTTCATGAAGATCATTGATAAACATGCCCCAATGAGAAAGTGTATTGTAAAGGGGAGGCCAGCTCCATGGCTGAATGAGACTCTAAAGAGCCTCATGAAGGAAAGAGATGAAGCCAAATTTGCATTATTAAAGTCTGGTTTAGTGGTTTAGTGCAGGGGCGCCGCTCGCAATTTTGGGCCCTATGACAAAATATGAGGTTGGGCCCCCCCACCACACAAAAGCAGATCTCTGGGGGCCCCTAAAAGGCGTGGGCCCTTAGAATTGTCCTAACTTACCCCCCCCCCCCCCCTTAGCGGCGCCCCTGGTTTAGTGGGTACACTGAGGCAGTCTGTGAGCAATAATGATTCTGATTATTTAAAGCTCATAAAAAATAATGTGATGTTCGATAAGAGTTGCACTTTTAATTTTAATAGCATAGATGAGCGGAAAGTATGGATGTTGTTGAAGTCTCTGCCTGAACATGGCTCAGTGGGTACTGATATGCTGGACAGTAAATTACTTGGTCTGGCAGCTGACTACATTTACAGTCCAATATGTCATATATTGAATGCATGCTTAACGAAGGGTGTTTGTCCCACAGTCTGGAAAGAGGGTAAGGTTATTCCCTTACCTAAAGATAGCAGACTGGCACTCACTGGGAACAACAGTCAACCTATTACTATTCTCCCAGTTCTCAGTAAACTGATGGAGAGAATAGTTAATTCACAAATACAGGAGTACTTTGACTGTAACGGCTTGAACACATGCTTACAGACAGAACCATTCAACTTGTTCCGCCCTTACAGTAATGACAGATAACTGGCTCATGGGAATTGATAACTCAAAGATGACTGGTGCAGTATTACTTGATTTTAGTGCGGCATTTGATGTCATAGATCACAATCTGCTCATTGGTAAACTAGAATGCTATGGATTTAGTCCTACTGCCATATTATTTATGAAGAGTTATCTCACAAAAAGGACACAATGGGTTTATTACAGTGGCAGCTGGTCTGACTCTAAGTTATTGGACTGTGGGGTCCCCCAAGGGAGCTGCCTGGGACCGCTCTTATATACCATCTTCACAAACAATTTACCATTAGTTTTGAGTAAAGCAACTGTGCAAATGTATGCCGATGACTCCACATTGTATTATGCTGCAAAAACTGTCGGTGAACTGGAAAATGTTTTATCGGCTGAGTTAGATATGGTCTTTGATTGGATAAAATTAAATAAGTTGGTGCTGAACATTTCAAAAACCAAATCAATTATCTTGGGATCAAATCATACATTGTCATTCACACCAAAGATAAGTTTAAATTTGTCTGGAGAACCTATAGAACATGTAGATAAAGTAAAACTACTGGGCATAATAATTGATAGTCAGCCGTCATGGGCAGAACATTTTGATATGATAGTGAAGAGGATGGGTTGTGGTATTTCAATGGTAAGAAAATGTCTTTTTTATGTCCCTTCTTACATTGTGGGACAGGTGGCTAAATCTTTAATTTTATGTCACCTGGATTATTGTGCACCGGTATGGTCCTCTGCATCTAAAGGTCAGCTAAAGAAATTACAAACTGCCCAGAACAGAGCTGCTAGGTTAGTATTACATTGTACCATGAAAACTAACACTATCAGTATGCACCATCAGCTCTCATGGTTAACCGTAGAGAACAGGCTGGTTCTCAGTACAATTACATTTTTTAGGAACATTGTCTTTTCTACTCAATCTGTTTTGTTATATAACCAAATTGTCAGATGTAGTCAGGTTCATTTTCATTTTACTAGGTCAGCAGATGATGGCCAGATGATGTTACCACGTCCAAAATCGAATGCTTTAAAGAAAACGGCTATTTATCATGCTATCAATCTTTGGAATAATTGCCCACTGTACATACGTAAATTGGATAGTAAAGTATCTTTCAAGTACCATCTGAGGATGCACTATTTAAATTTGTGAGGATGAATGAGCACACTCACTGTTGTATGTGATAAGGAATGTTATGCCCACGATGTAATAACTTTTTCTGACTGATTTCAAATGTTTATAATGCTGTCTGCAATGGCTTTTATATGATCATTGTAAGATTTCGATTTGTATTTTGTGTATTGTAAATTTGTCTTTTGTTTTGTCTTTTGTATGGACCCCAGGAAGACTAGCTCGTGCCACTTAGGTGACAGCTAATGGGGATCCTTTTACCAATAAACCAATAAACCAACCTGACAGAACTGGAGAGGATCTGCAAGGAGGAATGGCAGAGGATCTTGTTGCATCTTTCCCAAAAAGACTCATGGCTGTATTAGATCAAAAGGTTCCTTTTACTAAATACTATATACTGTATATATACAGTGGGTACGGAAAGTATTCAGACCCCCTTACAATTTTCACTCTTTGTTATATTGCAGCCATTTGCTAAAATCATTTATGTAATATTTATTCAAGATAAACTTTTAAATGCTGTCTACATCACGCACAGACAGCATTCACATATACAGCATCGCCTATTGTTAATATAATAATGTAATATTGTATTAATTTCTATAACAATTGATCATTTCTTAACTCAAAATAAAATATTAATTAAACCCATCTCTGATAATCCTGGGTTACTATGGTCATGAGAAATGGCCACGAGAAATGGATGTTGTTCCCTCAATATAAGAAGTTGTGGCCACGAGAAATGGATGTTGTTCCCTCATCATCATAATATGACGTTTCCACAAGTTAATAAGACATTCCCACAAATTAATATCTCGTGGCCACGACATAATATCACGTTCCTACAAGTTTATATGTGACCCTGGACCACAAAACCAGTCATAAGGTTAAATTTTTACAAAACTGAGATTTATACATCATATGAAAGCTTAATAAATAAGCTTTCTATTGGTATATAGTTTGTTAGGATAGGACAATATTTGGCCGAGATACATCTATTTGAAAATGTGGAATCTGAGGATGGAAAAAAATCTAAATACTGAGAAAATCACCTTTAAAGTTGTCCAAAGTAGGTTCTTAACAATGCATATTACTAATCAAAAATTACATTTTGATATATTTACAGTAGGAATTTTACAAAAAATCTTCATGGAACATGATCTTTACTTAATTTCCTAATGATTTTTGGCATAAAAGAAAAATCAAAAATTTTGACCCATACAATGTATTTTTGGCATTTGCTACAAATATACCCCAGCGACTTAAGACTGGTTTTGTGGTCCAGGGTCACATATGTCGTGGCCACGACAAAAACATAAGTGAACCGAAGGTGTCCCCTCCAGGTCACCGTAAAATTAAAATACTACTTTTAAATGAAAATATTTTTATTTCATACCTGAACATAACTATTCTTTTTCCAAAGTTTGCATGCCTATAATTTAAGAAGTATTAAAGATATAGCAATATAATTTTAGATTCTAGTTCTTAATACAGTTTTCTTTCAGAATCTAAATTTTCAAGGTCCTACACCGATCAGTCCCAGAGATATGAGTATCTCAATGCGGCTCCATTTTCAAATAGTTGAATATAACAAATTTTCAGTGGTTAAAAACCAAATGTTAATCACTTTGTATACAGCTGGTACTGTATTTAAAGCAGAATGTCTGAGGAATCAGTAATGTTGAAAGTAGGAATGCATCTTGTTTTCCTCTATTAAAACAAGATAGAGGGCAACAAAGATAATTAAATACAACAGATTTTACTAATAGAGCTACCAATTTCTGTGTAAAAATAACATTATGATGCTGCCATCTTTCTGAAGTCATTTTTAACCATCTGTAATTTGGCTCTGAAACTCTGAAATGCTATTTTGACCCTTCTCTACAAAATAGTGAATTGCTCAGTAAACATTCAACCATGACATCTAATCTCTTGGCTTTCATCACTATACATGTCTATCTTCCTTCAGAAAAAATATTAGCAAATCACAAATTTGAGCTGGTTTAGTTGACATGGAATGACCCTAGTACTCTTGTGATTATGATGAACCATGTTTCTCATTTGTAAATCACTTTGGATAAAAAAATCTAAATGAATGTAGAGGTCTATCAATAAAGACTCAAAACATTGGCATATTTTGGCATCACTTGGCTAAATTTCAAAATGCAAACAAGCATACTACTCTGAAGTCATATGTTAATAATTACAAACTCAGCCCTTTCAGCTTAATGAGGCACAGGTGTAAACAACAAGCTGATTAATGAACATATTTGATTGGTCAATCAATGTCACTCAGTGATTCAAAAATGAGTACAAATAGCACAGTATGTCTCAATAAGCTTGTCAATGTTTGTATGTTAGGAGTTTTTCCTCAAAATTGTAAATTTTGGTGTTTACTTGAGTAGTACAACAAACTTACCATGCCTTGGGCAAAGGGCATCTTACTTTTCACAATGGCTGTGACAATGTTGAGCTCTTCTTTAAAAGCTGATCCTGATGCCTTTTCTGAAATGGGTGCTACTTCTGGAGTAGTTTCTGAACGCTCAATCCGTTTTGGCAAACTGTTAATTGGTGGTCAAGGTACAGTTTCAGATGGTGAAATAAAAACATCTGACCTGATGTCAACAGAGTCTGATGAGTATCAGTCAAATGTGGAAGGTAACTGAGATCACAAATTAAAATTTCATGTATTTTGAGTGGAGACTAAAGCTGAATTGTTTTGTGTTTAGCACCATTTCAGCTTGCCAAAGCTAAGCTGCGACGTCTTGGTCCCTCTGTGCACTGTAGCAATGATTCAATGACCTTGCGCATTCCAGGACCAAGAACCCCGCACTTAATGGTTGATCGAGGTAAGTGTCATTGGTATTTTTGGTGTGGAATATTATTATATATATATATTTTTTTTTTTTCCCTTAACTAAGTTTTCTCAACAATCAGGAGAGGAGTCACCAGTCCCTTTATCTAAGATGCCATCCAGCTGTGGTTTCTCATTAAACCGGCAACGTAGGGACATCTCTCTTGTTGCTCCGTATCGGGGATGTCATGTCAAACAACAGGTTAGTGTGCATGCTAAAGGTGACAAGTGCAAGTAACTCTTTCAACTATGGAATCCATTGCATAACCTTAAATATTTCCTAAAAGGGTGGAAGTTTTATTCTGCCGCTTATTATAATGGGAGCTCCGGTGCAAATGTCTTGCCCCATGAGTCCTCGCCTCCCTAAAGTGTCCTGCTTCTCCTCTGGCATGATCATCTCATATGACGTCAGAGCAGATGATGTTAAAATTAAAGGTAAATCACCTAAATTGTTGAATTTTAATGTACAATCCACGCTTCAAAGGGTGTTTTTACAGTGATGCCATAGAACCGTTTCTAAAGTGTGTGTGTGTGTAAGTTGAACGGACCTTGTGTTTTACTCTGCTCTTCTGTTTTTAGTGGATGGATCATGGCAGCCTCTGCTTCTAACATACTCTATGTGCTCGTTCACATTGGACACTGCTGGTGGTTCACTGGTTGTCACTGCGCCATTCACAGGAAGCTGTTGGGAAATGACGGTAAGCATTATTGACTGGATTGTCATTCATGGCTTGTCTGGTTTTCACATGTACGCTAGTTGATTGCTCATGTCTTCCACAGGATACTGAAAGGCACCTCCCTTTGATGTATGGTGACCGGGAAGTGACTCTTTCCTGTCCTCTGACGCCGCCAACAACCATTGCTCCACATGACCCAACTGTACCTGACTCTGTTAAAGACCCATTCGGCATGCAACACAGTTTTTACCCTTTCCCAATCAAAAGTCCCTGGTGGCCATATCCTCATGTACAACCTCCAACAGTGCCGCCTACTACTACTACAACAACAACTACTCCGCTGCCTCAAGATCCTGTGCAACATCCCATGTATCCCATGCCAGGGTTTAACCCTTATCACTTTTACCCTAAACATGCCCCACCACAACCTCATCCTTGGTACCCAATGTTTCCCTATATGTACGGTTTCAAGAGCCCAGCTGAAGTGACCACTGCTGCCACAACTACACCTCCCACCACTGCTGCCCCGTTGGATCAGTATGCACAATATCCCATGTTCCCAATGTTCTATGGCCATCAACCAATCGAGTCTTATGGACCTCCAGCTCCTCAGTATCCACAGCTTCCTCAGTATCCTCAGCATCCTCAGCTTCCTCAGCATCCTCAGCTTCCTCAGCTTCCTCAGCATCCTCAGCTTCCTCAGTATCCTCAGCTTCCTCAGTATCCTCAGCTTCCTCAGTATCCTCAGCTTCCTCAGTATCCTCAGCTTCCTCAGTATCCTCCGCATCCTCAGCATCCTCAGCTTCCTCATTATCCTCAGCTTCCTCAGTATCCTGTCTTTGGTCCCCGTAGCTCTAAATGAACTGCTCCATCCTCTATCTCCAGGTCTCATAGCTGCCAGTTTAAAGTGAGTAAGGAGGTACTCTGAAGTGGCATGGGTTTATTGACCTCAGAAGAGAATCAAGTTGCATGCTTGTTTTTAGCTTCGTATAAGCCTAATAAAGCTTCATGAGACTAACTGTTGCTTGTCTTTATTTCCTGGTTGTGCCTTTTGGATTGGTCTGTTTGTGCAGCTTTTTGTCAATTTGTGGGATGAAACTGGTTTTTAACTTTTTTTTTTTTTTTTTTTTTTTTAACAAATTTGAATTGGAGTGGAGACAAGTGCTTTTCAAAGACAAGATTCATTTTCAAAATGATACCATTTGCTTGAGTGAACAAGAATATGTGCATGGTATAGCTGTCTGTCCAACTTAAAGCTTGACTGCCAAAATTGATATCTAACTGTTCTAAGACTGTGGGTCAAATGCTGGAGCCAAGTTTTCTCGAGTTGTATAAGAACAAAATGTCTGATTGTTCCCATATTTTATATGAGCAATATCAACTTTTGCCATCAAATAGAAGACTGAGATACTAGAATGAACAGATTACGGAAACCTTCAGTCCATAAATTCATTAACCAGTATTGGGGGTCAAAGTAGGTAGCAATATTCTGAGGAATGGAAAGTACTTAAGTATTTTTTTTTTTTACTAATAGAAAAATAAAAACATATGACCTGGGGGTGTTCCATAAAACAAATTTACCAAATAAGCCAGGCTTATTTTAGTTAGTCTGACTTATTGTCACTTGATTTGTCTTAAAATAAGACTAACTGAAATAAGCCTGACTTATTTGGTAAACTTGTTTTATGGAACACCCCCCGTTCTTGTTCCCTGACATGTATCTCATGCCAATGTATAAACCTTATTTTTACCCTAAATATGTCCCACCACAACCTCACCATCCTTAAGTTGGTACACAATGTTTCCTCTCTATATGTACAGCTTCAAGAGCCCTGCTTAAGCGAATAATGCTGTCACAACTACACCTCCTTTTAGCCATGTGTAAGTCTAATAAAGCTTCATGAGACTCAATCTGTTGTCTTTATTACCTGGTTGTGCTTTTGGTTTTGTCTATTTGTGTGGCTTTTTCTGTCAAATGTGTCCTTTTTTTTCTTAAAGACAAACACTGGCAAGTAAATATTTTTTATCACTTAAGAAAAGCTGCGTTCAGAGCATCTGCCCTTATTTTCTTGGCTTGGTAAATTATTCATGCAAGATGTCATATTGCAATATGTGAAATTTGTGGTTATTTATACCATGGGTCCTCAACTCTGGCCTGTGAGATCTATTTTTCTTGCAGAGTTCAGCTCAGCTCCAACCCTAATCAAACATACCTAACCCAGTTCATCAAAGTATTTAGGATCACTAGAAAGTTAGACAGGTGACTTTGATTAAAGTTGGAGCTAAACTCTGCAGGAAAATGGATCTTGTGGGCCAGAGTTGAGAACCACTGATTTAAACTGTAGCCACAGTGTTGTCCTAATTTAAAAAATGTTTAAAGAGAATGTTTAGATGTTTTAAAGAATGTTTAAAGTGCACATGAGGTACAGGGGTAAAAGTAAAATATATGTAATTAATGTGGCAGTTATTGCCATTTAATTAAAAGTTAAATTAAATTATTTGTTAAATCTTTGGGAATTGTCTATTATGTAACATTGTCTATTGTGTATAGGCAAGTGCTTTTAATGACAAGTAATTCATTTTCAAAACAACATTTACTTTAGTGAACAGAAGTTCATAAACTTTTCCTATGGCAAACTACTACGGTAGAGAGAATTAATTTATGCATACACAATCTTTTGTTATACAATTATAAAATTGAGAAAATTATTCTAGAGTTAGTACACTCTAAAAATGCTGTATTTTTTCTTTTTAATTCAAATGCTGGGTTCAGCCTGCTGGGTCATTTTGAGTTATTTGTAAAAAAAAAAAATTACACAGATGCTTGGTGGTTTTTCTGAACTCTAAAAAATGCTGCGTTGGTGATTTTTTTTCACCCAGATGCTGGAATCTGTTTGTTGGGGCATTTTGAGTTATTTTTAATATGTCATGCAGGTGCTTTTATAAAGTAACTTTTAATGCTGGGTTATTTTTTCTCCCCAACCACTGGGTTGAGCCTTTCTCTGATGAAACAACCCAGCTACTGTTATGGTACACGTGCTGGACGGACGAGAGACAGTATTAACAATAACACTTATATTTAATATATACACTTAGAGATACAGGCAGGAACATCCACACAAGAAACAAACAATATCAAAAACCGACAGAGTGCTATAGACAGAGACAGACTTATAAAGGGTGATAATTTATTAAACACAGGTGACGGTGATTACACAAACGAGAACTAAACCAAATTATTACAAAATGACAGGGGGAAGACAAATGGGAAAAACCAATGACAAAACTATGACATTACGCCCCCTTCCGAATAGGCGCGTCCTCGCGCCATAGAAAAGACAAAAAAAAGAGAGGGGTGGCAAACCAGAAACATAAAGTCCATGAGGGAGGGGGCTTCGGCGGAGGAAGCAACCGAAGGAGGGGGACCAAAACAAAAGTCCAAGGGGCAAAAAAGACAGTCCAAGGGGGCGACGACAGTGGGAGGAGCCAGGGAGGAGACAGGAGGGACCCGAAGCAGGAGAGACTCAGCAGGACCCAGATTGCAGCCAGGATGACGGCCCACGGTGGAGCCGATGGAGGGAGGAGCCATGGTGGAGGAAGGACCGCCGACTCCAGGGGGCCGACCGACAGAGGCGGAGCAGCTGGCAGAGGAACCCGAGGCGGAGATGGAGAGCCGAAAATCCAGGGCGACACCGCTGATCCGGAGGGCCAAGGCGGAACTAGAGGCTCTGGCGGCGGAGGCGGAGGTGGAGTTCCGGAGGTCCGCGGCGGAGCCGGAGCGACAGAGGATGGAGGCTGTGCCTGAGGGAGGGAGGAGTGCGTAGGAGCCGGTGGGACGGCGTGACGAGGCACAGCCGGAGGAGCAGAGTCCTGAGGTGACGGAGGGGCGACGACTGACCAGGGCGGAGCCGGAGAGACGATGGAGCCCGGTGTAGCTGGTGGACCGACGGGCGACGGTGGAGCTGAGGGCGTTGAGAGCCGTGGTGGAGCCGCAGGGTCGGAGGGCCGAGGTGGAGATCTGGACTCAGAGGCTGGAGGCGGAGCTGAGGGATCCTCCAGCCTTGCCACTGATGTAAATTGGCTGCCCTGCGGCGAGCCCACTGCACAGATGGTGGGCTGAGGGTGAGCAAGGAGACTGACTGGTGACGTCAGGGACTCTGGACGGCTGGACAGAACCAGCGGGGATTCAGGACGGCTGGGCGGAACCAGCGGGGATTCAGGACAGCTGGGCGGAACCAGCAGAGACCAGGCAGATCCAGACAGAAGAGGGCGGGTAGGAGGGAAGTTTAGGCAGGTCAGTGGCTCCGAGAAAAAGTCTATTAAGTCACAAGAGTTCTCTTCCACAACTTCGGAAAAGTCAATAAGGTCCCCAGAGTTATCCATCTCACCCCCAGCGGTGTTGCAGTGGGCAGGGCTCTCCATTTCCCATACTTGCTCCACGTCGCAATCCACCATCGCAGATGTTGAAGCCGGCTCATGCACCTGATCAGCCGGAGAGGACTCTGGCTCTGTCGCTCGCGGCTCAGGTTCCGCCTCCGCGGTGCGCTCGGGTTCAAACTCCGTTGTCGGGGTGATGGTTGGCTCTCTGGGTCAAGAGTGGGGCTGACGTCCTCCTCGACGACGCCGACAGTCCAGGACGATCCACAGGACGCCAGCACCCACTCGATGTAATCGGCGATGCTCTCTCGAGGACCCTCCCCGGACAGCTGCGATTTGGCAGCGATGTTAAGTCCAGCCCGGTAGAATGTACACAAGCAGTTGTCCAGGTAATGTGTGAACGGTGCGAAGAACACAAAGTCTCTTGTGTGGTCCTCGAGAGAGCGGTTCCCCTGCTTCAGGAGGATGATGAAAACATCGTGGTCATCCATGACAAAAAAAAAAACGACAAAAAAAAACAAAAAAAAAACACTGAGACAAAAACAGAAAAGAAACGAAGGGAAAAAAACGCTGTGACTGTTTCGGTCGGTCTTTTCTGTTATGGTACACGTGCTGGACGGACGAGGCGAGAGACAGGATTAACAATAACACTTATATTTAATATATACTTAGAGATACAGGCAGGAACAAGCAGGAACAAGCAGGAACAGGCAGGAACAGGCAGGAACAGGCAGGAACAGGCACACAAGTAACATCAAACAATATCAAAGACCGACAGAGTGCTATAGACAGAGACAGACTTATAAAGGGTGATAATTGATTAAACACAGGTGACGGTGATTACACAAACGAGGACTAAACCAAATGATTACAAAATGACAGGGGGAAGACAAATGGGAAAAACCAATGACAAAACAGACAGAACTGTGACAGCTACAGAGTTACAGTCACAACGCGGGCTTTTTGCATTCTCTACAGGAGAGAGTGGTTCTCGGTGCTGTCAATTTGGTGCATTTCTTCAGCAAAATAAGGGTTTGTATACATTTATTTTCGTTTATAACATAAATTGATTTTATTGGTTATAATACTGAATTTAATTTAATTTGATGTTATAATACAATCTCTAATCTCAGTACTGTTTGTTTATGGGCAGATTATGGAGTCAGTCATGGCATCTTTTAGCGGCAGCGCTCTGAGGTTCCCCTGGTGAACAGCAGCCCATCACCGGCTTAAATTTTGAAGACACACTGGGATAAGAATTACCACCATTATGGTGAAAAGTGATTACAGAGAATGGTTGAATATACGTAAGTAACTTGGGCTATGAGCTTCTCCACCCTTCCTCCAGACTCTAGGACAGGGGTCCCCAAACTTTTTTCTGAGTGGGCCACATAATTTTCTTTTCTTTAATGGGGGGCCGGTCGGTTTATAAAAGAAAATTCCATGGGCTGGACTGACTACTATTATTATTTTATTATGATTTTACCTGTATTTATTATACCTTTTAATGCTAGAATAGTTTATTATTTTTTTATGCACCAGACAGACAAATGATCATTTCTTTTCAAAAGATGTACAGGTGCTTCTCAGTAAATTAGAATGTCATGGAAAAGTTCATTTATTTCAGTAATTCAACTCAAATTGTAAAACTTGTCTATTAAATACATTTAATGCACACAGAGTGAAGTAGTGTAAGTCTTTGGTTCTTTTAATGTTCTTGTGATGATTTGGCTCACATTTAACAAAAACCCACCAATTTGCTATCTCAACAAATTAGAATATGGTGACATGCCAATCAGCGAATCAACTCAAAACAACTGCAAAGGTTTCCTGAGCTGTCAAAATTGTCTCTTAGTCTGGTTCACTATGCTACACAATCATGGGGAAGACTGCTGATCTGACAGTTGTCCAGAAGACAATCATTGACACCCTTCACAAGGAGGGTAAGCCACAAACATTGATTGCCAAAGAAGCTGGCTGTTCACAGAGTGCTGCATCCAAGCATGTTAACAAAAAGTTGAGTTGAAGAAAAAAGTGTGGAAGAATAAGATGCACAACCAACCGAGAGAACCACAGCCTTGACAGGCTTGTCAAGCAAAATCGATTCAAGAATTTGGGTGAACTTCATAAGCAATGGACTGAGGCTGGGGGTCAAGGCATCAAGAGCCACCACACACAGACATGTCAAGGAATTTGGCTACAGTTGTTGTATTCCTCTTGTTAAGCCACTCCTGAACCACAGACAACATCAGAGGCATCATACCTGGGCTAAGGAGAAGAAGAAATGGACTGTTGCCCAGTGGTCCAAAGTCCTCTTTTCAGATGAGAACAAGTTTTGTATTTTATTTGGAAATCAAGGTCCTAGAGTCTGGAGGAAGGGTGGAGAAACTCATAGCTCAAGTTGCTTGAAGTCCAGTGTTAATTTTCCACAGTCTGTGATGATTTGGGATGTAGTGTCATCTGCTCGTGTTGGTCCACGTCAAATTCCGCCTTCAGCATTTTCAGTGCTTCCAAAGACTTTTCAACTAGGAATGGGGCCACTGGTTCTCAGCTGAAAAACTTTGGGTAACTGGGAGATGAGTGAGTTCTTGCTTTTGCACTTGTCCCACAAGCAGTGCTAGTTTCACCTCAAATGCTATTGAGTCATTTTGTCATGACACATTATGGCAATGTACCATTCTGTTGGTGTATTTAACAAATAATTAGCCTATGTTAATAACTAAGGGAAATTTTAGTTTGAAATCCAACCTTTATTATCAAATACTGACATGATATAAGTAAAACATATTTAAAAGTACATTTTCAAAATATATCTCTGGCATTGTTCAGAGGGCCGGTCCAAATGTGGGGGCGGGCCGCATTCGGTCCCCGGGCCTTAGTTTGGGGACTCCTGCCGTAGACCAGCGGTTCCCAATCCTACATGAACGTAAAGGTCTATCAATAAAGACTCAGAACGTTGGCATGATTTGGCATCACTCTAAGCTCCAAACTCAGCCGTTTCAGCTTAATGAGGCACAGGTGCAAACAACAAGCTGATTAATGAACATATTTGATTGGTTAACCAATGTCACTTAGTGATTCAAAAGTGAGTAAAAATAGCACACTATGTCTCAGTAAGCTTTTCAACATGTGTAGTTAGGATTTTTGTCTCAAAATTGTGAATTTTTGTGTTTACTTGAGTAGTACAACAAACTTACCATGCCTTGGGTAGAGGCCATCTTACTTTTTACAATGGCTGTGACAATGCTGACCACTTCTTTAACAGCTGAACCTGGGGCCTTTTCTGAAATGGGTGCTACTTCTGGAGTAGTTTCTGAACGCTCAATCCGTTTTGGCAAACTGTTAATTGGTGGTCAAGGTGCAGCTTCAGATGGTGAAATAAAAACATCTGACCTGATGTCAACAGAGTCTGATGAGTATCAGTCAAATGTTGAAGGTAATTAAGATCCCAAATTAAAATGTGATACATTTTAAATGTGGTGATAAAGCTGAATTGTTTAGGGATGTCTCTCTTGTTGCTCCGTATCGGGGATGTCATGTCAGACAACAGGTTAGTGTGCATGCTAAAGGTGACAAGTGCAAGTAACTCTTTCAACTATGGCATCCATTGCATAACCTTAAATATTTTGTTATAGGTAGGAAGTTTTATTCTGCCGCTTATTATAATGGGAGCTCCAGTGCAAATATCTTGCCCCATGATTAACCCCCATGGATCGTGGCAGCCTCTGCTTCTAACATACTCTACATGTGCTCGTTCACATTGGACACTGCTGGTGGTTCACTGGTTGTCACTGCACCATTCACAGGAAGCTGTTGGGAAATGACGGTAAGCATTATTGACTGGATTGTCATTCATGGCATAACTGGTTTTCACATGCATCTCTTAAAAACGATGTGTTAAAAACAACACGCCTTTGTGTCTAAGGACAAATTTTGTGTTCGTTTTAACTCAACGCAGCTTGCATCGCCATTCGTGAGGCAGTTTTCCGGCTACCACCAATTGCCCCTCGACCGTTTCCAAAATGATCACAAGACATTTTAAAATCATATAATGGCAAATACAAACATTTCTCTTACCTTCACACATCGAAGTTATGTCCTGACGATGAAAACTTGAAGCGTGAGGAAATTTGCTTGCCTCAGTAGAATAACGACTCATGAAGTGACGCAAGCAGCAATGTGATTGGCTGATATTTAACACATATTGTGTTAGACACACTGTGTTGGATATTTTCTTTTTCGTTTTTAACACTCATTTAACACAAAATAACACAATGTGATGAAATAGACCTAACACAAACAATGTGTAAAAAATTAACATCCTTTTCCACAGGATAATGAAAGGCACCTCCCTTTGATGTACGGTGACCGAGAAGTGACTCTCTTCTGTCCTCTGACACCGCCAACAACCATTGCTCCACATGACCCAACTGTACCTGACACAGTCAAAGACCCACTTGACATGCAACAAATGTTTTACCCTTTCCCAATCAAAAGTCCCTGGTGGCCATATCCTCATGTACTTCCTCCAACAGTGCCGCCTAGTACAACGACGACCCCACCGCCTCAAGATCCTGTGCAACATCCCATGTATCCCATGCCAATGTTTAACCCTTATCACTTTTACCCTAAACATGCCCCACCACAACCTCATCATCCTTGGTACCCAATGTTTCCTCCCTATATGTACGGCTTCAAGAGCCCAGCTGAAGTGACCACTGCTGCCACAACTACACCTCCCACCACTGCTGCCCCGTTGGATCAGTATGCACAATATCCCATGTTCCCAATGTTCTATGGCCATCAACCCATCAAGTCTTATCGATCTCCAGCTGTTCAGTACCCTTTCATGCCTCCATATCCTAAGGATCCTCAATATCCTCAGGATACTGTCTTTGGTCCCCGTAGCTCTAAATGAACTGCTCCATCCTTTATCTACAGGTCTCGTAGACGCCACCCACATAGCAAAATTGGTTTGGCCCAGTGATGGGCCACACAATCCACTTTCACTTGGCCCAAATACAGCAGTGAATTACGGTACATGACTGGACCAGGTCTGGATTCCAGACAAGGGCCACACATGGGCCATAACTGGCCCAAGTCTCAGCCAAGTAAATTAACTATAACTGGCCCTGAATTGGGCCAGATCAAAATGTAACATTTGAACCAAAACACAGCCTTAAGTAAACCATATCAACACCAGTGTTTAACCAGAATGCCCAAAACTGAGCCACACCTAAGCCTGATCTACAGGTGAACTAAACCTGGCAGCCAAAATATGGGCCATAAAAAGGCCATGAGAGATCAATATCTCTGCCACCTGTGTGACCATAGCTGGCTCTATTCTGGTCCTATATGCTGGACCAGATGGGTTCCACATGTCAGCCATAACCTCCTAGATAAATAATCACAACAAAGACAGTATTCTTAACAAATGTTTAATCATGTTAACATCAAAGCATTGACACCTGACATTTTAAAGTTGTTCAAATGAAGTAAGTAGAAGTTCTGTGCCATGTTTTAGTTCATGAAGTTATATTTTAAATGTAACACTTGATCATCCATGTTTCTGATCATGAAGTTTCATGCTTTGTCTAAAGCTTGACTGTCCATGTTTCTGATTAGGAACAAAATTTACTTGACATACACTTGAACATCCATGTTTCTACTCATCGAGTTTCACTTCACATAACACTTGAGCGTCCAGGTTTATGGTCAGGAAGTAGCACTCTTCAAATGACTCTGAAACATTCATGATTATGTTAATGAACAAGTTGCACTCTGAACAGAGCCTTGGAACATCCATTCCTAAAGTCTGTTAACTAGTCGTACTCTCCTCACACACTCTATTCTTCATCCTCTCTTTTCGGCCACCATCTCTGTCTGGGGCGAGATATAGCCATCTTTTAATGATGGCATGAATTAATTTTTCTTTGGCCTCAGATGTCAGACAGTTGCACCTCACAGCCGCTGAAAAACACAAGCACACATGGTGTATAATTAGCTTTTGCATCAGGTAACAGGTAACATGGCTATTGGATAAAATACAATATTACCACAAAAACTGAACCAATGACCTTTAGACAAACATTCTGTATTGTCTTTTACCATCTACCCATCTTCCAGTTAATTATCGTTTCTTACTTCCCCCAGCCCTTCATCGTTTAGATTTTCTGAAATAGCCCAAATTCTGACTGTCTACTATGGGTAAAAGATAATTTTACACATCTCAGGAACACACTACCACTTAGCTTAAAATGACTGTGTGAAATATGTATAGATTAATTCTACTTGGGATTTTGTTTATTTTTACTTCTTTTAAATTCAGTGTATGTTTTTGTTATGCAACCTTGAGCTTGTGTTGAGGTACTATATACATAAAACGTTCTCTCTCTCCTTCATTTTCTAAATCTCTTATAGAGTGCATTCATGCTTTAAGCATTTAAATAAAGAGAGATATAAAAAATTGTGATGACAATCTCCACAACAAAAAACATTTTTGAAAACTGGACAAAAAGACAAAAGGTACAAGACTGTGTACTTAAAGGCTTTAGAAATAACTGCAGTCCCATGAAGCACTATATAATCAAATTAAAAACAGCAGTGATAGTGTACTTTTTCCACAAAGAATTGAGGAAAAAAGTGGAATATACATAAAAGTGGAAAAGACGCAACACTTATTTGTACATTACTTGTCACATCCTGATGTCACATGTCTTTACAGAATTTTTATGTGTGTGTGTGTGTGTGTGTGTGTGTGTGTGTGTGTGTGTGTGTGTGTGTGTGTGTGTGTGTGTGTGTGTGTGTGTGTGAGCATGCACAGATTGCAAAAATCACTGGCAATGTGAATTAATCAAAATCAGATGATCCTGAGGCTAATCCCATGACACACTATCAGTGCATTCTGAAAAGGGCTAGACAATATACTCACAACTTTGGTAACTGGATGTTTGCTGGATGTCCCAGGTGTAGTGTGGCTCATGGAGCCTTGAAGGTTCAGAGTGCCCTGGATATCCCTACGTTTGTGGGGTGGTCTTCTGACCTCGACGTTGGCATGCCTTAAAAGGGCCTCAGTGCTTGATTTACAGCTCTCAGAGAGAACATGATGCCAGGCATACCTCCTGCAACATACAAAATATCTTAGTCCTTTAACAGCTGTAATAAAATGCACTGTAATTAAAAAAAGCTGACACTTCTTACTTGTTTTTGACTTGGTTCCTTAAATGCCTTCCATCTCATCATTAGGGATGTCAGGAACACTGTGGAAGAGCTTAGGGTCTAATTTGGCTTTCCAGGGTCTAATTTGTTGTGCTGTCTAGGAATATTTGGAGCATCAGGTATGGAATACATTCTGCTTAAAAGTACAAAATCTATTGGTCATTTATCTGCTGTGATAAAATACATTATTATTTTAAAAAGCAGAAGCTTTTTACCCTTCTCTTAAATTTTGGTTAATGTAGGCGTTCTTCTGTCTCATTATTATCAGCATCATCAGCATCTTCTCCGGGGAAAAGAATGTTCTTAGGTCTAACACATTTACCAATTCCAAGATATACTTTTATTTGTAAATGTGGTGCGAAACATTAATATAAACAAACAATCTAACCAAACCCCTACTTTCTTTTTCTTTGAAATTGGTGAGTTCCTTCCATCGGTCTGATCAATGTCTGTGTGATCAACAGCTAGAGGTAGTTTACGTCTAGCTTTCTTGTAGTCATCTGGAAAAGTAGCATAACAAAAAGAAGAAATTTAAAAAGTAAAACAGTGATTTTAAATATTACTATTAATTCTGGCCCTATGGGGCTATGAAGCAGACAAAATATCTATAACTATTCTTTTTAGAACATTTCATATATGCTGGATAAAATGTTAGTCATGTTGTAATTTAAAATGTGCACATTATTGATTATGTTTAAACATACAACAAATCAAATTACTTTTTGTTTGCATATTTTAAACATAAAACTTGAAATGATTTGGGTGTCATTCCAGGCACTTTTGAACATCAATAACAACTGGTTATTGTAATCATTTTGGTCACTATAAAGGTGATACCAATTTTTGCACAACAATTAATCTCTTGTAACATTTGGAGTGTATTGACAATGATTATTGATAAATAAATTACATTCAAGGTGAAGTAGAATAAAGAAACATGTATACCCCTTTCCAAGCATTTACTCAATTTCAACATGACATACACCACTAATGAAATTCCAAAACATTGGTACAACAAAAATGCATAATTTTATCTGTAATTTAATATATAACGTTACATTGGCTCCAACAACAAATACCATTACAATTAATTATAACCCTAATCATCTGTCAAAGACAATTAAATTTAAGTGACATAAGAAAAATACTGACTTTTTCAGGAGTAAAGTTAGTGACATAGTTTATTGTATTTACAACACGTAGATTAAAACTGCGTTCACGTGCTGCTAAAACAAGGGCACTCGCGTGTAACGTCAATTAATTAATAAATCCGAAGCAAAATGTAAGAAGAATATAGTAAACTTGCAACGATACATATGCGTATGTTCGCACTTACCGCTTTGGTTTCAGAAGTCTGTGCAAGACTGCAGCGTCCGCCTGCTTTTTTGAAAAGACATATGGTTCCGGGAGTATTTGTATTCACTTTTCCTTATTGAAGATTTGTTAATTAAAGCGTTATAATTCATAAATCATAACAACCAGCTACAACGTGAATCACAACATTTAAAACATTCGATCTGAAATAAAATAAAAATAAAAATTGTCAAAAAGACAAAAATACGAGACTGTGTGTTACAGCCAAGTGGGTAAATAAAACTACAATCCCATTAAGCACTGCAAATGACAATTAACGCCTTTTGAAAAAAAAAATTGCTCTGATGGGCTCTGATAGGCTAATTTCGCATTTCCGGGATTTTTGAAAACCTGAATGGTGCGCGCTGGGTAAAAGTTTTTCCAGTAAACAAACAAACGTAAAAACAATACATTTAATTTTAAATGTATAAAAACCATAAAGCCATTAGTATTGTTGCTGTTGCACATTTCATAGTTACTTTGACTGTGATTAAATAATGTTGTGTGGTGTTGAAAATAAATAGTTTCATAATTTCATTTTAATCCACCAGGGTTAGCTATAATTTTGAATGCAGGATTTAATCACATTATAGAAATGTTAATAAATTATGAAAAGTAAAGTCTACTGGTGTACATTCATGGCATAAAAAAAAACTTATGAACTGAAATCAAACAATTACAGTTGATTTTCATAATTTAAATAATTAAATCTTCATTGTTGCCTGGATTAACTTCAAGGCATTAGACCCAGAATGCAAACATGAAGATGGAAACTTCTTTGTGTATTAAAACATTGGGATTTTATATAAAAAATATTTGAAATGTGGGTGAAATATGGCCAATCTTATGTGGGCCACATATCTATATTTGACATCTGGGCCAAATACTACATTTGACATCTGGCCCAGGTCTTGTGTGCCGCCTTAAAACCGGTACCATCTCTGCCAAACTCGGGCCATGTTTGGCCCACATGCTGTATGCCAGTGCCGGATAAATGCCAGCTGTGCCAGATGCATGCCAAATCTGGGCCAAAATTGTTTGCTGACTGGGCAGTTTAAAGTGAGATGAGTAAGGAGGTACTCTGACATGGCATAGGGTTTATTGACATCAGAAGAGAATCAAGTTACATCCTTTGTTTCTTTTTAGCTTCGTATAGTAAAGCTTCATGAGACTCTAACTGTTGGTTGTCTTTATTGTGCATTTGGTTTAGTCTATTTGTGTGGCTTTTTTTTTTTTTTTTTTTAAATCAAATTGTGGGATATGAGCAAAATGTTTATTCGGCAGGGTCTTTAAGCAATTACTCGGTTCAAAGCATGTGTCCTTATTTTGTTGGCTTGGCATCTTATTCAAACAAGATGTCATTTGCAATATGCAAAATTTGTGGTTATTTATACCATGGGGTGTCAACTGTGGCTTGTAAGATAAATTTTTCTTGACTCTAACTCCACTTCAAACATGCCTTACCAGTAAATCAAGGTCTTTGGGGTCGCTAGAAAGTTTGACTGGTGACTTTGATCAAGGTTAGAGAACTGGAAAATGGATCTTGCGAGAGAACCACTGATTTAAACTAGCCATACTGTAAAAAAAAAAAAAATAAATTACTCTGGAGAGTATTAAATGCTACGGAGCCCCTAAGGGGACGTCAGAGTAAAAAAAATCTAAAGTTTAGTTTCATGTGCTCACGTGAAACTTTCACGTGAGCACGCGAAACTAAACTTTATTTAATTTTTGCTCCACATCCCCTTAGGGGCTCCGTACTCTTCGTCTTCGCACCTGACAATAAAGTTTTCACGTAATAACGTGATAATTATATTGTACGAACATGATATTATATTGTATGAATGGGAAAAGTATATTGTATAAACGTGATATTATATTGTAAGAACGTGATAATTATTTTTATTTTACGTGATTTTTATTTTACCTGGGTGGCAGCTCTACGCTTCCGTAATAATGGAAAAAAATGTCCATGTCAAAAAACTGTCAGAGATTATATATTAATATTTTTTTCTACTTTTACTGATTGTTGTTTTTTTTTTTTATCAGCATCTCTTCTATTCATAATTACCAAACATTCATTCATTTTCAGAATTGTAATGCTTTAAAAGCTGGTTTCTTTACATAATGTTCACTGTCAGTGGGCAACACCAGCTCCAGAGCTTCCTCTGCAAAGTATGTCTCTTCATCTTGCAAGCAATGAAATGACCAAGCCCTCAAGCACCAAATATGTACAGTTTTTGCTTTGCGAGCACCTGTTTGGCTGTGCGAACAATCAAACTTTGTACAAAATCGACCAGACTAAATTATCAGCATTTTCTTGTGGTGAAAACAAAAACAATGTGTTTAGGGGCTTCTGAACTTCTACATCAAATTCAAGCTTACCTTTTATCTGTACACAAAAACAATAACAAATAAAAAAGTGCAATCAAGGAATAAGATGTGTGTTTGGGTGAAAAAGAAAAATCCTCATAGCTCATTAACCTTCTTTGACCTTATTCATAGTTTTCACGTGGCCCTATGACCCTGCCAAAGGTGTGACTCAAATACATGGAGTGGGATTTTTGATTGCCAGTACAATATAATTTCTTTCAAACTAATTACACTCATAAAATGTTCAGTAAACACATGCAAACCACACTCTGACATCCTTACCAACATACCCAGGTGAAAAAATAATATACTTAAATGCAATGAAAATACACTTAAATACCCGCAAATACATTTTTAGTACTTTGTTATTTTTTTGTGTTAAATAAAAGTGTGATGTTTATACACTATAAATATACTAATAAAAAGTATGTTTATACTTCAGTAGGACTTTAGTACACTTGAAAAAAGTATACTAAATACCAGTAATACTTAAATTTTTAGTGTACTAAAATAAAGTATACTACAGAAAAAACATACAAAAGAGTTTTATTAGTGTGTTTTTCAAAAGTGTGCTTTAAATGCTTTAAACATTAGTTGATTTTTAGTAGACTGTTTACTTACTAATCCTAAGTTTAAAATAAGTCAATATATAAAAAATCTATTAGTAATGTATTGTAGTAGAAGAAGATTTTCTCAAAAGTTGTACTTAAGTACACTTAATATGAATGCATTATTAGCACTAACACTTAAACTGATTTTGAGTGTGGTAATTCTAACAAAACGTTATTGCCTTGAGGTCCCCCCAGCTAAAATACACTTTAATGTAAGTATACTTAGTACGCTTTTCAGTAATGTACTAAAAGTGCTCTATTTTCGCACACTAATTTTGTAGTTATTGTACTAAAAAATAGTATTAAGTTTATGTTAAGATAAACTTAATACCATCTAAGTGTACTCAACTGTGCTATTTTGAGACACCCTGAAATTGAACTAAAATGTGCTTTTAACATACTATATCTGTATTTTAAAAAATATATTTAGTTACAACTAGAAGTACACTTAAACCCTCATTTTAAACATTTACAAATATATTTAAGAATAGTTTAAAGTATAATAGTAATATGTTAAAAAAAATACAAAATGTAAAAAAAGTGCTAAAATACATTTTAAGTACAGCAAGTATACTTTTTAGTACTGTACTAAAAGTGCTCTATTTTCGCACACTAATTTTGTACTTAATGTACTAAAAAATAGTATTAAGTATATTTTAAGATAAGCTTAATACCATCTAAGTGTATTCAACTGTGCTATTTTGAGACACCATGAAATTGAACTAAAATGTGCTTTTAACATACTATATCTGCATTTCCAAAAATGTATTTTGTTACCACTTAAAATAGAATTGAAACATATTTCATAAACCTTTAAATATACTAACTATACATAAAAAATAAACTTATTGATTATTTAAAATACATTAATAATATATAACAAATGTATACAAAGCGTATTTATAATGTATTGCCCACATATTTTTATTAATAAAAAAATACACTTGTTGATTATTTAAAATACATGAATAATATATGATAAATGTGTACAAAGCGTATGCCACGCCCTTGGACTGTTTGCCTTGGTTTTTCCCAGTGTTTCCCCCGTTAGATTGTCTGTTTGGTTTCTCCCATGCCTTTTTTTGGTCTTCCTGCTCATTAGTGTGATCTTCTCCACCTGTTGTTGTAATTATCTCCCCTTTATAAGTTTGTTTGATTTCCAATGTTTCTTTGTCTGGCTACAAGCGTTACACCTATGTTCCTTCGTTGTGTGCACGTCTTCTCCAGCCATTCTATCGTTACTCTGCCTGAGGATTTATTGAAGACTTTTTATTGAAGACGTTATTTTGCGCTTTCCTACACGCTTCGTGACAACGTATTTATAATGTATTGCCCACACATTTTTATTCATTATAATACACTAATTAATTAAAATATATGAATAATATATCATAAATGTATGCAAAGCGTATTTATAATGTATTGCCCACATATTTTTATTAATAAAAAATACATTATAAATACGCTTTGTATACATTTATTAAATATTATTTGTGTATTTTAAATAATCAACAAGTGTATTTTTTATAAAAAAAAAATATGTGGCCAATACATTATAAATATGCTTTGTATACATTTGTTATATATTATTCATGTATTTTAAATAATCAACAAATGTATTTTTTATTAATAAAAATATGTGGGCAATACATTATAAATATGCTTTGTATACATTTGTTATATATTATTCATGTATTTTAAATAATCAATAAGTTTATTTTTTATGTTTAATTAGTATATTTAAAGGTTTATGAAATATGTTTCAATTCTATTATAAGTGGTAACAAAATACATATTTGGAAATGCTGAGATAGTATGTTAAAAGCACATTTTAGTTCATCTTCATGGTGTCTCAAAATAGCACAGTTGAATACACTTAGATGGTATTAAGTTTATCTTAAAATATACTTAATACTATTTTTTAGTACAATAAGTACAAAATTAGTGCGTGAAAATAGAGCACTTTAAGTACATTAGAGAAGTGCACTAAGTGTACTTAAATTGTATTTTAGCACATTTTTTGCACAATTTGTATATTCTTTTAATATATTATTGTTATACATTAAATTAGTCATAAATATATTTATAAATGTTTAAAATGAGGGTTCAAGTGTACTTCTAGTTGTAACTAAATCTGTTTTTTAAAATACAGATATAGTATGTTAAAAGCACATTTTAGTTCAATTTCATGGTGTCTTAAAATAGCACAGTTGAGTACACTTAGATGGTATTAAGTTTATCTTAACATATACTTAATACTATCTTTTAGTACATTAAGTACAAAATTAGTGTGCGAAAATAGAGCATTTTTAGCACAGTACTAAAAAGTATACTTAGTGTACTGAAAGTGTATTTTAGCACACTTTTTTTACATTTTGTATATTCTTTTAATATATTACTATTGAAGGAGTGGAAGTCGGAAGACATCATGGCCTTTTTACAAATTAATATCCTTATTAATTCTTACGCATTTTTAGTAGATGATCTAGCTCATAAATCTGTGTTTAACTCCTAATAAAATTTGTTGTGTAATATTAGTAGTGGCTAGAAAGATGTCTTAATAGAAAATCACATGATGTTAGAATAAATTGTGCTCTGAATGAGATTTGTGCTTGTTGAAGTTTCTCTTTTCTCAGACACCCGAGGTCACACCTCAGGAGGTCAGGATGACCCTCCTGATTACGTGAGCAGTTGTGACCAAGACATCTGTGATCGGGACATCTATGACATGTGTTCTTGATAACTGATCAAATGCAAATCCCTTAGACTTGTATTAGTGAAATCCTGTTGATTTGGTTCTATTTTTCTAAGTGGCTAACTGTTAAGTGTGCGTGTATCAAGCCACACTGATAAAGAGTCTTGCCTGGCTAGGCAACCTTGACGATAGATAAGACCTCTGTGTGTGACTTTATGTGTGTGTTGAATATTTTCACACTTATCTAGGTTCTGGACCAATCCGGATCTTCCTAATCTATGTATTGACGTAATTAGCAACCTCTGTTAGAGTATAATTACTGGTGTTTTGAATATGTACGCAGAGCGGCCTACGAACTCCATCGAGAGTGTTGAAGCTGACTTCTGCTGATGAAACTGCAAACTATTTTCTTCAGTAAACATGACTTCGATTGATTGAATCTTTGACTCCTGGTTTTTGTTCATCATATCTGGTCCTTGGGTTTTTGCTGTAAAATTCCCCTTACAGTAATGGTGGAGGATGCGCGGGCAAATTGTTCTTTGGTGATATCCCTGATCAATCAACAAGGTAGGAAGATTTGTAAAATTATTTCTGGTTAGGGATTGTCTGTGGTGGAAGGGGTGGGAGAAGGGAGAGTGATATAGAGACTCACTCAGACGTGAGTGGGTGACACCAGACTTAGTTGAATTTAGTTGGATTGGTAAACTGTTAAATTTGGTTGAATTGGTAAACTGGTGTCGTGGATTTGAGGTGACACCAGACTTAGGTGAACTTGGTGAATTATTAAACTGGTGTCATGAATTGAGGTACACCTGTAACATTAAGTTACATATGGTTTGGTATGGTGTACAAGTGCACACCTGTGATATTAATAGTGGACTTAGATTGAGAGGTGTGTAGTAGAAGTAGGTGCATCCTATTGGGGGATAAAAAGCACAGTCCAGTAGGGACAAAACGCATTCTCTAATTTGTGGCACTAAAGAGCCGTAAAGGCCAGATAGTGCATTTTGTGGCACTAAAGAGCTGTAAAGGCCAGATAGTGCATTCTGTGGCAATGAGAGCCGTAGAGATGAGATGTGCAGTCTGCAGTCTGTGCAGTCTGTTTTAAGTATATGAAATACTGAGAGAATGTAAGACGCTAGAGAGGGGTTCTAGTCGTAAATCACTCAACCAACCCTCTATTCCTACCACCACAGACAGGGGTACCCCGAGCTTTAGCGATCAGGTCAGATCAGTTGGTTAGGGAACAGAATAACCAAAAAGTAGTGTTAAAAACAGGAATAGTAATACAATAAATGTGCACATCTATATATTAAGATATGTTAGGAAAAGGACTGGTTGATCTGGGATGTATCAGGAACAACCCCGAAAGAACTAAAAATGTTGTTTGTATGTTCCTAATTGGAATGGACCTATATGGAAATTCTGGAATATACTTTGCAGTTTCATCACGCAGACGTCAAGTGGAATTGGTAAGATCGCCGCCTCAATCTCTTGCTGCTATCATCTCTTTTGGTTTTTGGTTTGTGATAGAAATATGGCTGATAAATTAGGTAACTTGCTTAATCCTTATAGGAATAATGAAATAGAAGAGAACAGATGCTGTAAACAGCTCTGCTGTGAAGCTCAAACCTTAGGGATATTCTCAGCCCAAGTTAAATGGTCAGTCTGGGCTTTGATTCTGATTGGGAAATTAAAACAACTTGATTGGCTACATACAAAGAAAGAACCATACAATGTATGTGCCTATTTTTAGAGGTGTAGAGTGGCTATTTGTTAAAAATAATCCCAGAATTAATTGAGTAATGATTTAATCTAATTCTTTGTACATAGAAGATTTTAAACGACAAAGAATGAAATCATAAATCTGTTTTAGTCCCTATTTAGTTGTTGTAAGCTCTGACAATGTATTTGACTGAATTCTGGGTTAGTAAAAACACTGTCTAGACACACAGTTAGGCATTAGCATTTTGGAAAAACTTTGAAGCTTATGTTTTGCTTTCAGAATATAAGATTGCATTTGACTGCAGTGAAACAATTTGCTTATCTTGCGCTGTGTGGCTGAAGCTGTAAAAGTAACAGAGTCTTGTCCTGAGTTGAAATCAGTAATAACTGATGTTTGGACAAAAGACTAAATTTATTGTGGTATAGAAAATTTCAGCCACTCAGCATCACAGCCATATGCCAATGTTTAGTGAAAAATTATGTTTGTATAGAAGCTGGTAATATTGTAAACAAGTAACATAAACGGGGGTTTAAAGTTAATTAAAAAGAAGTTTAGATAGCATGAGGTAACATATCTGGGTCAGATAACCCCTGACAGATTTAAAGTGCAATTGTCGAATTTCCAAAGCCATAGGCAGAGCTTTGGAAAAACTTAGCCTTTGAGTTGCAAAGTAAAAAAAAAAAAAAAAAAAAAAAAAAATTTTTTTATATAAATTTAAGCTGGGCTATAGTAAAATATATCACATTGAAATAATAGTAGATTAATGGCATGCATTGCTATCAGTCCTGAATCCCTCAGAGTGCTTTCTCTCTCTCATTCAAAGTCAGCTAAATGCTGTAATCTGAGCTTGTGTCATAAATGATAATAAGATATTAATAGTACAGCACAATGTCTCAATGAAAATCATAGACACAGAGATGTTAAATGACATGCTACAGGGAGTTCAAAAATTCTACATTTAAAATTTTATGCAGTCGGAGAGCAATTAGTTGTTAAAAGATTTAGAATCTATAGAATTTTGTACAATAGAAGTGATGATTTGAAATAGTTAAACACTTGCATTGTAACTTGTATTGCAGCCAATTGTTGTTTGTCTTATTTTTAGTCTCCACCATCATACAGGGCCTGATGGCTCTGGCTATACAGAAGTAGCAGAGCATTACACTGAGTGGATGGGTTTGATATTTTAATTGAGAGTAATATTAGCACGATGATTTGAAGATGTCTAATTGATTTTAGTGATAAAATATTGCTTTGATTAACATGTCTCAATGTTTTAGTACTACTAGGTGGTCTCAATGGCTCGCATGGTTCTTGAGTGCTCCTTTCCTAAGCTGCAGAAAATACCAGATTCTGGAAGAAAACTGTCGAGGATGTCCAAATGGAAAGAGCGGTTACCAGTGTGAATGAGGTGATTTCTCAATGACGGGTAAGATCCTCTTTTGGCCAAGCGGAGGGCAACCTAAGGCAGGGGGTCACCGCCACTGGGCACCTGCCCGAGAAGGGAGGTGTTATATTTGAGATGGTAGCGGAGTTGAGCGGATGCTGAATAGGCCTAAAGCATCGTTAAAGAGGGGATCTGTAAGAAATTACAGCCATCTGCCTCAAAAATGTGCGCTCCTCCAGACCTGATCACCAGCAACCGCATTGCTTGATTGTGACAAGCATCTACAACCTGATGCAAACATGCCAGGGCATCACACCTTGAGGAAAAGGAGCTTATTTATTAAGAGTTAACGGCAATGGGCTTTCAAGAACCATCTGAGACCATGTGATGGCAGCCATTATTTCTAGTAAGACATAACAAAATATCTTTGTTCATGTCAGGATGAAGTTGGTTGCTTTACTGACAAGAACTGCATAACATTTGTGGATTCAACATTATGATAAATTCCTGAATCAATGAGGCTAAGATGATAAAAAATATGTCTATATCAGTTTTTACTTTTGCAGGTCCTTAGACATAGCATAGGATAATTACAAGACACGGTGGTGGCTAAAGATGAAGACTGCTTTTGCTGATTGAACAGATAGTCTGGATAATGAAGGTTAAGTAAATTAAGCATTTAAAGTAAACAATTTAAAGGAAAAAAAAATGCTGCTAGCATACTTGATTTTAAATAATCTAAATTGAGATTTGAGATAGAAGCTCAAACACTTTTAGCTTTGGTAAATTAAGTGTTCTATTGCAATGTTTTTAGTATGATAGTCAAAGTTAATGTCAAAGTTAAGCTGTCAAATGATAATTTGCACAGCAGGAGAGAGAGAGAGACTGCTTGAGTGGAGGCAAGGATGGAACTCTGCCTCTCTTATCGGCCTGCTAAATAAGTTCAACCAAAACAAAGCCATGACAAGCATTGAGACTGGAAAAGAGGCAAGGTAAAAACTATGTTAAACGGGCAGGGAAAAATAGTAAGTTTAAATCCTTCAGATTTAACACCAAAATAGTAACCTAACCTATGAACTGTTTGTTGTTGATTTGGGGAACGATTATGTTGCTTTTGTGTCTATTGTGCCCACAACCTCTGGAATCAGGGTTTTATCGTTACCGTTGGGTTAAATGAAATGGGAAACTTTACAGAAGTTGATCATTCTTAGTGAATATGATGAAAAGAGGACACGGAACATGGACGAGCTTTATATAGATTGGTTATTTGGCTCGGTCTGTTATGAGTAATAACTACTTATTTTGTTCTTTATAATGCTGATTTGAATGACTCTCTGGTTCAATATGTTTCAGAGTGTTTAGGTAAATTGAATTTGTGAAATTGCCATCCATAATGGGTTAAAAACCCATGTCTAAATTTAACTGAGGGTCTAAATTAAAATACAGCTAACTGTTTGGTATCTGAATGATAAAAGGTAAATGTTTTAGACTTGATGGCAAAGAAACAGTGACACATTGGCTAAGTCACTAACCAGATTATCCAGAGAGCACCCTCACGTTATCGTAAGAAAGGCTGGTGGGCAAACAAAGGAGGAATTAATACATTTTAAGTGTAATATGGGTTAAAGGCAAACAGCTGTAAGGCTGTCTGTCTGTGTCTCAAGGCTGAGGTGATGTAATACTTAGGATTGGTTTATGTAGAACAGAGACAATTTAACAAAACATTTTGAATCTGCTGGATAACCTGCTGATGGAGGAATTTGGTGACAAGTAGTTTTAATAAATGTTATGAACAACAAAATTGTTATAGGAACTTTGGAACAGTTTATGAACACTTGTCAAATCAAACCAAATTAATATTACAACAACACTGTCAGGGCCTGTTGATAATGTTCACTGTTTTAAAACAGCTTTAGAAACTGAGGAAAGAATATTTGCCAGTTTACATCTGAGCAATAGATTTGTTTATATGGTTACAGAATTGTGAAATCTGTCAGTTTTAGAAATTAATGATAATGATCATTGCCAAATGACAAATATGAACGAAGGGTTAGCAGGTGGCTTGACCTGTAACCATTTTTAACTGACAAGACAATGAGAACCAAATTGCCTTTAAACAAAGCCCTGAGAATTCGCTGAAAGTCCTGAATTATATACTGTAATCGGAGTACAGTAATATGGTATGATAATTGAGAAGATTGAAATTACAATAATTATTAATAATTAATAATTAATAATTTGGGTATCACTAAGTAATTTCATGATATAGTGATATACAAGGCAATAACAAGTAGTCTTATATTTAAAGTTATACACATTGATACTGACAATGTCCTTTGGACTAAACTTAATAAAAAGGCTGTTAAGTAACAATTATGAACTATTCTAGGTTTAAGTGGAATAATGATTATGTATTCTTTTATTTCTATTTTTAACAATGGCTTAATCTAGGTCTTATTTATGTTGGGTTTGTTTATTTTAGACTGCCATTGTTTTGGACCCCAAAATGGTCCATGATAGGGAATGAATGAGTGGATTTACAATCCCTCTTCTTGCACTATATATTATAAATAATAGTTTTTGTAAAAAATAGGATATCTACCTTGAGAATGCTTATTAATTTAGCTTGGCTTCCATGGAATAAATAAGCGTGATTCTTGTAATCAGTTAATTTTCAGATATTACCAAATTAACTAAGAGGCATTATATTTGTATAAGACAGGTAAAGACAATTGTGTCTAAGGTAATGACAGCCAACAATGCACTACATGCACTGTAGGACTTTTAGTTCCAGTGTAGTTATTAAAGGGAAAAGATATTCAGTTGTGCTCACAGGGGTTGTGAGAAGCAGCAGACCAATTAAAGAATTGTGTTCATTGAAGAAGTATAATACTTGGAGTTTAAAAACAAAATGTGCAGTGCTTTTGGCCAATAGTTGGGATTGATTTTAGTATGTTTATATATAAGGATGTTTGTTAATTATCATTTGTTAAGGCTGACTATAAGAGGGAAAATTTTGTAGATGTTTTGTCGCAGATACCAAGTCCATTACTAGAACGGAAGAACTACATGACCATCTTAAAGGTAACTGCTTTAGCGCCAATTCAATGGTCTATAATGTCACTACTAGGTGCATTTAAATAGGTTTAATTTGTGTTTAGAAATTATTGCTAGCAGGAAAACTTTGATGAAGAGAGCACCAAGTTAACTTGAATGTTACATTTACAGTAGGAACGTTTTTACGGACGTGACAGATTCGGTAGAGGAGTTTGTGGAAGTTTTAAAGTATGTTTTGTACGCACTTGGAGGATATCTAGGACTAGCTGTCTTAATTATTTGGAGGATGGTTTGTTGTTGTTTCTTGTACGTTTTTAAATATGTCTGCAGGACAGTGAATCCTGTACAAGGAGAGATGTGCCTGCTGAAGCTGTCAAACAGCTTACATCAACGATTGACCAAAGAAAACGTCAACGCCCTGTTGTGAGTGGAAGGTGGGAGAGCCCCTGCCATGGGGACCGGAATTTTTAGGTTCCGGCTTGTCCATGATGGGGTGAAGAGACGATTGTGACCCGCCAGGGGAGCATGACTCAAACCTCCGCCTTCCGTAGTGACCTCACTTGGTAGACCGGACGTGGAGTATTGGACTCCACAATTGGTCTAAACGGGGGATTGAAGGAGTGGAAGTCGGAAGACATCATGGCCTTTTTACAAATTAATATCCTTATTAATTCTTACGCATTTTTAGTAGATGATCTAGCTCATAAATCTGTGTTTAACTCCTAATAAAATTTGTTGTGTAATATTAGTAGTGGCTAGAAAGATGTCTTAATAGAAAATCACATGATGTTAGAATAAATTGTGCTCTGAATGAGATTTGTGCTTGTTGAAGTTTCTCTTTTCTCAGACACCCGAGGTCACACCTCAGGAGGTCAGGATGACCCTCCTGATTACGTGAGCAGTTGTGACCAAGACATCTGTGATCGGGACATCTATGACATGTGTTCTTGATAACTGATCAAATGCAAATCCCTTAGACTTGTATTAGTGAAATCCTGTTGATTTGGTTCTATTTTTCTAAGTGGCTAACTGTTAAGTGTGCGTGTATCAAGCCACACTGATAAAGAGTCTTGCCTGGCTAGGCAACCTTGACGATAGATAAGACCTCTGTGTGTGACTTTATGTGTGTGTTGAATATTTTCACACTTATCTAGGTTCTGGACCAATCCGGATCTTCCTAATCTATGTATTGACGTAATTAGCAACCTCTGTTAGAGTATAATTACTGGTGTTTTGAATATGTACGCAGAGCGGCCTACGAACTCCATCGAGAGTGTTGAAGCTGACTTCTGCTGATGAAACTGCAAACTATTTTCTTCAGTAAACATGACTTCGATTGATTGAATCTTTGACTCCTGGTTTTTGTTCATCATATCTGGTCCTTGGGTTTTTGCTGTAAAATTCCCCTTACACTATTATACTTTAAGCTATTCTTAAATATATTTATAAATGTTTAAAATTAGGGTTCAAGTGTATTTCTAGTTTTAACTAAATATATTTTTTAAAATACAGATATAGTATGTTAAAAGCACATTTTAGTTCAATTTCATGGTGTCTTAAAATAGCACAGTTGAGTACACTTAGATGGTATTAAGTTTATCTTAACATATACTTAATACTATCTTTTAGTACATTAAGTACAAAATTAGTGTGCGAAAATAGAGCACTTTTAGTACATTACTGAAAAGTGTACTAAGTATACTTAAATAAAGTGTATTTTAGTGCACTTTTTTTTTTACCTGGGTACCCACACAATTATAGCTGCATTATTTTTCCAATTGACTCTATAATAGACTATAATATGCAATAAGCAGAAAACACAAAAAAGCCAGTTTTTCTTTCATATGCCAAATTTGAAAAAATATAAAATTTGAAGCCTTTCCAATGGAATGAATGCCTATTAGCAAATATTGCATTATTTTATAGTCAAATGGCCCTGGGTTAAAAATAGCAGTTTTAATGTGGTTTCAATGTGGACATTTTTGTCCTTAAGGTCAAAATGAAATAAGGGTGAAATATTAAAATTTCAATAAAAATACACACCTGAGCCGAGATTTATGCAGTTGGCGTTAACGCAGGCACACTTATAACAAAAAACAAAACTGAAATGGACAAAAATGTCCATAAGGTCGCACAAGGGTTAAATTATACGGTGACCTGGAGGGGACACCTTAGGTTCACTTATGTTTGTTGTGGCCATGACATATTCCAGCAATTAATTCGTGGTAACATCATATTATGTCGTGGCCACGAGATCATTTTGTTGAGGTAACGACATCCTTATGTCGTGGCCACGAGATGCGATGATGAGGGAACGAGATCCATTTCTCGTGGCCATGAGTTTAATGCATAAACAAACCTGCATGACCATAGTAACCCAGGATTATCAGAGATGAGTTTTTATATATATATTTTTTTGAGTTAAGAAATGCTGTATGCTGTATGTGCACGATGTAGACAGCATTAGTCTTGCGTAGCCAGGCCTTCAGACTGACGGCTGAAGGTCTGGAATTCATGGCAGCTTTCATTGGCCAAGGCCCGCCCATAAGCCCGTTTGATCGACATGTCAAACAACCAATCACAGTTCGTTTCATTCAGCGTCACGTTTCTGTGCGTGGAAATGCCCCCACAACAACAGACTGGCGTGCAACAAGTCAGTCATTGAAATAACCAGCATTGAAAGATAACGAAGAAGAGGGAGAACAAGCGGTAAGTCAGTCATTTGTTCGCGAACGTCGCATATGTGTATGACAACAATGGCGTCTGCATAAGCACCTCTTAGCAAAACACCGAGTAAATCAGTCTGCGCTCTGTTTCCCGGCGGACCAAAAATAAACGCGACACTCGCGTCTCCCGGAAATCCGGTCAAATTCAACTAATCAGATCACGACTTCGACATTCCTGAAGTGTTTCCAGTTAAGTGTATCAAATGCATCAGACGTTTAGCCAACGTTCCGTGGGCGTGACGTCTGAGGCTGAGACTAAGACAGCATTAACAAGTTTATCATGAATAATATTACATAAAGTACTTCAAATTAAATAGCCCTACAAGAAACATTTTATGCATCCCACAGTCTTGTCCATTAACTGATCCTCTTTTTTCCGTAATATTTCCGTAATTCCGTATTATTTGTTTATATTCGTTATTTTCACCTTCATTTCGATCTCTTTGCTTAACATTCTGAATGTTAATGATACTGTAAAGGTTCTATGACTGTTTTTTTTACTGGAATGCAGTTTAAAGGTTAATTTTAACATATATTGTATTTTATTTAGTCTAATTAATAGACAAATATACTGTTTCATTGAAGAGTGAATTATTCACATAGTTTCATTTGGAAATCATTTATCGTCACACATTAAAATAGGCTTATATTCCTTCTATTAACTGATCGTCTTTTTTCCGTATTTGTATTAATATTATTATCATTATCATTATTATTACTATTACTATTATTATTAGCCTATTATTATTGTATATATTTTTATTTTTGTTTATATTCGTTTTCCCCCCTTAATTTTGCTCTCTTACTTAACGTATACTGTAAATGCTTGACAAATGCTATATGACTGATTTTTACTGAAATGTAGTTTAAAGGTTGAATTAAACATATATTTTATTTTGTTTCGTCTAATTAATAGACTAGACTATATAAATACTATACTGTTTTACTGAGGAAGGAATCATTCACGTAGTTTCATTTGTAAATGAAAACATCATTTATCGTCACACACGGGCATAAATACAATCATAAAGTCAAAACTTTATTGGCATAATTGTCAGGCGTTAAAAAAATATAGCCCTATGGCTAATAATAAAGTATAAGTGATTTAGAGCTATCTATTTTTTATTTATTGTGAATCACTTAACCTAAATAAGTTTCTGTATATGCTATTCGCCATATATTTTGCAAATATTGTGAATGACAATTATGCCAATAAAGTTTTGACTTTATGATTGTATTTATGCCCATGTGAGACCATAAACGATTTACAGTGGGTACGGAAAGTATTCAGACCCCATTAAATGCTTCACTCTTTGTTATATTGCAGCCATTTGCTGAAATCATTTAAGTTTATTTTTTTCCTCATTAATGTACACACAGCACCCCATATTGACAGGAAAACTCCAAGATGGTGAGAAATAAGATTCTCTGGTCTGATGAGACCAAGATAGAACTTTTTGGCCTTAATTCTAAACGGTATGTGTGGAGAAAACCAGGCACTGCTCATCACCTGTCCAACACAGTCCCAACAGTGAAGCATGGTGGTGGCAGCATCATGCTGTGGGGGTGTTTTTCAGCTGCAGGGACAGGACAACTGGTTGCAATCGAGGGAAAGATGAATGCGGCCAAGTACAGGGATATCCTGGACGAAAACCTTCTCCAGAGTGCTCAGGACCTCAGACTGGGCCGAAGGATTACCTTCCAACAAGACAATGACCCTAAGCACACAGCTAAAAGAATGAAGGAGTGGCTTCACAACAACTCCGTGACTGCTCTTGAATGGCCCAGTCAGAGCCCTGACTTAAACCCAACTGAGCATCTCTGGAGAGACCTAAAAATGGCTGTCCACCAACGTTTACCATCCAACCTCCAGCCGAGTTCGTTGCTTGTGGTGTTTCCAGACCTAAGGCCTAAAAAGTTCTTTTACAGTGCTTTTAAGTTGTTTAATCTAAAAAAATATTTTAAATATACATTCTGAGACCCTATATTTGGCAAGAAATTTAGTGAAAAGTGGTGGATAATCTTCATACTCTGAGATTGTTTGTGGATTCTATTTCGGCCTCCACCATCTGCTGAAGCCTAAGGATTTCCTGGTAGAGAACCTCAGCATACCATGCCACCTAAAAAGGACCCAAGTATCAACCAAAGTAATGGAGAGGAACTGGTGTCAATCTCACAGGTACGAGAGCTAATGAGTCAACAAAGGGATCTGTTCATGTAACTTCTGCAGCAGCAAGAAAGTAGTTTCAAGACTGTGGTGGAATTACTTGTGAACAATGTGAATACTCGGATTGACAAATTGACCATGGAGACACAGGAGCTGAGAAGCAGCCTGCAATTCTCCCAGAAGGACATTGATGATCTAAAACAGAAAAATTAGGAAATTGAGTCTGAGAGAACAACTGTTTATACTGAAATTAAGACAATGCAGGAGAAACTAACAAAGATGACTGAGAGAGACGACTACTTTGAGGGTCAAACAAGAAGAAATAACCTTGTTGTGGATGGCATTCCTGAGATCCAGAACGAAAGTTGGAGGGAAACGGAGGATAAAGTCAGGTGTATGATCAATGAGAAACTTCGCCTGGACAGTAGTCAGATGGTGATTGAACGTGCACATCGGACTGGCAATCCATCAGGATATTCTGGAAAGAAACCTAGACCTATTGTGGTCAAATTTCTTAAATACAAGGATAAAATGGCTGTTCTGGGAAAGACTAAAGATCTAAAAGGCACCAGCATCTATGTGAATGAGGACTACACTGAAGCTGTCAGGCAAAAGCGTACGGAACTCATCCCTGCCATGAAAGCTGCAAGAGAACGTGGCGACATAGCCTACATCCGACATGACAAGCTAATTGTCCATCCCCCTTTCCAAAAGGCAGGGGCAAGAGAGAGAGATTAGTTCTCTGGTCTCCATAAAACTTTTAATGGATAGTAGGCCTATCAAGGATAAGCATCTTCTTCCTGTTTCAAAGGGTCTTGTTATGGCCCATTTGAATGTCTGCAGCATCAGAAATAAGGTACATGAACTTAACTATATGTTGACAGAAAACACCATTCATATATTGGCAGTATCAGAAACCCATCTGGATGCAAATGTTCTTGACACTGAGATTAGCATTGACGGTTATAATATTTTTAGAAGAGATAGGAATAAAAATGGGGGTGGCATAGCATTATATATAAAAAACAACTTTCCTGCAACTTTGTGCTCTGAGTTCATGTCAGATAGTTTAGAATCTCTATGGGTCAAGGTGCATCTTCCTCACCTAAAGCCAATATTAGTCGGCTGTTGCTATAGACCACCTGGAACTGATGTGCAGTATCTGAATGATTTGTGTGGGTTAATTGACAGAGTTGCAGATGAGAATAATGACATTTTTTTTACTTGGAGATATGAACATAGATTGGTTTGCAAATCGATGTCCAATGAAACAAAAGATGGTATCATTGATTGATGTTTGTAATTTGTCTCAGATGATCTCTCAACCAACCAGAATTTTTACTAACAGTGCTGGTCATACTTCTGCCACTTGTATAGATCATATTTACACAACTATTCCTGAATTCTGCACTAAACCAGTCTCTCAATCTGTAGGCTTTAGTGACCATAATATTATAGCAATTACCAGAAAAACTAAAATTCCTAAAGGAAGAGTTAATATAATATATAAAAGGATGTTTAAGAAATTTATTCCTGAAACTTTTTTTGGCAGATGTTGGTAATATTGATTGGACAGATGTGTACGCTGCTGAGGAGCCTGAGGCCTCCTTAAATATCTTTATGGAAAGTTTCATGAAGATCATTGATAAACATGCCCCAATGAGAAAGTGTATTGTAAAGGGGAGGCCAGCTCCATGGCTGAATGAGACTCTAAAGAGCCTCATGAAGGAAAGAGATGAAGCCAAATTTGCATTATTAAAGTCTGGTTTAGTGGAGGACAAATTCAAGTATTGTAAACTGAGAAACCTGGTGACAAAATTGAATAGATATATGAAAAAAAAAAAAAAAAAAAAAAAAAATACTACATGCAAAGAATATGCTGTAAAGAGAGATGGTAAAGCGCTCTGGAAAACCCTTAATGAAATTATGGGGAGAAGGACAACTGTCACAGTTGCTGATGGTGTACTTGGTGATAGGAGCCAGGAGAAAACACGGAGAATCCAGAAGTAAATGAAAACACTAATTTATTAAACAAAATACTGAAGCTACATACAAACAAACAAAAACCGGGAGCAAGCAAAGAACGCATGTAACAATACATCGACGGACACTGGGGAGTGAGCAGACACAGACTTTATATACAGAAACATGGGTGTGGTCACAAACAAGATAACGAGGGGGAAATACAAATATGGGCAAGACTAAACCAAAAGGGGGAGAACAAGGACTAAACCAAATGAACTAGAAACATAGGGGGAAAAAACACTAGGAGAACAGAACAAGACAGGACAAAATACTGACATTACACCCCCCTCCCCAAAAGGCGCGTCTCGCGCCGTCTAACATCCATAGGGGAGGGGGGGTGGGCGCCCTGGAGACCACTAGACAGGGATACAGGAACCAAAGGATACAGGGGTGGTCTCCAGGGCGGATCAGGGAGCTCCGGAGGCCATGGCCGGGTAACCAGTCCAGGAGGCCATGGTGGGTCTGGGGGCTCAGGAAACCATGGCCGGGTTAACAGTCCAGGTGGCCATGGCCGAGTAAACAGTCCAGGTGGCCATGGCCGGGTAAACAGTCCAGGTGGCCATGGCCGAGTAAACAGTCCAGGTGGCCATGGCTGATCAGGGGATCCACCCAGGAGAGCACGGAAGGGCAGGCAGGAGAGAACTCCGGCTCTGGAGGGCACGCAGGAGAGAGCTCCGGCTCTGGAGGGTGCGCAGGAGAGAGCTCTGGCTCTGGAGGGCGCGCTGGCTCTTGAGGAGCGGGCTCTGGACGGCGCGCTGGCTCTTGAGGAGCGGGCTCTGGACGGCACTCTTGAGGAGCGGGCTCTGGAGGACTGGACGACCCCAGCGGAGACTCTGGAGGGCTGGGCGTCTCCAGCGGAGACTCTGGAAGAGCAGGCTCTGGGCGAGCGGTCACTGGAGGGCGCTCTGGCAGCACGGTCACTGGAGGGCGCTCTGGCGGCGCGGTCACTGGAGGGCGCTCGGGCGGCGCGGTCACTGGAGGACGCTCGGGCGGCGCGGTCACTGGAGGGCTGGGCGGAACCAGCGGAGACTCTGGAAGGCTGGGCGGAACCAGCGGAGACTCTGGAAGGCTGGGCGGAACCAGCGGAGACTCTGGAAGGCTGGGCGGAACCAGCAGAGATTCTGACTTGACGGTAGCTATCTTGGGTGCAGATTCAGGCTTGGCGGCCATCTTGGCCAGGGATTCAGGCTTGGCGGCCATCTTGGCCAGGGACTCAAGAACAACGGCCATCTTGGCCAGGGATTCAGGCTTGGCGGCCATCTTGGCAAGGGATTCAGGCTTGGCGGCCATCTTGGCCGGGAACTCAGGAACGGCGGCCATCTTGGCCAGGGATTCAGGCTTGGCGGCCATCTTGGCCGGGAACTCAGGAACGGCGGCCATCTTGACCAGGAATTCAGGCTTGGCGGCCATCTTGGCCGGGAACTCAGGAACGTCGGCCCTCTTGGCTGTGGACTCAGGCTTGGCGGCCATCTTGGCCAGGGACTCAGGAACAACAGCCATCTTGTGAGCTGACGCGGCGGCCATCTTGTGAACTGATGTGGCAGCCATTTTGTGAGCTGACGCTGGCGTGGCAGCTGACGGGCTTGAGCGTGGAGAGGAAGCCTGAGGTACTGGGCTGAGGACCATCGTGGGGCTTAGGAGAACTTGGGGACACGTGGGAGGCAAGGAGGGAATGAGGTCACTGGAGTGATATGCAGAGGGCTCTGGCTGTTGGTGAGATGGGGTGACTGCATGTTTCCAGATGGGAGGAGGATTACCATCCTCCACCATGACTTGGAATGGGGAATCACATAAATCAAGAACAAAATTTACGAAATCTGCTACGGGACGGTAGCAATCACTAGGAGTAATCAAATTAAACAAACTATCATCTTTGAGTCCCATCTGGAAACATGCGTTAACCATCTTGTCACTCCATCCCACCAGATGGTAAACGCACAAAAACTCCTCCACATATTCCTCCAGCGAACGCTCACCTTGATTCAAGTTCCAAAGGAGGTCCTCAGCCCAGTTCATCTTCTGTATTGGTCCGTCGATCTGTCACAGTTGCTGATGGTGTACTTGGTGATAGGAGCCAGGAGAAAACACGGAGAATCCAGAAGTAAATGAAAACACTAATTTATTAAACAAAATACTGAAGCTACATACAAACAAACAAACAAAAACCGGGAGCAAGCAAAGAACGCATGTAACAATACATCGACGGACAGTGGGGAGTGAACAGACACAGACTTTATACACAGAAACATGGGTGTGGTCACAAACAAGATAAGGAGGGGGAAATACAAATATGGGCAAGACTAAACCAAAAGGACTAAACCAAAAGGGGGAGAACAAGGACTAAACCAAATGAACTAGAAACATAGGGGAAAAAACACACTAGGAGAACAGAACAAGACAGGACAAAATACTGACAACAACTGGTAGGGCTTCTTTTGTGGAATCTGATGGCATGGTTCTCACCAAACCATCTGATATTGCAAATTATTTTAATGATTATTTTGTAAAGAGGGTTAATACACTGAGGCAGTCTATGAACAATAATGATTCTGATTATTTAAAGCTCATAAAAAATAATGTGATGTTCGATAAGAGTTGCACTTTTAATTTTAATAGCATAGATGAGCGGAAAGTATGGATGTTGTTGAAGTCTCTGCCTGAACATGGCTCAGTGGGTACTGATATGCTGGACAGTAAATTACTTGGTCTGGCAGCTGACTACATTTACAGTCCAATATGTCATATATTGAATGCATGCTTAACGATGGGTGTTTGTCCCACAGTCTGGAAAGAGGGTAAGGTTATTCCCTTACCTAAAGATAGCAGACTGGCACTCACTGGGAACAACAGTCAACCTATTACTATTCTCCCAGTTCTCAGTAAACTGATGGAGAGAATAGTTAATTCACAAATACAGGAGTACTTTGACTGTAACGGCTTGAACACATGCTTACAGACAGAACCATTCAACTTGTTCCGCCCTTACAGTAATGACAGATAACTGGTTCGTGGGAATTGATAACTCAAAGATGACTGGTGCAGTATTACTTGATTTTAGTGCGGCATTTGATGTCATAGATCACAATCTGCTCATTGGTAAACTAGAATGCTATGGATTTAGTCCTACTGCCATATTATTTATGAAGAGTTATCTCACAAAAAGGACACAACGGGTTTATTACAGTGGCAGCTGGTCTGACTCTAAGTTATTGGACTGTGGGGTCCCCCAAGGGAGCTGCCTGGGACCGCTCTTATATACCATCTTCACGAACGATTTACCATTAGTTTTGAGTAAAGGAACTGTGCAAATGTATGCCGATGACTCCACATTGTATTATGCTGCAAAAACTGTCGGTGAACTGGAAAATGTTTTATCGGCTGAGTTAGATATGGTCTTTGATTGGATAAAATTAAATAAGTTGGTGCTGAACATTTCAAAAACCAAATCAATTATCTTGGGATCAAATCATACATTGTCATTCACACCAAAGATAAGTTTAAATTTGTCTGGAGAACCTATAGAACATGTAGATAAAGTAAAACTACTGGGCATAATAATTGATAGTCAGCCGTCATGGGCAGAACATTTTGATATGATAGTGAAGAGGATGGGTTGTGGTATTTCAATGGTAAGAAAATGTCTTTTTTATGTCCCTTCTTACATTGTGGGACAGGTGGCTAAATCTTTAATTTTATGTCACCTGGATTATTGTGCACCGGTATGGTCCTCTGCATCTAAAGGTCAGCTAAAGAAATTACAAACTGCCCAGAACAGAGCTGCTAGGTTAGTATTACATTGTACCATGAAAACTAACACTATCAGTATGCACCATCAGCTCTCATGGTTAACCGTAGAGAACAGGCTGGTTCTCAGTACAATTACATTTTTTAGGAACATTGTCTTTTCTACTCAATCTGTTTTGTTATATAACCAAATTGTCAGATGTAGTCAGGTTCATTTTCATTTTACTAGGTCAGCAGATGATGGCCAGATGATGTTACCACGTCCAAAATCGAATGCTTTAAAGAAAACGGCTATTTATCATGCTATCAATCTTTGGAATAATTGCCCACTGTACATACATAAATTGGATAGTAAAGTATCTTTCAAGTACCATCTGAGGATGCACTATTTAAATTTGTGAGGATGAATGAGCACACTCACTGTTGTATGTGATAAGGAATGTTATGCCCATGATGTAATAACTTTTTCTGACTGATTTCAAATGTTTATAATGCTGTCTGCAATGGCTTTTATATGATCATTGTAAGATTTCGATTTGTATTTTGTGTATTGTAAATTTGTCTTTTGTTTTGTCTTTTGTATGGACCCCAGGAAGACTAGCTCGTCCCACTTAGGTGACAGCTAATGGGGATCCTTTTACCAATAAACCAATAAACCAACCTGACAGAACTGGAGAGGATCTGCAAGGAGGAATGGCAGAGGATCTTGTTGCATCTTTCCCAAAAAGACTCATGGCTGTATTAGATCAAAAGGTTCCTTTTACTAAATACTATATACTGTATATATACAGTGGGTACGGAAAGTATTCAGACCCCCTTACATTTTTCACTCTTTGTTATATTGCAGCCATTTGCTAAAATCATTTATGTAATATTTATTCAAGATAAACTTTTAAATGCTGTCTACATCACGCACAGACAGCATTCACATATACAGCATCGCCTATTGTTAATATAATAATTTAATATTGTATTAATTTCTATAACAATTGATCATTTCTTAACTCAAAATAAAATATTAATTAAACCCATCTCTGATAATCCTGGGTTACTACGGTCATGAGAAATGGCCACGAGAAATGGATGTTGTTCCCTCATCATCACATCTTGTGGCCACAACATAATATGACGTTTCCACAAGTTAATAAGACATTCCCACAAATTAATATCTCGTGGCCACGACATAATATCACGTTCCTACAAGTTTATATGTCGTGGCCACGACAAAAACATAAGTGAACCGAAGGTGTCCCCTCCAGGTCACCGTAAAATTAAAATACTACTTTTAAATGAAAATATTTTTATTTCATACCTTAACATAACTATTCTTTTTCCAAAGTTTGCATGCCTATAATTTAAGAAGTATTCAAGATATAGCAATATAATTTTAGATTCTAGTTCTTAATACAGTTTTCTTTCAGAATCTAAATTTTCAAGGTCCTACACCGATCAGTCCCAGAGATATGAGTATCTCAATGCGGCTCCATTTTCAAATAGTTGAATATAACAAATTTTCAGTGGTTAAAAACCAAATGTTAATCACTTTGTATACAGCTGGTACTGTATTTAAAGTAGAATGTCTGAGGGATCAGTAATGTTGAAAGTAGGAATGCATCTTGTTTTCCTCTATTAAAACAAGATAGAGGGCAACAAAGATAATTAAATACAACAGATTTTACTAATAGAGCTACCAATTTCTGTGTAAAAATAACATTATGATGCTGCCATCTTTCTGAAGTAATTTTTAACCACCTGTAATTTGGCTCTGAAACTCTGAAATGCTATTTTGACCCTTCTCTACAAAATAGTGAATTGCTCAGTAAACATTCAACCATGACATCTAATCTCTTGGCTTTCATCACTATACATGTCTATCTTCCTTCAGAAAAAATATTAGCAAATCACAAATTTGAGCTGGTTTAGTTGACATGGAATGACCCTAGTACTCTTGTGATTAGGATGAACCATGTTTCTCATTTGTAAATCACTTTGGATAAAAAAATCTAAATGAATGTAGAGGTCTATCAAAAAAGACTCAAAATTTTGGCATAATTTGGCATCACTTGGCTAAATTTCAAAATGCAAACAAGCATACTACTCTGAAGTCATATGTTAATAATTACAAACTCAGCCCTTTCAGCTTAATGAGGCACAGGTGTAAACAACAAGCTGATTAATGAACATATTTGATTGGTCAATCAATGTCACTCAGTGATTCAAAAATGAGTACAAATAGCACAGTATGTCTCAATAAGCTTGTCAATGTTTGTATGTTAGGAGTTTTTCCCTCAAAATTGTAAATTTTGGTGTTTACTTGAGTAGTACAACAAACTTACCATGCCTTGGGCAAGGGGCATTTTACTTTTCACAATGGCTGTGACAATGCTGAGCTCTTCTTTAAAAGCTGATCCTGATGCCTTTTCTGAAATGGGTGCTACTTCTGGAGTAGTTTCTGAACGCTCAATCCGTTTTGGCAAACTGTTAATTGGTGGTCAAGGTACAGTTTCAGATGGTGAAATAAAAACATCTGACCTGATGTCAACAGAGTCTGATGAGTATCAGTCAAATGTGGAAGGTAACTGAGATCACAAATTAAAATTTCATGTATTTTGAGTGGAGACTAAAGCTGAATTGTTTTGTATTTAGCACCATTTCGGCTTGCTAAAGCTAAGCTGCGACGTCTTGGTCCCTCTGTGCACTGTAGCAATGATTCAATGACCTTGCGCATTCCAGGACCAAGAACCCCGCAGTTCATGGTTGATCGAGGTAAGTGTCATTGGTGGTATTTTTGGTGTGTGTGGTGTGTGTGGTTTTTTTTTTTTTTTTTTTTTTTTTTTTTTTTTTCCCTTAACTAAGTTTTCTCAACCATCAGGAGAGGAGTCACCAGTCCCTTTATCTAAGATGCCAGCCAGCTGTGGTTTCTCATTAAACCGGCAACGTAGGGACATCTCTCTTGTTGCTCCGTATCGGGGATGTCATGTCAGACAACAGGTTAGTGTGCATGCTAAAGGTGACAAGTGCAAGTAACTCTTTTAACTATGGCATCCATTGCACCTTAAATATTTCCTAATAGGGTGGAAGTTTTATTCTGCCGCTTATTATAATGGGAGCTCCGGTGCAAATGTCTTGCCCCATGAGTCCTCGCCACCCTACAGTGTCCTGCTTCTCCTCTGGCATGATCATCTCATTTGACGTCAGAGCAGATGATGTTAAAATTAAAGGTAAGTCACCTAAATTGTTGCATTTTAATCTACAATCCACGCTTCAAAGGGTGTTTTTACAGTGATTCCATAGAACCATTTCTAAAGTGTGTGTTTTTGTTTAAGTTGAAAGGACCTTGTTTTACTCTGCTCTTCTGTTTTTAGTGGATGGATCATGGCAGCCTCTGCTTCTAACATACTCTGTGTGCTCGTTCACATTGGACACTGCTGGTGGTTCACTGGTTGTCACTGCGCCATTCACAGGAAGCTGTTGGGAAATTACGGTAAGCATTATTGACTGGATTGTCATTCATGGCTTGTCTGGTTTTCACATGTACGCTAGTTGATGGCTCATGTCTTCCACAGGATACTGAAAGGCACCTCCCTTTGATGTATGGTGACCGGGAAGTGACTCTTTCCTGTCCTCTGACGCCGCCAACAACCATTGCTCCACATGACCCAACTGTACCTGACTCTGTTAAAGACCCATTCGGCATGCAACACAGTTTTTACCCTTTCCCAATCAAAAGTCCCTGGTGGCCATATCCTCATGTACAACCTCCAACAGTGCAGCCTACTACTACAACTACTCCGCTGCCTCAAGATCCTGTGCAACATCCCATGTATCCCATGCCAGGGTTTAACCCTTATCACTTTTACCCTAAACATGCCCCACCTCATCCTTGGTACCCAATGTTTCCCTATATGTACGGCTTCAAGAGCCCAGCTGAAGTGACCACTGCTGCCACAACTACACCTCCCACCACTGCTGCCCCGTTGGATCAGTATGCACAATATCCCATGTTCCCAATGTTCTATGGCCATCAACCAATCGAGTCTTATGGACCTCCAGCTCCTCAGTATCCTCAGCATCCTCAGCTTCCTCAGCATCCTCAGCTTCCTCAGCATCCTCAGCTTCCTCAGCATCCTCAGCTTCCTCAGCATCCTCAGCTTCCTCTGTATCCTCAGCATCCTCAGCTTCCTCCGTATCCTCAGCATCCTCAGCTTCCTCAGCATCCTCAGCTTCCTCCGTATCCTCAGCATCCTCAGCTTCCTCCGTATCCTCAGCATCCTCAGTATCCTCAGTATCCTGTCTTTGGTCCCCGTAGCTCCAAATGAACTGCTCCATCCTCTATCTCCAGGTCTCGTAGCTGCCAGTTTAAAGTGAGTAAGGAGGTACTCTGAAGTGGCATGGGTTTATTGACCTCAGAAGAGAATCAAGTTGCATGCTTGTTTTTAGCTTTGTATAAGCCTAATAAAGCTTCATGAGACTAACTGTTGCTTGTCTTTATTTCCTGGTTGTGTCTTTTGGATTGGTCTGTTTGTGCAGCTTTGTGGGATGAAAATTTTTTTTTTTTTTTTTTTTTTTTTTTTTTTTTTTTTTTTTTTTTTTTTTTTTACAAATTTGGAGTGGAGACAAGTGCTTTCAATGACAAGATTCATTTTTAAAATGATACCATTTGCTTGAGTGAACAAGAATATGTGCATGGTATAGCTGTCTGTCCAACTTCAAGCTTGACTGCCAAAATTGATATCTAACTGTTCTAAGACTGTGGGTCAAATGCTGGAGCCAAGTTTTCTCAAGTTGTATAAGAACAAAATGTCTGATTGTTCCCATATTTTATATGAGCAATATCAACTTTTGCCATCAAATAGAAGACTGAGATACTAGCATGAACAGATTACGGAAATCTTCAGTTCATCAGTCCATAAATTCATTAACCAGTATTGGGGGTCAAAGTAGGTAGCAATATTCTGAGGAATGGAAAGTACTTAAGTATATTTTTTTTACTAATAGAAAAATAAAAACATATGACCTGGGGGTGTTCCATAAAACAAATTTACCAAATAAGCCAGGCTTATTTTAGTTAGTCTGACTTATTGTCACTTGATTTGTCTTAAAATAAGACTAACTGAAATAAGCCTGACTTATTTGGTAAACTTGTTTTATGGAACACCCCCCGTTCTTGTTCCCTGACATGTATCTCATGCCAATGTATAAACCTTATTTTTACCCTAAATATGTCCCACCACAACCTCACCATCCTTAAGTTGGTACCCAATGTTTCCTCTCTATATGTACAGCTTCAAGAGCCCTGCTTAAGCGAATAATGCTGTCACAACTACACCTCCTTTTAGCCATGTGTAAGTCTAATAAAGCTTCATGAGACTCAATCTGTTGTCTTTATTACCTGGTTGTGCTTTTGGTTTTGTCTATTTGTGTGTCTTTTTCTGTCAAAAAATGTGTCCTTTTTTTTCTTAAAGACAAACACTGGCAAGTAAATATTTTTTATCACTTAAGAAAAGCTGCGTTCAGAGCATCTGCCCTTATTTTCTTGGCTTGGTAAATTATTCATGCAAGATGTCATATTGCAATATGTGAAATTTGTGGTTATTTATACCATGGGTCCTCAACTCTGGCCTGTGAGATCTATTTTTCTTGCAGAGTTCAGCTCAGCTCCAACCCTAATCAAACATACCTATCCCAGTTCATAAAAGTATTTAGGATCACTAGAAAGTTAGACAGGTGACTTTGATTAAGGTTGGAGCTAAACTCTGCAGGAAAATGGATCTTGTGGGCCAGAGTTGAGAACCACTGATTTAAACTGTAGCCACAGTGTTGTCCTAATTTAAAAAATGTTTAAAGAGAATGTTTAGATGTTTTAAAGAATGTTTAAAGTGCACATGAGGTACAGGGGTAAAAGTAAAATATATGTAATTAATGTGGCAGTTATTGCCATTTAATTAAAAGTTAAATTAAATTATTTGTTAAATCTTTGGGAATTGTCTATTATATAACATTGTCTATTGTGTATAGGCAAGTGCTTTTAATGACAAGTAATTCATTTTCAAAACAACATTTACTTTAGTGAACAGAAGTTCATAAACTTTTCCTATGGCAAACTACTACGGTAGAGAGAATTAATTTATGCATACACAATCTTTTGTTATACAATTATAAAATTGAGAAAATTATTCTAGAATTGGTACACTCTAAAAATGCTGTATTTTTTCTTTTTAATTCAAATGCTGGGTTCAGCCTGCCGGGTCATTTTGAGTTATTTGTAAAAAAAAAAAAATTACACAGATGCTTGGTGGTTTTTCTGAACTCTAAAAAATGCTGGGTTGGTGATTTTTTTCACCCAGATGCTGGAATCGGTTTGTTGGGGCATTTTGAGTCATTTTTAATATTTCATGCAGGTGCTTTTATAAAGTAACTTTTAATGCTGGGTTATTTTTTCTCCCCAACCACTGAGCCTTTCTCTGATGAAACAACCCAGCTACTGTTATGGTACACGTGCTGGATGGACGAGACGAGAGACAGGATTAACAATAACACTTATATTTAATATATACTTAGAGATAGAGGCAGGAACATCCACACAAGTAACAAACAATATCAAAAACAGACAGAGTGATATAGACAGAGACAGACTTATAAAGGGTGATAATTGATTAAACACAGGTGACGGTGATTAACTAAACCAAATGATTACCAAATGACAGGGGGAAGACAAATGGGAAAAACCAATGACAAAACAGACAGAACTGTGACATTAAGCCCCCCTCTGAATAGGCGCGTCCTCGCGCCGTAGAAAAGACAAAAAAAAGAGAGGGGTGGCAAACCAGAAACATAAAGTCCATGAGGGAGGGGGCTTCGGCGGAGGACGCAACCGAAGGAGGGGGACCAAAACAAAAGTCCAAGGAGCAAAAAAGACAGTCCAAGGGGGCGACGACAGTGGGAGGAGCCAGGGAGGAGACAAGAGGGACCCGAAGCAGGAGAGACTCAGCAGGACCCAGATTGCAGCCAGGATGACGGCCCACGGTGGAGCCGATGGAGGGAGGACCCATGGTGGAGGAAGGACCGCCGACTCCAGGGGGCCGACCGACAGAGGCAGAGCAGTTGGTGAAGGAACCCGAGGCAGAGATGGAGAGCCGAAGATCCAGGGCGACACCGCGGATCCGGAGGGCCAAGGCGGAACTAGAGGCTCTGGCGGCCGAGGCGGAGGTGGAGTTCCGGAGGTCCGCGGCGGAGCCGGAGCGACAGAGGATGGAGGCTGAGGGAGGGAGGAGTCCGTAGGAGCCGGTGGGACGGCGTGACAAGGCACAGCCGGAGGAGCAGAGTCCTGAGGTGACGGAGGGACGACGACTGACCAGGGCGGAGCCGGAGAGACGATGGAGCCCGGTGTAGCTGGTGGACCGACGGGCGACGGTGGAGCTGAGGGCTTTGAGAGCCGTGGTGGAGCCGCAGGGTCGGAGGGCCGAGGTGGAGATCTGGACTCAGAGGCTGGAGGCGGAGCTGAGGGATCCTCCAGCCTTGCCACTGATGTAAATTGGCTGCCCTGCGGAGAGCCCACTGCACAGATGGTGGGCTGAGGGTGAGCAAGGGGACTGACTGGTGACGTCAGGGACTCTGAATGGCTGGACGGAACCAGCGGGGATTCAGGACGGCTGGGCGGAACCAGCAGAGACCAGGCAGATCCAGACAGAAGAGGGCGGGTGGGAGGGAAGTTTAGGCAGGTCAGTGGCTCCGAGAAAAAGTCTATTAAGTCACAAGAGTTCTCTTCCACAACTTCGGAAAAGTCGTCAATAAGGTCCCCAGAGTTATCCATCTCACCCCCAGCGGTGTTGCAGTGGGCAGGGCTCTCCATTTCCCTCACTTGCTCCACGTCGCAATCCACCATCGCAGATGTTGAAGCCGGCTCATGCACCTGATCAGCCGGAGAGGACTCTGGCTCTGTCGCTCGCGGCTCAGGTTCCGCCTCCGCGGTGCGCTCGGGTTCAAACTCCGCTTGTCGGTGTGATGGTTGGCTGCTCTCTGGGTCAAGAGTGGGGCTGACGTCCTCCTCGACGACGCCAACAGTCCAGGACGATCCACAGGACGCCAGCACCCACTCGATGTAATCGGCGATGCTCTCTCGAGGACCCTCCACGGACAGCTGTGATTTGGCAGCGATGTTAAGTCCAGACCGGTAGAATGTACACAAGCAGTTGTCCAGGTAATGTGTGAACGGTGCGAAGAACACAAAGTCTCTTGTGTGGTCCTCGAGAGAGCGGTTCCCCTGCTTCAGGAGGATGATGAAAACATTGTGGTCATCCATGACAAAAAAAAAAAAAAAACACTGAGACAAAAACGGAAAAGAAACGCAGGGAAAAAACGCTGTGACTGTTTTCAGTCTTTTCTGTTATGGTACACATGCTGGACGGACGAGACGAGAGACAGGATTAACAATAACACTTATATTTAATATATACTTAGAGATACAGTCAGGAACAAGCAGGAACAGGCAGGAACATCCACACAAGTAACATCAAACAATATCAAAGACAGACAGAGTGCTATAGACAGAGACAGACTTATAAAGGGTGATAATTGATTAAACACAGGTGACGGTGATTACACAAACGAGGACTAAACCAAATGATTACAAAATGACAGGGGGAAGACAAATGGGAAAAAACAATGACAAAACAGACAGAACTGTGACAGCTACAGAGTTACAGTCACAACGCGGGCTTTTTGCATTCTCTACAGGAGAGAGTGGTTCTCGGTGCTGTCAATTTGGTGCATTTCTTCAGCAAAATAAGGGTTTGTATACATTTAATTTCGTTTATAACATAAATTGATTTTATTGGTTATAATACTGAATTTAATTTAATTTGATGTTATAATACAATCTCTAATCTCAGTACTGTTTGTTTATGGGCAGATTATGGAGTCAGTCATGGCATCTTTTAGCGGCAACGCTCTGAGGTTCCCCTGGTGAACAGCAGCCCATCACCGGCTTAAATTTTGCAGACACACTGGGATAAGAATTACCACCATTATGGTGAAAAGTGATTACAGAGAACGGTTGAATACACTTAAGTAACTTGGGCTATGAGCTTCTCCACCCTTCCTCCAGACTCTAGGACAGGGGTCCCCAAACTTTTTTCTGAGTTTATTATTTTTTTATGCACCAGACAGACAAATGATAATTTCTTTTCAAAAGATGTACAGGTGCTTCTCAGTAAATTAGAATGTCATGGAAAAGTTCATTTATTTCAGTAATTCAACTCAAATTGTAAAACTTGCCTATTAAATACATTTAATGCACACAGAGTGAAGTAGTTTAAGTCTTTGGTTCTTTTAATGTTCTTGTGATGATTTGGCTCACATTTAACAAAAACCCACCAATTTGCTATCTCAACAAATTAGAATATGGTGACATGCCAATCAGCGAATCAACTCAAAACAACTGCAAAGGTTTCCTGAGCTGTCAAAATTGTCTCTTAGTCTGGTTCACTATGCTACACAATCATGGGGAAGACTGTTGATCTGACAGTTGTCCAGAAGACAATCATTGACACCCTTCACAAGAAGGGTAAGCCACAAACATTGATTGCCAAAGAAGCTGGCTGTTCACGGAGTGCTGCATCCAAGCATGTTAACAAAAAGTTGAGTTGAAGAAAAAAGTGTGGAAGAAAAAGATGCACAACCAACCGAGAGAACCACAGCCTTGACAGGCTTGTCAAGCAAAATCGATTCAAGAATTTGGGTGAACTTCATAAGCAATGGACTGAGGCTGGGGGTCAAGGCATCAAGAGCCACCACACACAGACATGTCAAGGAATTTGGCTACAGTTGTTGTATTCCTCTTGTTAAGCCACTCCTGAACCACAGGCAACATCAGAGGCATCATACCTGGACTACGGAGAAGAAGAAATGGACTGTTGCCCATTGGTCCAAAGTCCTCTTTTCAGATGAGAGCAAGTTTTGTATTTTATTTGGAAATCAAGATCCTAGAGTCTGGAGGAAGGGTGGAGAAACTCATAGCTCAAGTTGCTTGAAGTCCAGTGTTAATTTTCCACAGTCTGTGATGATTTGGGATGTAGTGTCATCTGCTCGTGTTGGTCCACTGTGTTTTTTGAATCACACGTCAAATTCCGCCTTCAGCATTTTCAGTGCTTCCACAGACTTTTCAACTAGGAATGGGGCCACTGGTTCTCAGCTGAAAAACTTTGGGTAACTGGGAGATGAGTGAGTTCTTGCTTTTGCACTTGTCCCACAAGCAGTGCTAGTTTCACCTCAAATGCTATTGAGTCATTTTGTCATGACACATTATGGCAATGTACCATTCTGTTGGTGAATTTAACAAATAATTAGGCTATGTTAATAACTAAGGGAAATTTTAGTTTGAAAGCCAACCTTTATTATCAAATACTGACATGATATAAGTAAAACATATTTAAAATTACATTTTCAAAATATATCTCTGGCATTGTTCAGAGGGCCGGTCCAAATGTGGGGGCGGGCCGTATTCGGCCCCCGGGCCTTGGTTTGGGGACCCCTGCTCTAGGACTTTGGTTTTCAAATGAAATACAAAACTTGCTCTCAAATGAAAAGAGGACTTTGGACCACTGGGCAACAGTCAATTTCTTCTACCCAGGTAAGATGCCTCTGATGATGTCTGTGGTTCAGGAGTGGCTTAACAAGAAGAATACAACTGTAGCCAAATTCTTTGAAACATCTGTGTGTGGTGGTGTGTCTTGATACCTTGACCCCAGTCTCAGTCCATTCCTTATGAATTTCACCAAAATTCTTGAATCGATTTTGCTTGACAAGCCTCTCAAGGCTGCAGTTCTCTCAGTTGGTTGTGCATCTTTTTCTTCCACACTTTTTCCTTCCACTAATGTCACAGTTCTGTCTGTTTGTCTACTTGGTTTCTCCCTTTGTCTCCCCCCGTCGATCTGTCTGCTTTGGTTTTGCCCTCGTTTGTCCTGATCCCCGTCACCTATGTTCAATGATTAGTTTGTCTTTATAAGTCTGTCTTTGAGTTCATTACACTGTCGGTCTTTATTCGTAAATGTTCATGTCAACGTGTATGGAAGTTCTTCGTGTTCCTGCCTGTTCCAATCAGAAGATTCTATTAAATATATTGTTCTTATTGTATCTCGTGTTTTGTCTCGTCCATCCAGCATGCATATCATAACAGAAAAGACCAACCGAAAGTTTAAATCCGGCACCTTTCCCTGCGTTTATTTTTTATTTTTTTCTCAGTGTTTTATTTTTTCTATTGTTTTTTTTTTCCATGCATCTGTCTATTCTACTCATCCTCCTGAGGCAGGGGGAACGCTCTCTTGAGGACCACACCCGTGACTATCTCCTCCTGGCAAACCATTCTAGCTTTCTGGATAGCAGCCTCTGCAAGTTCTTCCATATCGGACTGAATTCCACCACCAAGGCGCTGCTATCCGGGGAGGGTCCTCAAGAGAGCCTGCCGGATTACATGGAGTGGGTGCTGGTGTCCTATCAATCGTCATGGACCATCGACTTCGACGTCGAAGAGAACGTCAGTCCCACTCCAGACCCAGAACCCAGCCAACCATCACCCCGACAAGCGGAGTTGGAGCCCAAGACCACCGCAGATGGGGAGCCAGAGCCGAGAGTGACAGAGCCAGAGCCTGACCCATCTGACCAGGTGCGAGAGCCGACTACAACATCATGACGGTGGATTATGACGTGGAGCAAGAGAGGGCGATTGAGAGCCCTGCCCACTGCACCACCACTGAGGGTGAGCTTGAGCAAGATTCTGGGGATCTTATTGATTTCTTCACGGAAATATCCTTCTGTCCTGATCTTCCTGTCTGCCTGGAATTCCCACCCACCCTCTGTCATCCACATCAATGTCCGTCTGGCCACCGCTGTCTCCTGACAGCCCCTCAGCTCACCCTCAGCCCAACACCTGTGCAGTGGGCTCGCCGCGGGGCTGCCAGCTTCCATCGGCATCTCTGCTGGAGGATCCCTCTGCTCCGCCTCCAGCCTCAGAGTCCAGGACTCTGCCTCGGCCCTCCGACCCTGCGGCTCCACCACGGCTCTCAGCGCCCTCACCTTCATCGTCGCCCGTCGGTCCACCAGCTCCACAGGGCTCCATCGTCTCTCCGGCTCCGCCCTGGTCAGTCGTCGTACCTCCGTCCCCTCAGGACTCTGCTCCTCCGGCTGTGCCTCGTCGCACGTCCCACCGGCTCCTACGGACTCCTCCCTCCCTTTGGCACAGCCTCCATCCTCTGTCGCTCTGGCTCCGCCGTGGACCTCCGGAACTCCGCCTCCGCCTCGGTCAAAAGAGCCTCCTGTTCCACCTTAGCCCGTCCTCCACCATGGCTCCTCCCTCCGTCGGCTCCACTGTGGGCCGTCATCATGGCTGGGGTCTGGGTCCTGCTAGTTTCCTCCTGCTTCGGGTCCCTCTTGTTTCCTCCCTGGCTCCTCCCACCTTCGTCGTCCCCTTGGACTGTCTGCTCTGCCACTTGGACTTTTGTTTTGGTCCCCCTCCTGGGGTTGCGTCCTCCGCCAAAACTTCCTCCATGGACTCAGTTTTTTCTGTTTTTTCCACCCTTCTTGTCTGTTTTGTTTTTCTTTTTCTACGGCGCGAGGACACGCCTATTCGGAGGGGGGCGTAATGTCACAGTTCTGTCTGTTTGTCTACTTGGTTTCTCCCTTTGTCTCCCCCCGTCGATCTGTCTGCTTTGGTTTTGCCCTCGTTTGTCCTGATCCCCGTCACCTGTGTTCAATGATTAGTTTGTCTTTAAGTCTGTCTTTCAGTTCATTACACTGTGGGTCTTTATTCGTAAATGTTCATGTCAATGTGTGTGGAAGTTCTTCGTGTTCCTGCCTGTTCCAATCAGAAGATTCTATTAAATATATTGTTCTTATTGTATCTCGTGTTTCGTCTCGTCTGTCCAGCACGCATATCATAACAACAAAATTTTCTGTTAACATGCTTGGATACAGCACTCTGTGAACAGCCAGCTTCTTTGGCAATGAATGTTTGTGGCTTACCCTCCTTGAGAAGGGTGTCAATGATTGTCTTCTGGAAAACTGTCAGATCAGCAGTTTTCCTCATGATTGTGTAACCTAGAGAACCAAACTGAAAGACTATTTTGAAGGCTCAGGAAACCTTTGCAGGTGTTTTGAGTTGATTCGCTGATTGGCATGTCACCATATTCTAATTTGTTGAAATAGTCAATTGTCTCACATTGATAAATGTGAGCCAAAATCATCACAATTAAAAGAACCAAAGACTTAAACTTCTTCAGTCTGCATGCATTGAATTCATTTAATACACAAGTTTCACAATTTGAGTTGAATTACTGAAATAAATGACATTCCATGACATTTTAATTTATTGAGATGCACGTATTATCTCTCGCTCTGCTAACAAGAACCTGAGTGAAAGGGAGAGATGTGTGTCCAAAGGATTAATTTGAGCTCTGTGTTTCTGCAGAATAAAAAACCCAGAGACCTTCATCATCAGCATTGTCTTTTTTCAATAAAACCACATCTGCACATGATATAAATTACATTCCTTACCCTTGTTTTTCTGTTCTAATAATGTAAAGTCTACTATAGCATCTGAAAATAACCAAGGTTTTATTACTGGTAATGAAACAGTTGGACTGTTGAGCCGGTGTTCTGAAATATTCGGTGTCTGAGATATTTGGTGTTACTGGGCAGAGGATACATTAATATTCACGAGTTTCTTGTTTTGTGTTAAAGCGACTCTAAAAAACAGTTTTCATCGGATCACAAAAGCTAATTGCTAATTGTGTGTCTGTGCACAAAATTGATTGGTGTGTTATGTTTATTCAATGATTACTGATTCCCAGAGGTATTGTTAGAATATGCTACAATTATAAAAAAATTATGCGTTTCACCAAGCATGAGAGCATGTTTTAGTGCACACCCAAAACAAAATAAAGACTTTGTAAAAGATCATAATAAGACCCCTTTAAATAACACATACTGAAGGATTTCTCCAGATCAAAACCAAGACTGAATAACACAATCTAATCCAATTTCAGTAAATTAAATTCTGATCCCATTTTTTTAACCGTTGAAAATTTCTTCCAAACTGTTAACTAAATTAAAACTTAAAACATTTTTCACATGTGGGTCATCCTATTCTGCAATGGGTTTAAACATCTGGTGCCACTGACTTGGAAATAAGACAGATATGTAAAAAAAAATTTTGTACACAAACATTTTTTTGACCGGAAATGACATAGGCTTCTCTCAAAATATAATAAGATGATGTACAAGAAGCATCATTGTGGAAAAAAATATTTCTCAGCTTTTATTTACATTTCACGAGTTTCCACTTACTGATAATAAACAGAGTAAAAGGAAAAGCGTATTTGGCGTGCTGTCTGGGAGAGGCTCTGAGCTGGAAATTCTTTCCCGAGCCTGGGGCTCAGCAATCGGCCCGAACCCAAGCGATCATACAGTAAAAGGCTCAAAAGGCTAAATAATCGCAGGACAGCAGCCAAGGTAAACCGCTGTAACCCCAAAGTCCTTAGTTTTGGCTGAAGGCATGCTTGATGATTGTAGCAGCGGGTAGGGGAAGTGGGAGGAGCTCCAGCTGCTAAGGCAGAAATAAGAAGAAAGGCTCCTGCGGGAGCATTTACTGCTGTGGCAGTGGGGGAAGATGGAGAGGCTCCTGGGGGAGTTGCTGGGGCAGAAATATGAAAAAGGGGGGTCTGGGTTACACCTATCAACTAATGAGGGTCTGGTGGGCTTCTTTAATGTGGGAATGGTCGGATATAGCTCTTGAAAACTTCCGATGACCAGCGCCCCAGAGTTTGAATTTGGTGCTGTGATAGACATTTTTGGGCTGCTGTTGCAGCTGCACCTATTCGAAAGGATTGACTAAAGAAGTTATTAGCTGGGGTACCGGATAAAAGCAAGACAGATTTGAGATACTTTTGGAACCAGAATCGAGATACAGGATGGTTGAAGTCATCTGTGAAAAGGGGATCGGATGGATTTTTTGATTGGGATCTTCTGAGCTGGAGGAAGGTTAGGAGGGTTTGGAATGGTTGAATGGGCTATTGGATATTATTTCTGGATTGATATTAAAGATATACATGAAATGGCCTTTCTTTAATTGATCTGACTTGCTTTGCTTTATGAAATAGGAAATAACTTCATTATCTAGCACTGCTAGATCGGAGATGGTTGCATATTTGGGTTGAAATTGGAAGTGGTAGTGAGTTCAGAGCATCTAAGGAAGCTAAAGAATGCCAGGATGAACATGGCATCTAAAGTACGGGCGGTGTGTAAAGACTGGTAACCTTTACAGAGAGTAGAGATGCATTTAGTTAGAATTTTTAGGGTTATAGGCTGGCGGGTGTCGGGGCGGGTAGGATGGGTTTTTTGGACACTTTTAATGAGCAGGGACATCTGAAAATTGGATATGTTGGCCAAAAGTGAGCCTTATAGGTGTTTTTGAAAAAATTGGATCCCCCTTAGGTATCCCTTGATTGAGCTGATTTGGAGGTTTTTAATGGTGCTGAGGTATGAAGGAGGTAATGGCTAACAGGGAAAAATTGTGGAATGCCAGATTATAGGCGGAGTGGAAAGTTTCAAAACATTTCCATGCTGTTAGGTATGACTGAAGAGTTATGGGGGAGATGTAGCCTGGCAAGCCAGACCCACATAAATGTAGGGTCTGGGCACTCTCCATAGACAGGGCTCAACCGGAGGGGTGGGATAAACGGTTGTCTTTCAAACTCCTCTCCACGCAATAGGCTGGCGCTACAACCAATCAGAGACGTAGTCGGTCGGGTGACGTAGTCAGAGCGATGAAGATTTTTAACAAAAATCAGTGCACTGTGCAGTCTGTCAGCCAAATAATAGACATAGATGGGCACTAAACCTTTAAAAGTAAACATGCACAGACAAATCCAAATTACACCCTGCGGCTCGTGACGATACATTGATGTCCTAAGACACGAAACGATCGGGTTTTGCAAGAAAATGAACAGTATTTATATCATTTTCTTTTTACCTTTGATACACAGCCACGTCCATCCGTCATGAGCACGAGTTTAGCATATCTATGATTCGACTCGTCACATGTGGACGCGCTCTGGTGTAGTATACGCAAACACCGGAAGGGGAAATCGGTGAAAAAGTCCAGGATGAGTTTGCGCAAGCAAACTTAATCTTTTAGCTTTAAATGGGTTTGAACAACCAGGACAAGCGCAAGTAATTACCATTTTGAATAGCCGCTATATCCACAATCTCTTGTGCTGTGTAAACAATGAGTGTCGTATACACGCCACAGATCGCTTCCGGTGTTTGCGTATTCTACACCACAGCGCGTTCAGATGTAACGAGCTCCTGCTCAGGACACATGGACGTGGCTGTGTATCAAAAGTAAAAAATTATATAAATACTGTTCAGTTTTCCACGCTTAATTCACGGAACCAGGAATTCATGTCTGACGGAACTTATGGTCGCAGGTCAGTCGTCATCATGTTAAGCCCGCCCACCGACTCGTGATTGGCCCGGTACATCTTGGATTTTTCGGAATTTTAAGTGAATTGAGAGTAACTAGACTGACCTTGGAAGCAAATGTAATTTGCTGCCGCTAGGGGCGCGTCTAGATTCTAGGCTAGGGGAGATGGCTTGTAAGATGGAATCCGAAGAGGCTTCTAGGGGAGGTCTCAGAGGGTGATTAAGGAAATATCAGCTCTGAATTGGGAGGTACTGGGGTTGGGAGCAGATCCACCTCTGGGGCCAATGCTCTGAATTTCTGCTAGAATCTGGGTCCGGATAGAATTGGAAACGGGAGGTGGTTCCAGTGCGATTGCGTTTGGAGGGACAGGCAGGGGTGTGGCAGATGCTAGCGTGAATGAAGTGAGAGCATGAGAAGAAGGGAGAGAAACTGAGGGAAGTGATAGCGGAGGCGTGTTCACGCTATAACTGACTCCTGGGGAAGAAGAAAAAGAGGGATAGATAGAGGAGATAACGACCGCAGGGGCTCCCGCTAAAAGCGGAGGCATGCTCATGCTACAGTCGGCTCCTGGGGCAATGTAAAGAGGGAATAGCGGGCACTGGAGCTTGCGCCATTGCGGGGTTAACGGGTGCCGTGGCTTGTGCTGCAAGTGGTGGGATAGTGGCGCTGCCGGCCATGGGTAGGGGAGGGGATTAGGAGTGTGGTGAGGTATCGGCTGTAACTGAGTCTTTGTAGCCGGCTGTGGGCTCGCACTAATGCGACAAATTGGAGGGGCAGCGGCCGGGAGGTCGTGATGTCAGTGGCGCGCTGGTGCCCGGGCCATGAATAAGGGGCGCCCCAGCCCGTGCCTGCTTTGTTCGCAGCCTTAGGAGGAGGGGTGAAGTTTGGAGGATTGCCCGATTGCAGAGAAGCAAAGAGGTCAAGGAGCTCCACTTTAGTGGCTCGATGCAGAAAGGTGACGCTGGCACTGGTGAGCGCTTGGCACAGTCCGGCCACGGTCCACTTTCCTGTGGCTGGGATGTTGGAAAGGGCTGAGGCAAAGGAAGACGCCGGCGAAGTTGGCTGATGCCTCGAGGGTGAAGGTGAAGGTGACGCTGGGGATCAGCGGGCGTGAACAGCGGAACGAGAAGGTTTACGGCCCCGTGTTGCAGCTATACGGGCTTGCTTGGAGGATCCTGCGGGATGGCGTTAGCCTGGAGAAGATCGATCTTAGACATTTTGTCTGGCTTGTTTGGACCAAAGTCTGCTGAAAAAATGTGAGATAGGAAATGTAAAACTGCTTTTGGTTATTTATAGGAATTCCCTCTTACACCATAGGGAGTGATTACTGATGATGCATTGGCCGTGTTAATTATCTGTGTGTGCTTCTGACGAAATTTGTTAATAAAACATCACTTGAACAAAAACTGCCATGTCCAAAATGATTCATACCCTTCTCAATAATCAATAGAAAAGCCTTTATTTGGATATTACAGCAATCAAAATAATTGCTGGCCAGCTTTTTGCATGTCTCCACTGGTATTTTTGCCCATTCATCTTTAGCGATGAGCTCCAACTCTTTCAGGTTGGAGGGTCTCGTTGCATCACCCTGATCTTTAGCTTCTTCCACAGATTCTTAATTGAATTTAAGTCAGGACTCTGGCTGAGCCACTGCAAAACGTTAATGTTTTTGTCTGCTAACCATTTCTTCACCACTTTTGCTGAGTTTTGGGTTGTTGTTGTGCTGAAATGTCCACTGGTACCCAAGGCCAAGTTTCTCTGCAGACTGCCTGATGTTGTTGTTGAGAATTTTGATGTTTTGCTCCTTTTTCATGGTGCCGTTTTGCTTAGGTTCCCTGGTCCACCGGCTAAAAAACACCTCCAAAACATTAGGTTCCCACCACCATGTTGGATGGTGTTCTTAGGGTTGAAAGCTTCTCCCTTTTTATGGCAAATGAAGGCTACATCATTGTGGCCAAACAATTCAATTTTTGTTTCATCTGACCATAAAACAGAAGACCAGAGGGCATTTTGGGCTTTTGTGTGTCTTATCTGGAAAAGTGGTGTCCTCCTTGGCAGTGGTGCCTCCAGGATTTTTTTCATAGGGTGGCCGAAAGAGGCCAGTAAAAATGTTAGGGTGGCACAATACAAATTTTTTTTGCATGCCTAAATCTAATTAAAGACAATATTTTTTTGCTTTACTGTTATTTCTGGTAGCATATAAAGTTATAGGCTTTAAAACTTCAGTATTACTATTCTCTGTAAAATAGAAAAAAAAGTCAATGTACCCGAACCCGACCGACGTTTTCAGCTAACCCGCCCGCAACTCGGACCGCAAAAAAAAAAAAAAAAAAAGAGAGAAAATATTGTACCCGACCCGCTTCCTGACCCGCATGTTTAATATTTGAGACTGACACCAGCGATTATGCGGCTGCGGTGGAGATGCGTTCACTGTCAAACCTCATTCGGCATTAATTAATTTTGTTAAAAGAAATGTTCTTGATTACAAGAAAAATACAGATTCTTCTTGTGATTTATTTTGTCTTTCCTTTATACAGATTTAAATAGTTTCATTTTCAGTGATTCTCCAATGTTAAATATGATCAAGAATTATTTTATTTCGATCTACAGTGCAGCCTAATAGAAGTTAAGAAAAAGATTAGCCTATAGCCTTAAATATATATAGACTACAAGCTAATTCCTTTTTTTAACTTCTTCTAAAAATGATCAAGAATATTAAATCAACTTAATAGGCTAGGTTAATGAATTTTCTTATACAAACATAACGAATGCACTTCAAAACGCAGTTTTCATATATAAATTCAGGAATCACGAATATGACAAAATAATATTATTTTCTATATATTAATAGTTGTATCAAATGAATAAGGAAATTATAGTGCTTTGAATTTATTAAGTAATGTTTAATTTTGTTCGTTTCGCTCTCTGGAAATGTAAAGAAAAAATACAGTTTTTACGTGGAATTCGTTTTTAATCCCTGGTTAAAAACAAGCATATACAAGAGATAATTTATATATTATTGCTTGAATAAACGCTTAAAAATAGAATATTAATAATAGAAATTTTATAATTAAGGAAATTAGCAGACTAGGCATTTGAAAAGACATAGTGAAATGTGTCTAATAATTCCAAAAAGAAAGAGGAGCATTGGACATAATCAAAATATTCGAGACATTTAGGAATACCATTTTCTTAAAGTGCCCCTATTATGCCATTTTAAAGGTAGTTAATATTGTTGTATTAGTCTCTTAAAACAGGTTTACATGTATGCAAGTTCAAAAAACACTTTAGTTTTCTCCAAAATTAGATTTAATTTTACCCCGTTTCTAAATGATTCGTAAACGACTCGTGTGAAGCAGTTCGAAGAATCAGTCTCTCTAAAGCCCTCCTTTCCGTGAGCCCTCACTGCTGTGATTGGTCAGATGGTGCAGTCCTGCATGATTGGTTAACCGCTTCAGCGCAAAACGAAACGCCCATTGGCATAACTGAATGACAGCTGCGGAGACCTGTTAATGCATAGAAAAGAAAGCCTCGATTTTACTCTATCAATTCCAGCCGGAGTCTGACGATGAAACGGTGTAAGTGGCACATCGACAAGAAACTGTTTTGCAAGCACGGCTGGAGCAGGACGTTTCTCAGTGGGTGTTAACTCATATGTTAACTGTGGAAAGTGCTTGCAATTTGCTTTTGTAAGTGAACCGGGCACACCTCTACGTTGTGAACTTCAACACTGTACAATGCATAACACTGCGTTAAGCCATCGTTTATCATTATCATTACTTAAACTAATAAGGCAGACAGACAGTCAAGCTGCATCAATCACAATTTTTAGACTACATTGCACTCACAGCTGAACAACAAAACTACAGAAACGCAAGTTAGCCGGTTACCAAGACATGTGCGGGGTTGTTACACACCATAACGTACACAAAGACGTATTTTGAACGATCGCTAGAAAATACAATCATCAATTATTAATCATACTTACAGGTAGAAGTTCAAAGGAGCAAGCCGGTCCAAATAAACTGGGCACTGATCCATTTTTTAAAACCAAGCGTTTGGTGAATCCTGCGTTGTAACGTTACTCCCCAAGATTGGAAAAGCAGTCATCAGTAAAATGACGCGAACACAACACAAGATTGGAATTGGACTGCTGAGGTGTTGAAAAAATGTATGTTAACCACTCATTCTTGGTAGTTTCATCTTTCGGAAGGGCATATAAAACAAATTCACTCTCACAGCGCAGGACACCTTCTTGACATGATGTAATCCACGTGAAAATTGTACTGTTTGTGGGCGGGCAAGTTGTTCGCGACATAGAACGTGGGCGGACATTACGCAAATGTGTAGCTCGTGACGTGTGGCCGTTACAGAAAAAGATTCAAATTGCTGACGACTCGTTTAGGCGAATGTGAGCCGACTCTTTTTTTTGATAGACAAAAACTTAATTTATAGTGCACTGTCGGCGTCACAACTTTTCAGATAGTTTATGTTCACATACAGCTACATGACACACTACATGAAATATCATATTTGAAAAGGCATAATAGGGGCACTTTAACAATTAAGATGCTGCGTGTGTTTATCCAGTCTAATCGAAGTGTGCGTCTCTCCCCTGACTTTCCCAACAAAAATTCCGCCCCCTCTCAGAAAATACATAAAACTGACATTACTGAGCTATATGCGTTTAAAAGTAGCCTATTAAAATGGTACAATGGCATTGCTCAGTTCAACGTGTTGGGAAATCGGGCATTTTGTCCTGCGTCAGCATTTATTCAACAGTTAATAACACTCAACATTCAAATATTATTCAGCCAAGTATAGGTCTATGTATTTCATAGAAAATTGTGTCTAGTACTATATAAATTACAAAGGTTTAATTGGCATCTTTATTTCAAACAACCCGACCGACCGTGACCCGAATATCATTAAAAATATTTTTGGATGACTTGTAACCGCGGGTGACCGCAGGCACCCGCTCATTTTGGATCAACCCGCGCATCACTGGTGCAAATTCATTTCAAATGTTTAAAAATAAACAAGAAAGCATAGATATGTTTAATCGGCATATTCATCAAAATACACACAAGCTTAATACAAGTGCAGCCCGAGCCCGACAGGCAGCAGAGAGCGTGCCTTCAGCGCAGTTTGAAGAGTTGCGTGATTATGCGCACGCAATAGCCTAAAGCAGGGGTTTTCAAACCTGTCCTGGAGCCTCCCCTGCCCTGCACATTTTGTATGTCTCCCTTATTAGGCACACCCAATTCAGGTCTTGCAGTCTCTACTAATGAGCTGATGATTTGAATCAGGTGTATTAGATGAGAGAGACAAGCAAAATGTGCAGGGCAGGGGAGGCTCCAGGACAGGTTTGAAAACCCCTGGCCTAAAGCTTGCCACAATGGGGGAGAGAGCTGGTTACTGTGTGCGATCGAAGGTCTAGAGCGGCTTGCCTGCCTGGCTGTGCATTAGGGATGAAATGCATAACTGATGCTACTAAAATTTATAATGGCCAGCGGGGTGGCCAAGAGTCGGCCAGGGGTGGCGCCACTGCTCCTTGGTCTGTGTCTGTGGAACCCAGTGGTGTGCAGTGTCCGTTGGACTGTCTGCTTTGAGATGTTGCCACCAGCAGAGCCCAGATTCAACAGTATGGCCTTGGTGGTGATTCTTGGATTCTTTTTTACCTCTCTCACTATCCTCCTGGCCAGCACAGGTGTCACTTTTGGCTTCTGACCACGTCCTCTGAGATTTTTCACAGTGCGGAACGTCTTGTATTTTTGAATAATACTTTGCACTGTAGCCACTGGAACTTCAAAACTTTTGGATATGGTCTTATAGCCCTTTCCTGACTTGTGAGCAGCCACAATGCGCAGTCACAATTTGCCAGGGGTATGAATAATTTCGGGCTTGTCATAATAATTTATGTATATTTATGCACAGTGACATCAAATATCTCAGACACCAAACATTTCAGAACACCGAGCCTGATCAGAACTGTCCGTCTTGACTGTACTTTTTCACTTCTCCCCTCATTGCAGCCGCCTACTCTTGCTTACATTTACTGTAAGGCGAGGCGCATCTCAAACAAGCCGACTGTTTGTGTTTATCACAAAAACTCACGTGGGTTTGGTACAACGCTAGGATGAATAAAACACGACATTCTTATTTCAGGGTTCGCTATTCCTTTAAGCGAAAGTGTGAGTGCAACCACTGACCCAAATTCTGCTTATGAGCCTCTGATGTGGTCACTCCGTCATATCGTGCCACGCGCAGTATGACTGCCGCTTCCCTCACGCGTTGTGAGCGCGCCGCTGACGTCACCGTGGGAGTGTGCAGTCGGGAGAAATTAACGGACATCAGCAAAATTCTCTCTCAGCGCTCATGTAAGTTGCAACAACAAATCGCGCACACTTTGCCTTCCATATACATAAAACGAGTCAACGCGAATTCGTCGCCAATACGTTGTAGCTTGGGTTGTGGGGCTGGGTACAGTCGGCCAGTTTGTTGGCTGAGCTGTTAGCGAGCTAGTAGGGTTTAGCATGTGTTACTGATGACGTTAGCAGCCTAGCCGTGTGCTGCTCGCATAGAGCACGCCGCCAGATCAGGTGCAGCAGGTCAGACATCACCAAAACCTACATTTATGTCGATACATCTCTGCGCTAACCACTCCTAATCACACTGTTCCAGTATAGTGAGGGTACATTTTATTATGTTTTATATACATACAATAAAAAACGCAGTAAATAGTAGAGAATATTGTATTACAGCATGCATTCATATCAAAATAATAAGTGATAATTATGGTTATATTATTATGTGTATCTCTATTAAACCAATATGTCAAAATAGATTGTTATATTGAAATGAATGATTAATTATTGTGGAAATAGCTGATCTAAGGGGTGCTTGCTTGTAAAATGATAATAATTTAAATCGTATAATAACAAATCGGCCTGAATTGCAAGCCACCCACTCATGTAAATATATATTGCATGTTTGCTGCTGATACAAGGTCCCATTGCGTGGTGCCACCCAAACAAGCTCATTGGCTTGATCAGATGCTGATGCTGTCGGCTGTCTGTTTGTATGACTTTGACAGGCGTTTACATACAGCCTACAATGTAACTAGACGCCGGTTTGAAGGGTTGGTCGTCCTTCCTTCCGCTCAAGCGCAATGTTTCCGATGTTTGTATCAGTCTTTGCTGGTGATCGTGTGCAGCGGAGCGTTATATCGACCATCTAATAGTATTAGCCTGGGTTGGGCGTAAACTGCCCATTTACCAGCTAGCCGGGCAGCTAACTCAGCTAGCGAACACATCAACGGACAGTCCAGGAAAATGATCGGATTAATTCAGCCTTCAGCCACATCCGTTTGTCTCAGAAAATGAAATGGGTTTGTATTCATGTTTTAGCCTTCCGTATTACATGTCACCCTAATATCTGTCAGTGACAGCTCGAGTTGTAATGGCACGGCGAGAGAGTTAACGTTAGCTTCATTCACTTAGCCAGTCTTGTGTTTCATTTGCGGTTTTTGACAAGTCGTTTAAATCACTTATTTTTCTTTTATGAGCATGTTTACCATTATATAGACCGCATGCAGCCTACACAAACCAATCGAGTTGGTTGTAAAACGCAGTTAACAGTCATGTTTTATGTATTGACAGTCATGTTTAATATGCAGACTTGTTTATTTCCATAACATTTTATCGAGTTTTTGTCATTTTTAGTACACTAGTATTGATATACTTGATATTAATGTACTGTGTTTGTTTTGGAGAAAAGCACTGACATTACTACTTTAATGAAATATGCTTGTTTTTACTCTTTTCAGCATGTGATAAACCTACATTTATGAGGGGCAAGTTGACTGAAGTGTCAAGAGGACAGCTTACCCAGCACTGAGGGTTACTGTCGATGTATGTGCCGTTTCGGATTTCCTCTTAGATTTATCCACAGTACCATATTTCTGTGTTGAGAAGAAGACTGAGCAGGATGACTGGAACTGAAGGTATGGAGAGTTGTTTATGTTTACGCATTCATCACAAATTAAGTTTTACTGAACATACCGGCGGATAGACGCATGAAGAATTATAATGCCACTGTTGTTGGATGTGCTGAGTGTCCTGAATGTCTTGACTGAAGTGGAGTGTATTATTGCTCAAAGGCACACACACACAGATACAGACAGTGATGTGACCTTGGGAAGCTATGAGAATGGGACTAGGGGAGAGAGTGATGGAGAGAATAAGCTGACCCATTTCAGCCACAGAAAATACAGTGCTTTTGAAGGCGGAGGGGTGTAACGATTCATTTGTTTTCAGTATCTGATTACAAATCCTGCAGATGCACTGCATCCATCTTGAAATGTGACTTTTAAATAATGAAGCCTCTATGATCATTTTAAATGGTAGAATTTGCAATTTGTTAACTGCATGCTGTATTTATTTTTGATTAATGTGACACAAAAATAGTCGTAAGTAGCATGGGTATATTTGTAGCAATAGGCAACAATACATTGTATGGGTCAAAATGATAGATTTTTTTATGCCAAAAATCATTAGGATATTAAGTAAAGAACAAGTTCTATGAAGATATTTTGTAAATTTTCTACCGTAAATATATAAAAACTTAATTTTTGATTGGTAATATGCATTGCAAAGAACTTCATTTGGACAACCTTAAATTTTCTCTAGTTTAGATTTTCAGTGGCTCTGTGATAACGGTATAGCTAATTTAGCTGTTTTTAACAACATGCTTATGTCACAAATCTTTTTAAAGTAAATCTATGCAATATTACACAAATAAAGTTGCTTTTCTGCTGAATATCTTTGTTATAGGCACAAGGCATGCCGGATTTTTCATGTATTAGTTCACAAGTCAACTAGTTTTCCGACAAGACAAGTATTACTTTAAAGGATTAGTTCACTTCCCGAATAAAAAAATTCCTGATAATTTATTTACTCTTATGTCATCCAAGATGTTCATGTCTTTCTTTCTTCAGTTGAAAAGAAATGAAGGTTTTCACGGACATGTCATGTAGGTGAAAGTACTGACCCAGTGTTTACAAAGCGAATGTGCAAAGAAAAGGTAAAAAAAAGGTAAATCAATGATGTTGGTTGATTTTGAATTTGGAGGAAAAAATTTTTTTTTTTTTGCCCTAACCCTACATTTTTGAACCAAAGTACACAGGCGAAGAACTAACTGCGCATGACTTTTCCAAAGTGCTTACACAGTGCACGAAAACGTATTGCAGAGCTAGTATATGAAAAGTTTACTTTTTTTTTTTTTTTTAGAAAATGACCGATCAATTAGCTAGATAAGACCCTTATTCCTTGGCTGGGATCATGTAGAGCCTCGTGAAGCGGCATTGAAACTGCAGTTTGGACCTTCAACTCGTTGGTCCCCGTTAAAGTCCACTATATAGAGAAAAATCCTGGAACATTTTCCTCAAAAACCTTAATTTCTTTTTGACTGAAGAAAAAAGACGTGAACATCTTTGATGACACGGAAGTGAGTAAATGATCAGGAATTGTTTGTTCTGGAAGTAAACTAATCCTTTAAAGATATAGGTGACCGCTAAAAGAAAATTTGAACGTGTTTTTAAATTGACCCTTTTTTAAAGCACTTTTTCTATAGCCATACACATGCCTTTGGTCATTGTGTTGCATTTCGCGCTGTTTTTCTTGAACAACCTGCCATGATTGGTGTGTTATAGTGTTATTAAGATGATGTGTCATGTTAGTCCATTTACTGAATCCAATTGCTTGTGCAATCAAACTGAAATCAAATCCAATGAATCATAAATCAAATTGAGTTCCTCCAGCATGGCTGAGCCTGGTAGAGCATGGCACTTGCAACAACAAGGTCATGGATTGAATTTCCAGGGAAACGTATACAAATGTAGTAGGGATGCACGATATGAAATTTTTTTTACCGATAATTAAGTCCTTCTTGTGGCCGATACCGATAACCAATACGTTCATATGTTTATATGATAATTTTGTGCACCCAGGAGAATACAAAATCTAAGATAAACTAATGAAATGTGTATTATATATCTGGGTCTAACAATCATAGCAAACATCAGTCCTGGCTCTTCAAAAATGTTTTTATTTTTTGTGTAAGGCACCACAATTCTAAATAAATAAAATGCTTTGACATTTGTCAACCTGGAAAAAATGAAAAGTGCATCATGGAGTAATGCCAGATGTCCAAATGTCCGTTAAAGCTTACGTGTAGTCCATTCTTATTGATCATATTATGTGTGCAACAACCAAATCGTACAAGGCGGGGAATAGAACATCAGAATCGAGATAAAAACATCTCAACTTTTCAGAATGCTGCAAGCCCAACGCAGGTCATGTGACATGAACCAACCAGTCAGCTTCACCCTTTCCCTTAATAACATTGAAAGCACTGCCAAGGTGGAGAAACAGCTTATCATAGCTGTACAGGAATACAAATTTTTAAATAAATTTAATAACAGAGCTACTGCAAGCGATTTTTAATGCTGAAAATCCATTTATCCTTTGCTGAAACTTCCACGTCTTTATGGAGAGCACAGGTCATGGTTGCTTAGCAATGGAAGACGCCACAGCAGACACGACAGAGCGGTTTGGAAAGAAAGAGAAAGCGGCGCGTCTAGCGTTTTCCACGCGTTTTAGACGCGACATGTGAACGGCCCCTAAAACAGATTCACCGCGATGACGACCTCTGAAGTGAGATATGTAAGATTTGTTGTGTTAAAACTTGACGGCTTTTTACCTCCTCTCGGAATCCTTGCTAAACATGTGTTGCAAATAGCAATAGCATTGTCCTCCTCTGCCTCCGTGAAAAACTTCCAGACCGGCGAAGACGATGATGACAACACAGATGATGACGTATTAAACGCGACAAAGGCCGAGAGTCACTGCAGTTTATAGCTGCAGTCACTTGCACTCGGAAAGCAGATGAATCTCAGATAAACCAGACTGATTGACTTACCAGCAAGAGTACTTTATCGGATCGGATTTCATTTATTTATCGGAGCAATAAAAATGATTTGTAATGATGTGTATGTAGTATGTATGTAGTAACCATGCAGGTTACTTTGAAAAAAAAAAAATTTTTTTTAATTGCATAAATGTAAAAAGAAAAAAAATACATGGCCATCTTTAAAAAGAGCTTTCTCATATTGGAATATGTACACATGGCTATGACACACATGCCACTTTTGGCTTGCCGTGACCTTTTCTTTTGCCATTTTAAGATGAAGGAGAGTTAAATATCAACTCTAAACTACTGGAACAAACTGGTGACAAGAATGTTGGTCACACAAGTCTCCGAAGGTACCGACATTACACGCATTTTTTTGGGCTGATAGAACTGGTGTGACAGCACCCCAGGGTGTTCATGGGTGTGTGCAGGGTCTGTTAAACTGCTGTTGTGTTGAATATGATTGTGTTATAGAATAGCTGTGCCAGGCATGTGCGTCACTCTGTCACTCGCCCGTTTAATTATGCATGTAGGACACAGACACATCAACACTCTTCCCTGGGTAAAGCTTCACAGACATGACTGTTCATTCACTGCCTGTGTCACCTTGCTCTCATGCCACTCCTACATCTGGAGGATACTGTGTTTCTGAACTAATTAAGGTCAGGGTTTGTTTACTGCTAAACTAGGTGTGGGTTTGTTTCCTGTTTAATTAGGTGTAGGGCTTTAGTTTAGTCTGGATTGATGACATGTTTCTCGTTTCCTGTATGGTGTGGTTGGGATTTATGTTCGCAAGATGATTTTTGGCAGTGCCTCCTGTTTGCTAAGGGTAAGAAGAATCATTTGTATATTTCCAAAGCACTCAAGATGGTGAGGCTGACATTTATAAAGTGCTGTAAACCACTAGTACAATGTGCAACATCCCATTTTTTCCATTGGGAAAGTTTTATGCATGGAATTTCATCTTGAAGCTAATTGGTTTGGTTCATACAGTAGCTTAGTATTCTTTTTAGAGTTTAACAGTCAGGCTCCAGAAGTAAAAATGCCATTCATTTTCTCCATGGGGTATTGATTTTGAATTATAACTTATAAACCTTTAAAGACAGACCTACTGTGAGGTGAGCTAGGTTGTTGATCAATGGTGTACAGTTGAAGTCAAAAGTTTTTACACCTTGCAGAATTTTGTAAAATGTTAATTATTTTACTAAAATAAGAGGGATCATAGAAAATGCATGTTATTTTTTTATTCAGTACTGACCTGAATAAGATATTTCACATAAAAGACATTTACGTATAGTCCACAAGAGAAAATAATAGCTGAAATTATAAAACTGACCCTGTTCAAAAGTTTTACATACCCTTGATTCTGTGTTCTTACTTGAATGATCCACAGCTGTGTTCTTTTTGTTTAGTGATAGTTGTTCATGAGTCACTTGTTTGTCCTGAACAGTTAAACTGCCCTTCAAAAATCCTTCAGGCCCCACAAATTCTTTGGTTTTTCAGTGTTTTTCTGTTCACAACAATGACTGATTTTAAGATCCATCTTTTCACACTGAGGACAACTGTGGGACTCATATGCAACTATTACAGAAGGAAACGCAATGCAAGAGCCAGGGGTGTAACTTGTGAACACACTTGCATGTGTTTCTCAGAAGACAAAATAAGTGAAATTTACCCTAATCATCAAATCATCAGTTCCTTCTGAAGCAAAATTTACCCTAATCGTCAAATCATTGGTTCCTTCTGAAGCATTAGTGAGCATTTGAACCTTCTGTAAAATGAATATGAGTCCCTCCGTTGTCGTCAGTGTGAAAATATGGATCTTAAAGTCATACAGTCATTGTTAGAAGCGGTTTAAAATACACAAAAATGTTGAAAAACCAAAGAATTTGTTGGACCTCAAGGATTTTTTTCTGAAGAACAGCAGGCAGTTTAACTGTTCAGGACAAACAAAAGACTCATGAACAACTATCACTAAAAAAAAACAAAAACACACAGCTGGATCATTCAGGTAACAACACAGTATTAAGAATTAAGTGTGTGTGTAAACAGGGACCGAAATTAAGTTTTTGACACACCGGCCAAGTTGGCCGGTGGATTAAAAAATCCACCGGCCAAGCTTATTTTTTACCTGCCAAAATTCTGAACGATTTAACACAGATATATCCAAAGCAAGTTATTCTGTATATAATGTGTGCTCCGGACAGAGAGGAGTGACAATTCAAACAACAATAAGAAAAACAACTTTTTGGTCATTTTAGATTTTTTATTATACCGTAACTTGGAAATGTTTTTAACGAACTATCTGATCTAGTCAGACTACTTGTTTTCTTTGTCTGGCCTCCTGCTTCTGACGCAGTCTTTGTGCCACAGCAGGGTTCAACGCTAAGGAATTGTTCTACTGGACCGATCGGGCCAGTGGTTCAGATTTTTACTGGCCCCACCAAAAAGAAAAAAAAAAGTTAATATTTATTTCTTAGCCACATACTTTAAATGTGTCAAAAGCCAAATATAACTATACATAAACTTTTTATTCAGCATAACTTTTCTTTAAATACAATTGATAATTTAAAGAATTAAAGAAGTATTTAAGATTTCCTTCAATTAAAATATATGCCAGCAGGTGGCGGCACGAAACTGAAATTGATCACTGAATCATATTCATTTGATTCGTTTGAATGCATGGTTCATTCAAGAATAAAGCAAGTGACTCTCTTTATGAATGGAAAATTGAATCATTTCACTAGATTCGTTTAAAAACACAGCAGTGTGACTTGTAGCCTCAATGTAAGTCACTTAATAATAACTTCTTGTTTATTTAACTGCTCTATTAAATCAATATCTCATTTACAAACTCCCATTAAAAAAAATATATTAAAAGCTGTCATCTTAGTTTCCGATATCACAAAGCTCTATTATAATCAACGACGCTCTCTGTACCGCAAGATCAATCTCTTATTTACACTCTCTCTACACTTTGTTTATAGAAGAATTCTTGAGATATATCTGTGAAACATTACAGTGCTGTGAACCCAGACACGTCGGCATTTGGCTTTCTGGTGTATTAAGCACTTACACAACAGGTACAAAGCAGCGTGCGTATTTATCTCTGCCATGGTTGATCGCGCCTTCTTGTTATTCGCGCTAGTGATGGGAAAAACTACAGCGAGTGACGCGATGCGCATATTCGCTTGGCTTTCGGTGTGAGCGCACCATTAGACTGTTTTTGCGCACGGCAAATGAAATGTTATTGACAAGGCAGCACTGGCCCGATCGAGGGAGCATCACAGAGATCCGTGAGACTGATACTGATTAACATTACTGGTGAAAAGATTTACTCGCCATGTGGCGGATGGCGCTTTAAATTGAACTCGCCAGACAGAGAATTTGCTCGCATTTGGCGAGTGTTAATTTCGGACCCTGTGTGTAAACCTTTGAACGGGTCATTTTTTAAAATTCAACTTATTTTCTCTTGTGGTCTATATGTACGTTTTTTTTATGTGAAATATATTTTATTCAGGTCAGTGCTAAATAAAAAATAACATGCATTTTGCATGCATGATCCCGCTTATTTTGGTAAAATAATTAACATTTTGTGGATTCTACAAGGTATATGTAAACTTTTGACTTAAACTATATAAATATGCATAAATGTGTGAACATACATCTATATTTTGGAATAAACTAAAAAGTATGAATCGCTTGAAGATTTTATCCGCAATGCTTCAGGAGAATGTAGTCCTTCCCTCATTAAAGCTAAATACACTTTTTGTTGTTTGTTTTGTGATTTTGTACCTTTTCGTACAATTCACTTTGTAGCTGGACAGTAGGGTTGTGCCGATAGACGATAGTATCGTGTATCGACGATAGTCAAAGATATCGCCTGTTGCTGATGCCTTTGACGATAGTAAGACGATTATTATCATTATTATGCGTCAAAAAGGCATCTAACTTTAGCGATGCAGCGCGGAGAGTCGGTTCTAGGATGCCTCAGAAACTTGCCGCGGTATAAACACAAGCATAGAGTAGATAGCGCCGCAGATGTGTGCAGTGAAAATGGGTAAGAGATTTATTCATCATAATACAGTGTACATAGATTAAGTGTAGACAGTCATTAGGATAAAATGGCGCTAAACATATGCACGTGAATTACACGCACATGGCTTCTCCACATTCTATATGAACTGAACTACAACATGAACTGATGACAAAGATCAGACATACAGTGGTAACATTATCGCAATATGACGGGTAAAGAAAGATACATTCATTTACATTCATGCACGCACATTTACCACTCATTGAAGAAAGCAGAGAATGAAACAGAAAGTAAACTTGAACCTATCCAACAAAACTACCGTCAGCGCTCTGTACACGCACAGCTGTGTCACATGCACTACCCTTACAAAACGAATAAGGAATTTATTACATATTGACACATTTACATATCATTAAATAAATTAGCACGATAGTATCGTGTTTTGGCGATCTCACAGGCTGACGATAGGACGATGTGAAAATTGTGCATATCGTCCAACACTACTGGACAGTTTGATTTATGAGTCATATCGCTTTTTAATACTTCCGGAACCAAGGCTGAAAAGCTGGACACTGTTTTGCTCTATTGACAAATTCATTGGAATCCAAATAGGAAAAGAAAGACTGATCAAGAACTGGGTGGTAACTGTTGAAATGATTATGGAGCACTGTGGTAGTGTAGTAAGAGGGTACATGTGTGTTGAAGTAAGCTGAATAAAGAGGATTACAGCTGGCTGTTATTCACTCCATCCGAGGACTATCTTAAGCCTGAGCTCCACCGTCAGACTCGATGCAACACACCTGAAGCTTTAGCTTGGTTTCATAAAGGTTAATTGTAGACTTATGTAATGTTTTTATGCAACATTCAACATGTTTGTTTGTCCATGGCAGTTTACAAAATTAGTGTGGCAAATTTAATTGAGAAAATAAAGAAGTTATTGACACCGGTAATGCACTGTCACCTAATGATGTAATCAAAAATGTAATGTAAATGTTCCCGGAAATGACTCGGCTGCCAAAATCATGCATCATACTCCAAACATGAACACACCCTGTTGTCACTGTGTAAATCTGTACCATTGAATGACTGTCATGTATAAATTGTGTGTCATAATAAGTTGAGTCTCATCTGACAACCATTATTCTCTACAGCCAACCCTGAACTGTGAGCCACTGGAGGCCAGGCTGGACTAATGGTAGGAGACATGATTTACTTTGTTATTTTATGTCATATTTGTCTTTTGAGATCTAATGTGATATTGTCTTGAATATATTAAACTAATTTGAGCATGTCTGAAACCAATAAGCTGAGTTTTAGATGTGTTGCGCTTGATGGACAAATGATTGGTTGCTACTAGGCCACCTGTGGTTGTAGTATTGCCTCGGCTCCACTGAGGGTTTGTCACCTCGCTTAATTTCATATTTGTGTTTAACAATGCCACACCCATAACTCATCACCTTTGCTCACCTTAGCTTTACATTAAGGCTGCACGATTAAGTGAAATAAAACCATTAGGGCTTAGTGCGATTATCAAATTTATTTGAATAAATATCTGTGCTACATTTTTCAAAGTGAAGCACTGTACTGTGTTCTTACATGAGAGCATTTCAATTTCCACTCGTGTTCGGTGGTTTATGGTCTAAAAATGAAGAAGAAAGGCATAATTTTTAGTATTACTGTCGTAATGTAAAATAAAATTCTATTATATTACCTTTTTTATTTTACAGTGAAATATTTAAATAGTAATAGCCTATTTATTATTTTTATTTTAGTCATTTTCATATGTTTATTTTGTAGTAATATTAATAATTTAATATTAATAATAAAACAACTATGGTAATATTATTTTATAGTCTTATTTACAGTTGAAGACTGTTACAACACCTTGCAAAATGTTAATTATTTTACCAAAATAAGTGGGATCATACAAAATGCATGTTGTTTATTTAGTACTAACCTGAATAAGATATAATAGAGAATAAGATATTTCACAAGAGAAAATAATAGAATTTATAAAAATCATCCCGTTCAAAAGTTTACATACACTTGATTCTTAATACTGTGTTGTTAACTGAATGATCCACAGCTGTGTTTTTTTTTTTGTTTTGTTTAGTGATAGTTCATGAGTTTTCCATTTTGTTTTTGAACCCTTTCCAACAATGACTGTATGATTTTGAGATCTGTATTTTTACAATGATGACTCAAACGCTCACTGATGCTTCAGAAGGAAACACAATGATTAAGAGCCAGGGGTGTAAACTTTTGAACAGAGTGAATATGTGTATATTTTTCTTATTTTGCCTAAATATCATATTTATTTTAATTTAGTACTGCCCTTTAGAAGCTACAGAAGATACTTACATGTTTCTCAGAAGACAAAATAAGTTCAATTTACCCATGCATTGAGTTTCCTTTCTGGAGCGTCAGTGAGCATTTGAACCGTCTGTAATAGTTGCATATGAGTCCCTCAGTTGTCCTCAGTGTGAAAAGATGGATCTTATAATTATAAAGTCATTATTGGAAAGGGTTCAAATACACAAAAATGCTAAAAAATAACTGAATTTGTGGGGCCTGAAGGATTTTTCTGAAGAACTCATGAACTATCACAAAATTTTAGCCAAATTGTACAGTCCTACAAACAAGCACAGCTAATTATTTTCCCTCAAATCGTGCAGCCATACTTAACATTCATGCTTCTGACCTTATCCACAAAAGATTTTGATAATGATTTATTAACAAATTTCTGCAATGATTTCCATTAAAGGGTCTAAAGTTGTGTAAAATACAGTGTGCTGCTGTAGAACTGCTCTATTATTTGACCCAGAGACCCTTTGAACATTTCAGAAATTAGCACCCTCATGTTTTCTTTGTAGTTCTGTCATACCTTGTTCGCTTTGCAACACCCATGGCTGTAGACTGCTAGTAGTCTGTCAATAGTGATATTGCTAATGTAGTTTTAGTTGGTTGGCTCAGAAGCTTCAAGGCGTGGCTTATTTAATCCCTGACCTCAGCCGTCGCTCTCATTATTATATTGGTGAGACATGATGGTAAATAAAAATGCAATCCATCTGCAACAGGCCTAAGCTGGAAAAAAAAAAGTCAGCTGTGTCTTGGCTCTAAGCCAACCAATGCAATGCTGCTGTTGTGATTTGAGTTGTTAGTTGTTGCTTGTGTTCCATCGCTCACAGCTGCATGACATAATCCATTTTATTTTCCTTCTGTGGTAGACGAGCATGACTTTACGCCAAACCACAGATGCATGTACGCTCTCAGAGTCCACCTGACTGCTGCCACCTTCTGCTTCCTGGCTTTTGAAACTGCCTATCAGAGGGCTGGTGGAGGCGGGGCTTAGCTAGACCCCACCCCTGTGCTGACCCTCTGAGTGAGACTGGCGCCTCCTGATGGACCAGGGTGGTAGCGAGCAGCCTGGGGTGGAGGAGCCAGACTCTGGGGGTCGAGCAGAGCGGGAGGTGAGCAGGAGGGCATCCGAGCCTGATCACGGCCTGTCCAAAATTACCCACAATGCCTTGGAGAACATGGGCGCGCTGGGCCACGGCCTGAAGCACTTCTTCCAACCTCAGCGCAGACGCTCGTCCGTCTCGCCCCACGACTACGCCTCTTCCTCCACAGGCCCCATCCCTGAGCCCCCAGAAGCGGGGCCAGAGTTAGGGGAAGCGCCTGCCGTGACGGTCGCCGCCCCTAACTCTGACCCCCACACTTCCGCCCCCCCTGCAGCTCTGAGCCGTGTGCTGCAGCAAATTCGAGGCCCCCCCATGATGAAGAGAGGGACCAGCCTGCAAAGCCGCCGCAGCAAGGCAGGGGGGGGAGGGGAGGCCCCCCAGAAAGGCAGCCCCCAGATCCACAGGCGCAGTACCCAGGAGACCTTGCTGCAGGTGGGACGGCCACGCTCCTCCTCTACCACCGATACACCCAGCAGCCCGGCTTTGGCGGACATGTTGCTAACCTCGGGGTACCACTCCACTGAGGAGGCTGATCGGGTGAGTGCCGCATGAATGGCACAGGTTTGTCAAGGTGATTTCATCCACGATTGTGCTGTGGTGGTCGTTGTTAGTAGCCAAGCTACTACTTCCTAAGGTTTCGTGGGCACAAACGTTTAAAACTAATATTTAGTGAAAAAATCTTACCCCAATGTCATCCAAGATGTTCATGTCTTCCTTTTTTCAGTCGAAAAGTTTTTGGTTTTTGAGGAAAACATTCCAGGATTTTTCTCCACATATTGGACTTCAATGGGAGCCAACATGTTGGAGGTCCGAATTGCAGTTTCAGTGCAGATTCAAAGGGCTATTCTTGCGCGTCTTAATGCATTATGTAATCACGTTGAAAATGTCACACACGGCATCTGTGTACTTCAGCTCAAAAAAAGGTAGGGTAGAGCGAAAAACTCACTTTTCATTGCATTCTCCTTCAAAATCATCTGACATCATTCTTTTATCTTTTTGTAAAGGGCCTCTGACTTTCTTTGCACGTTACTTTGCAAACACTGGGTCTGTACTGTGTCTGTGCTTCATGTGCATTTTTTTAAAGAAAGTTTGACTTAGGCCCTGTTTACACTAGTGTGTTTTCGTTTTAAAATGCTGTTTTAAAATGAAAACGATCGTCTTCTACACTGGAGTTTTCACTGCATTTCAGAAACTCCTTTTACACTACACAACCGAAAACGCATGTCACGTGACCATTCAGGATGCATACATCATCAGTGATGTATGAAGTAACTGTAATAAAATTAACTGTTATTCCTTAAGTTGTAAAAATACTGTAATTAAATTTTTACACTGAAATGCAACCTCAGAGTTTTCTAACTAAAATGAGGTTTGCAGCATTTTTGAAAGTCTCCGTTTTCGAAGGTTGAAAACACTGGAGTGGTGTGAATGACAGGCGTAACCGTAGCAAATTATGCATTTTAAATCGAACTTAAAAGACGTTGTTACTGCCGCCTATGTGACTCGTGAAGTCCACTATATGGAGAAAAATCCTGGAATGTTTTCCTCAAAAAACTTCATTTTCTTTCCGACTGAATAAAGAAAAACATGAACATCTCGGTTGACATCTTGGGGTCCTTTAACTTGTGGAAAATATCTAGTATTATTAAATCAATTTAAATATTAAATAATATAAAAGTTATTTTAAATGAGGAATTATCTAAAAAAATATATAAAATACTAAAGTTCTCTATAGTCTGAGAACTACAGGCTTTCAGCGATTTTGAAATGCAGCCCTGAACTACTGGCCCGACAGAGCATGCAGAAAAAAAGTCCTTGATGTTGAGTATTCTAGCATACCTTGAACATACTAGCCATCACTGTGCCAAGGGAATCGTGATCAGTGTTCAATAGGAGGTGATAGAAGGTTGTTTAAAAGTGATGGGAAGGTACATTTGAATTCAACAGCAATCTGGACAGATGGCAATCTGTTGCCTGCTGCGTGTGTCTGAAAGAAACCTCCAGGATGGATGGATGAGTTGACAGCATTCACAGGTCAGGAAGCTTGTGTAGCAGGTCACTATGTTCTTAAGCCCTGCTATAATTAGCCAAGTCTTTGGATGCACTTCAGTTCAGTGCACTTCTCTAGGCAGCATTGAGCATAATGTCAAAATCATTGCCTTTGTGCTTTTTTTTCCCCCCAACCAGGATGTGGGATCAGGGCAGCTGTTTGCTTTCTTGTGTCCTCAAGGATACAGTCAAGGTTAAGTTTGCTCTTGCATGACAGGTGCAGCAACTTTATTTAGAACCAGCAAAACCAGTTATACTTCTGCATAGCCTCCATTACCAGATGCTTTTTCCTGCTGCTCACTCAAAATAGCTTTCAGAATTTATTTACCAGGAGAAATGTTGACCAAGACTACTGTATTAAGTCTCTCGAGGGTAATTATGCTTGGAGTTTATAGTACTATGCTTTTAAGCATGCCTTTTTCAACAGCTAAGCACTTCTACCAGATAGACTAAAGGGTCTGGGTGACTGCCAAAGTGATTCGACTCACCAGTTGTTGGAGAACTTAGCGGCACCATCCAGAACGTTCCTCTCCCAGTGGTTATTTCAGACCACCGTTTCAGTCTGGCTAGCTCAGTAAATGGAGTTTACGGTGCTGTTTTTTTGTTTTTAAGTTGAAAAATACTGCATCTGTTAACCCCTATCTATTTAGTTTTACAGCTTTGTTTTGTTGTCAGTGAAACTTGAGGTCAACGTATTCTGACACAGAGTTAGCTCAGCTTTGTAAGAAGCACCTTTATTAATCAAACAGAATTGTGATTCTCAGATAAAATCCTCTCTTGACCAGTTAGGTGTGAAAAAGGCATCAAAAGTCAGCTGTGATGTCTCTCTTATCAAATGGGCTTTTAGCCATGTGATCAGTTCACCTAGTTTTCTTCTGCATGCGTGTCCACATAGCTGGGAAATCTACCCAAGTAGCAATGGGAAACCTTGTCATTGCTGGTAAACACCTGGTTTTATTGGCATTAATCATGATCGAGCAATGCTGGTGGGGCTTTTAGCCAGTTTGTAATGACTCCCATTGATGCTTAAATCACCCATAGCTGTTTATCTATGATCAGTGAAGGCCATATCGCTGATAATCTGGTTTCGACTCGTCTGTCAATGGGTGGGGGGACAGAGTTCATTTCATTGGAAGCTTGTTCTAAAGATTTAACATGACCAAATCCTACCTAGTATATTAATCATACAAAAAAGAAAGAATGCAAAAAAACATATTTTTTTTCTTAATGTTGGTTCCCTTGTTATCCTCCTCAGTTTATGAAGTGTGCCATTTGGTTTTTATCAGTGAATGCCCTGCATTATCTCAGAACTTTGAGGGCTATGTCATAGTACAGAGGTTCAAACTGTCGACGTCACCTGAGGCCGGTGTAGTCGCTCATTTAGTTTAAACGTGGCATGCCTTCCAAGATGGACTGCACTGAAAGTGAACCATCGTTTATGGTAATTTATTTCTATTCTTTCTATTGCTGTAGGAAAAATGGAGTGTAAAATCTATTATTTTGTCACTAACCTCTCTAAGGCTAGGTCAACATCACAGTTCAATGCATTGCAGTGCACAACAATATCTTAATTAGATTGAATGAAACTTTGTCTCACTTTTGTCCAGGGTAAGAAATGTGCTTATTTTGTTAACTACCTTCTTTATTTATTGAACTGTAGTAAATTATTAGAGAAGCACAGATAGAATGAGAATTACTTTCATGTTTTTGTCAAAAACAACCAAAAATGGGTCTGTTTTGTCTGTATTAAACAGAAAGCGCTTAAAGGTACACTGAAGTGCTATAAAACATGCAGCGTTATTCTATCTGTTGACGTAATTTCAACAGAAATAGGAAGTCCCGCCCCCTTTTTTTTTAAATGACCAGTAATGTTTTGTTTATATCACAGCTTGGGCCAGAGCTGTTGAGCTCAGGAAAATCGCATTTGACAGCATAAGGGGCCGTTCACATGAAGCGTCTTTTGCGCGCGCAAGTTCGTTATTTCAAATGGAGACGCGCGGCTTGCGCGCGCATATTGGAAGCGACGCGGTCGCGACGCGCACGTGGTGCGACGCGCTCGTTTTTTCCAGGCGCGTCCACGCTGCATCGATTTAAAAACATCTCAACTTTTCAGAATGTCGCAAGCGCACCGCAGGTCATGTGACATGAACTAACCAATCAGCTTCCTCACGTTTTTCCGTTACATTGAAACCTCAGCAGAAACATGGAGGAGCAGCTCATCATTGTGGTCCAGGGATTTCTTGAACTTTATGATTTGTCAAGCCCCCATTATTTTGACGCTAATAGAAGAAACAATGCATGGAGACGCATAGGCTTGGAGCTAGAGCGCAGCTGATGGTTGCTAAGAAACAGCAGACGCTTCCGTAGCGCAAGCGCCCAAGCGCTTTGTTGATAAGGAAGAAAGCGGCGCGCCTAGCGTTTTCCATGCGTTTTTAGGCGCGACATGTGAACGGCCCCTAAGACAGCCACAGTTGCATCCATATCGCTATGAATAGCATTATGTGTAAATTCAAGAGACAAGATTTGAATGCTTATATCTTTTAAATGCAAATTTTGTTATTGTTTTGAAACACAATAGCTTATAGATAACCTTAAGGCTGACATATTCATACCAAAAAACTTCAATTTTGATTTCATGCGGACTTTAAAACTAATACTGGTCAAACTAAACATGAAATCATTAAAACGTACAGTAGAATTTTTTTTTATAAGGTTATATTTTTAATAGTGTTTTAAATTTTTTTTGTGCTTTAATAGTACCTTTGCAATCATCTAGTACTCACTTAAAGGGATAGTTCACCCAAAAATTTAAATTATTTAATTAATTACTCACCTTCATGTCGTTCCAAACCTGTAAGACACAAATTAAGATATTTTTGATGAAATCTGAACGCTTTCTGACCCTGCATAGACAGCCATGCAACTGACGCGTTTAAGGCCTAGAAACATAGTAAAGACTTTGTTAAAATAGTCCGTGTGACATCTGTGGTTCAACCCTAATGTTATGAAGCCACAAGAATACTTTTTGTGCCCAAAGAAAACTAAAATAATGACTTTATTCAACAATTTCTTCTCTATCATGTCAGTCTTTGACGTGCATTCACAACAGCACCACAGTGCATTAGCATGAACTCTAAATATATGATTTTATCTACACAGCATTAAATCTCTCTCTTCCCTTTGCAGCAAGATCGTTTAGAGGTATCGGGCCCCGCCGTGTCTCCCAATGCTCTGTCAACCAGTTCAGATGGCGGTCAGTATGGTGTGGATTCGGTGGATGGAACTCCAGACCCTCAGCGCACCAAACAAGCCATCGCTCAGCTGCAGCAGAAGATCCTCAAACTCACAGAGCAGATCAAAATCGAACAAACGGCAAGAGACGACAATGTAGCCGAGTACCTGAAGCTGGCCAACAATGCAGACAAACAGCAGAGCGCTCGCATCAAGCAAGTGTTCGAGAAGAAGAACCAGAAGTCGGCACAGACCATCCAGCAGCTGCAGAGGAAGCTGGAGCATTACCACCGCAAGCTTAGAGAGGTGGAGCACAACGGAATACCACGCCAACCCAAAGATGTCCTGCGGGACATGCACCAGGGTCTGAAGGATGTGGGAGCCAAGGTAAAGACTGTCTACTTTCTTTACGTTTTGGTACATTGGAGAATGTGTTTAGGAGTTAGTGGTGGTTGGAGATGTGTGCTGATCTGTCATGTTTTCATTTATTTAAAGAGATAGTTCACCCAAAAATTTAAATTTGTCATTATTACACATTGATCCAAACCCATAGGACCTTCATTCAATTTCGGAACACAAATTATGTTATTTTTGATGAAACCCGAGAGCTTTCTGACCCTGCATAGACAGCAATTCAACTGACACGTTCAAGGCCCAGAAAGATAGTAAGAACATAGTTAAAATGCATGTGACATCAGTGGTTCAACCATAATTTTATGAAGCTATGAGAATACTTTTTGTGCACAAAGAAAACAAAAATAATGACTTTGCTGCCTATTACTTTTGCCCAAATTTGAGCCCTGTTTTGCAGTCTGGACAAGTCAACGCTAGTTGACAGATTTTGACTAAAACTGATTAGTGTATGATAGACACAGTCTTATTTTTTATTTTTTTTTAGCTTCAGGCTATGATCCATTTAGATCAAGTTAAACATGTTTAATATTATCAGCTCATTTTAGAACATATTGTTTTTATTTGCCATGCATATCCTATCAACAAGGCACTTTTTCTGTGTGAGTTTGTTGTGTTTGGAATGATTTTAAAAACTCTGGAAGTGTGTGATCCTCAGAAGTGTAGTGTATCATGCCCAGTTTTTCTTTGTAACCACTTACAAAGTCAGCAAGTGTATGCTGCCTAGTGGTTTTAAATCTGTTCAGATTTGAAAAGTCTTGTAGTGTTTTCCATCCTTAAGGCAGTATCCTAACATAAATAGAGCCTCATAAGTTCTTTCTCAGATTTGAAAGCAGATATAATTTTTGATATATTTTTTTACTAGTGGGTGCAGGGCACTATAGTTAGTTTATGTAAGTGAGGATAGCAAAATAAAGTAAACTGTGACATATTTTACCCAAACATTCTTCATACAGTGGACTATGAATATAAAATTTTTTACTTGTATTTTTTACCATGTTTTGTTACTTACCATTCTAAGTTATCTGACGTTGTCAAGCTGAATTTGTACTGACACAGTTTAACTATTTTACCATTTTCTAAACTATAGCAAATAAACTGTGACAATATGAGAAATGTTGAAGGTGTCTGAATAAATGTTAGTTTGACTGTATATCGCATTTGTACTAGGGATGCACCGAATCCAGGATTCGGATTCGGATTCGGCCGAATCCTGGGCTTTTTGACGGGGTTCGGTTTCGGCCGAACCTTAGATTTATTTTCCACCGAAACCGAACCCTAGACTTGCACTACGACGTCACACGGCCGTTGATTACGTGAAGGTGTTTTTAGGCTACATAGGACCCGTTCGAATGTAGTAGGCTGTAAGAATCTGAAAATGGAACTCGTAAGCAAAAAAAGTTTTGTTTGGCAGTACTTTCCACCAAAAGAAGGTGATTCAAGTCGAGCTTTATGTTCAATTTGCAATGCCAATTTGTCTTGTGGTGGCAAGGACCCTAAGCAGTACACAACATATCGCCGATGTTAAAACATTTGCGTCTGGGCCGTTCACATGTCGCGCCTAAAAACGCGTGGAAAACGCTAGGCGCGCCTCTTTCTTCCTTGTCAACAAAGCGCTCGGGCGCTTGCGCCGTTTCTCAGCTGCGCTCTAGCTCCAAGCTGCGGAGCGCTTGCTGCATTCTGAAAAGTTGAGATGTTTTTATCTCGATGCGGCGCGGACGCGCCTGGAAAAACGAGCGCGTCGCACCGCGTGCGCGGCGCTTCCATTATGCGCGCGCAAGCCGCGCATCTACATTTAAAATAACGAATTTGTGCGCGCAAAAGACGCTACATGTGAACGGCCCCTAAAACATCCAAAAGAATACGAGTTTTGCATGAAGGAATCTACAGACAGCAGCCAAAATGCAGCAACTTCAGGTACGGCAGCTGGACAGTCACAGCTAAAAACGTGTAATTAAGGATGCGAGTAGGATTCGGTATTCGGTTTCGGATTCGGCCGAATCTTAAACAGTGTATTCGGTATTCGGCCGAACCCCAAAAATCTGGATTCGGTGCATCCCTAATTTGTACAAATCTAGAAATTACAGTACATATTCCAAAGGCTTGCCATTATTAAATCATTTTTATACTTAAAGTCATGAAAGGACTTTTTTCACCCAAAAATGGAAATTCTGTAATTACTTGTTGTTCCTAACCCGGAACACAAATTAAGATATTTTTGATGAAATCCAAGAGCTTTCTGACCCTGCATAGACAGCAACACAACTAACACATTCAAGGCCCAGTAACGTATTGGTAAAATACATGTGACATCAGTGGTTCAACCATAATTTTATGAAGCTACGAGAATGCGCAAAGAAAAAATAATGTTACTGCCTACCTTTTGGAAGCGTGCCTATGGTGCCTTAAAATACTGTCTGGGTAGGCGGCTTACTAGCTTTTGGATCAGAGCTTTAATATCTTTATCTCAAAAATATCTCAAAAATTCCAAGCAAATTTCAGAAAGGTATTCTGAATATTCTCAAATTATTCAGCAACCTTTTTTGCATCTTCAGATGATGCTGATTTTCATTTCACCCAACCACAAAACCCATCCCGATCAGAGGCATCAAATGTATTTGACTAAATCATTTTTCTCTCTCTCAGGTAACCGGTGGACTCTCTAGTATCTCTCAGGCAACTCACTCCGCCGCAGGAGCAGTCGTGTCCAAACCTCGCGAGTTTGCCTCTCTCATCCGCAACAAGTTTGGAAGTGCAGACAACATCTCTGCCCTAAAAGACTCTCTAGATGAACAACAAGGGGACGAGCCCGTAACAAGTACAGGGATGGCAGGCACTAGGACCCCAGGCCCTGGGCAGCTACAGTCCAGTCCAAAATATGGCAGCGAGGACGACTGCTCCAGCGCTACGTCAGGGTCAGCCGGAGCAAATAGCACCACGGGGGCTCCCGGAGGCCCTCCGAGCTCAAAGGGTAATACACTGGAGCATGGCCAGAGCTCTGGCTTTGATGCACTGCTGCATGAAATCCAGGAACTGAAGGACAACCAGAGTCGATTAGAAGAATCCTTTGAAAACCTCAAGACTCACTATCAGAGAGACTACACAGAAATCATGCAGGCCCTGCAAGAGGAGAGATACAGGTACATGTTACTATAGAAACTCTTTCTGCTGGCACTGCTGTGTGGTCTGTGTAGGATTGTATCAGTATTGAAGGTTTTACAGTCCAAACAGCGTGCTTGTTGAGAAAGCGCTGGGGAGGATGATGATATTCAGTTGTCTGGCCTTTTAGGCCACTTTCTCGCATTTTTTGTTGTTTTATCTCATTTTGTATGTGCATGTGTTAGGTGTGAACGTCTAGAGGAGCAGTTGAACGATTTAACAGAACTGCATCAAAATGAGATTCTCAACTTGAAGCAGGAGCTGGCCAGCATGGAGGAGAAAATTGCTTACCAGTCTTACGAACGAGCTAGAGACATACAGGTACTCGCGTCCAACATTAGTGTTATTTTGTTGTTATTAATATTAGGGGTGGGCGATATGAGCAAAATCTTCAATCACGTATAAGGTCTTTATGATATCAACATTTTTGATACCATAAAAGATTCATAATTCTTGTCACCAGTGTCAAAAACTAATACTAACTTTAATATAAATAAATAAACTTAAGCTTACTGAAGACAAGTAAACAGTCAGTAGTTAAAGGGATAGTTTAACAATTTGTCTGTGAAGAAATTTAGTAAATTCTCTACCGTAAATATATCAAAATCAAAGTTTTGATTGGCAATATGCATTGCTAAGAACTTCATTTGGACAACTTTAAAGATGATTTTCTCAATATTCAGATTTTTTTTTTGCACCCGCATTTTCCAGATTTTCAAATAGTATCTCAACCAAATGTTGTCCTATCCTATATAACAAAACATACGACAATGGAAATCTTATTTATTCTTATTAAAGAAGAAGTCCACTTCCAGAACAAAAATGTACAGATAATTTACTCACCCCCTTGTCATCCAAGATGTTTGTGACTTTCTTTCTACAGTCGATAAGAAATTATGTTTCTTGAAGGAAAAAAATCAGGAATTATCTCTATATAATGGATGTCAGTGGTGCCCCCAAGTTTGAACGTCCAAAATGCAGTTTAAATGCAGCATTAAAGGGCTCTAAATGATCCCAGCCGAGGAAGAAGGGTGTTATCTAGCAAAACGATCGGTCATTTTCGAAACAAATTGAAAATTTATATGCTTTTTAACATCAAACGCTCTTCTTGTCTAAGTCTGTGTGAACTGCGTTTTTTTCCAGCTAGTACAGTTAGGGTATGTCGAAAAACTCCCATTTCATTTTTATCCCCAGCTTCAAAATCATTCGAAATCGCTGCAGAAGTACATGCAAAGTAGATCAAACACCCTTTACAAAAAAAAAAAAAACAGCAATGTAGGATGATTTTGACTTTAAAGAAGAAAAAAAGATGGAAGTTTTTTAACATACCCTAACTGTATTGACTGTATTGAACAAAAAAAAAAATTTCACTCAGACTTGATGAGCGTTTGAGGTTAAAAAGTATATAAATTGTCAATTTGTTTCGAAAATGACAGATCGTTTTGCTAGATAAGACACTTCTTCATCGTCTGGGATCGTTTAGAGCCCTTCGAAGCTGCATTTAAACAGCATTTTGGAAGTTCAAACTTGGGGGCACCTTTGAAATCCATTATATGGAGATAATTCCTAAAATGTTTTCCTCAAGAAACAAAATTTCATATCGACTGAAGAAAGAAAGCCATGAACATCTTGAATGACAAAGGGGTGAGTAAATTATCTGTACATTTATGTTCTGGAAGTGAACTCCTCCTTTAAAGTTACGGAAATGATTTATTCAAGAGCAGTGAAAGATTTCAGTTTTTGTTGTTGTTTGATTAATATGAATGACAGATAGCAGGAATATTAGACTGTTGTCACTTTAAGAGCTGTTACATGCATTTTTTCTTTATCAGCTGTTTGCTTTTACTTAAGACCTAAATTACTGTGTTTATGAGGATACTTTGACACATAAAAGTTTGTGTATTTAACTGTTCAAGGCCTATAACGTGGCAAAATAACTGTTCAATACTCCTGTGCTCTATGAGCACCGTTCTCTCAGATAACAAAATGAGTACTCTTTGGATGCTGATTGCATTTCAATGGCTTAAAATCACTTGATTTTAAACCACAATGCTTAAAAACACTGGACAATAGTCCAAAATCTCTACCGGTTAAGAAAATTTCTTCCAGTTAATTGTGTCTACCGTAGTGTTAATTTCGTCAGACGAGACGAGACGAAATATGTTCGTCAACGACCTTTTTTTTCATGACTAAGACGAGACGATGACAAGACTGCACCACTGTCCAAAAACGCTGACTAAGACTAAATTAACATGCATTATTGTTGACGAAAAAAGACGAGACGAAAATGTTTTGCATAAAATAAAAACGAAGATAAAATCTCTCTTCATTTTCGTCTACAATCGTCTCTGCTTTTTCATCAGCTGTTGCGGCTTTAAAATATTCAAACTGCGCTTTGGCGCGCTGGCTGGCGCTGAGCCAGAGACGGACGAGCTCTGCTCTTGTCATATAATCACAACTATGCAGTGTTTTTAACCACATAACGCTTATTTTAGGTTTCAGACATTTAAATACACATAAGTACTAGTAAAAGGAGACATTTAGAGTTTGTAAAATACACACATAGGTCTATGGAAGCAGCAAATAACAATCTATTCAAATATAATTTGCCGATGTGTTTTATTCATATCACATACACATAGGCTTAGTAACTAAAAAGTCCACTCTATTCCTCTTCTAGTTCACCAGCCACTTACTTGCATGTATTTCGGGAGAAACGGATGAATGTATATGTGCTGTAAATACGGCTGACAGGACTCTCTGAACAGCAGCGCGAACAAACATGGCCGCGCCCATCTCACGTTACAGATTACGACCCAGATCATTTATATAGGGTTTTAAAGTACGAAACATACTAATTCACACATATTTGTGAATCGGAATATTAGATAGTTCATGGCATGGTAAGCGAGTGTGTGAGTATTTTGGATAAAAAAGGAAAAACGAAATAAAAGCGATCTATCTGTCATACAGTGTTATTGTGTCTGTGTTGTGTCACGTGACAAGCTTGATGCGTCGCCATGGAAACAATAAGGACGAACGTTCTAAAATAACGGTCGCTTAAAAAAAACTCACTCTCAGGGGTCCGCTAGAATATTTAAAACTCACCACTGAAAGGGTTAATCATTTGTGAATGTGTCTCCTAAATCAGAAATTGAAAACCAGACACGTTTAACATTTGCATTCAACAAAAATCATTCAACAAGTGTATTTTGTCAGGTAATTATGACATTTAACCAATGTTTGAGATATGTGAAACACTTTTTTTGCTGAAATGTGTATCAGTAATAATCTCAGTAATAATGTGTTATTTAAAAAAAAAGACTACAATTTTTTTACTAAACCTAGACTAAAATATATTGAGTTCTTTTTTGACTAAAACTAGACTAAAATTAAAAGACTTTTAGTCGACTAAAACTTGACTAAGATACCTTGAGTTTTCTTTTGACTAAAACTAGACTAAAATGACGAGACTTTTAGTCGACTAAAACTTGACTAACAAAAAAAGATATGTGAATGACTAAATATGACTAAAACTAACAAGGACATTTGGCACAAGACTAAGACTAAATTAAAAATAGGTGACGAAATTAACACTAGTCTACCGGTATATTCCCCACCTCTAATTTCTACAATTTGAATTAAGTTTTATTTTTATATATTCAGTTTTGATTTTAATTTTAGTGGTTTTGTTATGCACATTTATCAGCTTGATTTGGGTTTCACATTATCTATACCCACTGTCAAATATATATTATGCTCGAGTCCATTGTCTCCAAAGGATATTTTGATGGAGTGTGATGTCTTGAAGCCCTCTAGGGCTCTTTATTTTTCATGGTTTTCACTGATTTTTGCTGATGAATAAAGAAAATATACATTGGATGAGTGTTATAAAAGCTTGTGATTATTCAAAGATATATTTTCAACAAGTCTTAAGTTCGCTTATAAACTTTAAAGTGAAACAGGAGAAGAACGTTAATGCTGAGTTTTCTGATGGGAAAGAACATTAGCTATTATCATTAAACTATTTTGTATCGATCTGACGGACAACATTTAGTCTTCTAATTCACTTTTCATAATGAAATCCATATGCGACTCACTCGCAGTCCTCTTTGAGGCCTTATTCCTAATGATACAATGCAGCTAAAATGTACATGCTCTATTATGTAACCCTTTACATTCACCCAAAAATGAATATTACCTCATGATTTACTCACCCTTAAGCCATCCTAGGTGTATATGACTTTTTTTTCAGACAAATACAATCTGAGTTATATAAAAAAATATCCAGGCTCTTCCGAGCTTTATAATGGCAGCGAATGAGTGTTGAGATTTGAAGTCCAATAAAGTGTCCATTCATCATAAAAAGTACTCCACACTGGGTAAAACCACAGATTTTACAGGAATAGTACTAGTCTCCATTTGAAATAAATGACTTTAGGTGTGTTGTTTGTTAGAGATTGTGACAAGGCAGCTTTACTTCTAACACCTTTCTCTCTCCTCGTCCTATAGGAGGCGCTGGAGGCCTGTCAAACGCGCATCTCTAAGATGGAGCTCCAGCAGCAACAGCAACAAGTGGTTCAGTTGGAAGGTTTGGAAAACGCCACAGCACGCACTTTACTCGGGAAACTCATCAACGTGCTGCTGGCCGTCATGGCGGTACTCCTAGTGTTCGTCTCGACGGTCGCAAACTGTGTAGTTCCGCTGATGAAAACCCGTAGCCGTACGCTTTCCACATTGCTCCTGGTCATAATCTTGGCTTTTCTGTGGCGGAATTGGGAAGCCATGTCGCAGTACCTGGACCGGTTTCTGCTGCACCCCAGATGACCTGCAGGGGCGCGCTGCGGTTGTCGTTTTATGAAGGGACTGGAGGGCGGGAACTTTGATTCAAAGATTTAGACTAACACTGCCTCAGTTGCACTTAGTATGAAGGGACGCGGCACAAGAGTGGAGGACGCGGACAAAAGCCTACAACCTCTTTTTCTCGTTTCTTTCGCCGAAGGAGTGAATTTGTTTACATTTTGATCTTTTTTCCGTCAACATAAATTGTATTGCTGAGTTTCCTTTTATTTGTTGTTGGAAAGGATGCAAGACATGATGTTCATTGTTCTCGTAACTATTGTTAGGATATACCTTTATGCAATTTCCTGAGTGTTGCATTGCATTGAATTGACTGGAGTGGATTTAACATGCACTGGATGGAGATGTTTCTCCTGGTTTTTAATACCATAGCAACCGCTCTTCTCCCTCCTAACTTTAAACCGTTTCATTTCTCTTTGTCGCTCTTCCTCTTACGTGCATCTCTAACTCGATTCATTTCCTGTGCTCATTGCTTCACTCTTCCCATTCGAAACCGTTTGCTGCTGTTTGGACTTCACAGCAGTTCTTGCTGAATGAAGGAAAAGATGGATTCGTTGAAGAGGAGGCATCTGGAGTTTGATCGAATAGGCCCGAGTCGGCCCCTCTTCATGCTCTCAAAGAGGCACAGTCCCCTGGTATATGAACAGAACGAACATACTTGAAGAGCTAGAAATGCTCAAAGACTCTCAGTGCTTCCGTACTGTTTCTTATAGCGACAATGAAATAGTCCTTTTTAGTTTTATTTTTTATTTTTTAAAATGAAATGAATAAACACGCCGTTTTAAAAATGCAAAGTCGTGTGATTGAATATTTGTGCTTCGAAACACTTGTAATGCAGCAATCTCACAAAATGTATAGTTTTCTCATGCATCTCCCATAACTGGCCTCTTTTGGTTTATTTAGCAATGTTCCCTTTTTTAAATAGAGCAATGCTTTTTATATAAAAAGGCTAAAATCATTTGTAAAATCACAGGTATTAGTGCTGGGTCATATACTGGTTCAAACGGTAAACCGGTTTGAATTACGCACCAGTCCACTATTTTGTTGATGTTCTCGGTACCTTTCTGTGCCTTGAATGCTTTGGTAGGACCCTTTCTGTCTATGGAGGGTCAGAAAGCTTAATTTGTGTGCCAAAGGTCTTCATGTCTTGGAAGTCAAGTCAAGATTATTTATACAGCGCTTTTAACAAACTGTGTCAAAGCAAGCATTTAAACTCACCTATTGGAACAACATGAGGGTGAGTAATTAATGACAGAATTTTCATTTTTGGGTGAATTATCTCTTTAAGGGCCTCCAAGTAAACACATTCAGTGATGTCAGCCTCACTCTTGCCAAATAATCTTAATTTACGAAATTTAACCAGTTGTCAGATGGGCGATTTATACCAGTTTAAACTGTAAACCGCTTTGAATTTGGCAAACGGTATAAATTTCAAGAAAAAAACTAAGTGGCTAAGCAACGTAGACAATGTTGTGAATTGAGAGGAGATGCATGTTAACGGCAAACACTTCTGACCAAAAGTCATTGCACACTGAATAGAACATTTTTGTCGTCCTTTCGTATTAAAGCGGTCATCGGATGCAAAACTAACTTTTACATGTTGTTTGAACATTAATGTGTGTTGGGAATTTGTGTACACGCCCTACAATGATAAAAATCCACCCAGTGGTATTTGTTTAATCTTTAAAAGTAATGTCCCCTTTTTAAAATCAGGTCATTCTCAGCTTCTTGTCGGTGTGACGAAACACAGTTGATTGACATGAGCGTCTTACCTTAGACCCGCCCTTTCCGAGCTGAAACAGTCTGAATACGATCAACATTGTGTGTTGAGGTGTTCTGTTGTTGGATGTAATAATGAACATAGCAGTTGTCATTTACTCCCGACATCTGAGCCGCTGAAGAGGCAGAGGACAACGTTACTTTAGTTTTTAAAAGGAAAGCACCAATCCCGATCTACATCTGCATCTATGTTCATGCGAATCATTCCTGATGCAGCTTCACCCACAGCAGAAATGAGTATAAGGTTTTTTTTATGCATCTTTGCAAATGGCCTTTCTTAATAATGTGCTTGTTGGCAAGTTTCGCCGATAAACACAGCTAAATTTAGCTAAAGTAAACATTACAGCTCATAATCCCACAGCAGAGAGGGGCGGGGCAAGCAGAGCTCATTTGCAATAAAATGAGCTGATATTTTGCAGAGCTGATTTTGACAAGGTAAAAGGGTGTTTTTTTTTACACTACTATCGAGAATTTTTAACCAAAGTATATTATAGACTTTTCATTAAGAACTTAAAGAATCATATGAACTGATGACCCCTTTAAAATGTTTGCTACTGTAGGAAAACGCAGAAAATCAAAGCTAATCAGAATTGTTTATGACGGACAAAGTTTTCGGAGGCGGTGTGTAACGTGACTTGACACAACGTAAGGTCGTATTTATTTTTATCAGTGTGTGCCATGACCTTAACGGTTAGAAAACCATTAATAACAGAACTAATTGTTTAACGGCAAATAAACCACTGTAAACGACCTTTAACAAAAGCCAGTGACGCTGAAGACGAACCTGAAGAGGAGAAAATAATCTTACTGTAGCAGGCAGAACTCACTCTTCATAAAAATACTGTAAGAAAAAGCTATATATTGAATTAGGAATGTGTCTCTGAGGGGAACTGACTGGCTTCAGAAAAGTTTAGAGGTATTTTCTTTTCATCTTACCTCCATAAAATGCATATTTATGTAGTTTTCAAAAGCGCAGCGCTGTTTTGTTTACAACGGTAACCGAGAAAAAGCTCTTTTGCCATAAGCGCCACCTGCTGTCAGAGAGTACATTTGCATCTCATTCAGCCCATCTGCTGTTTATGTTTCGTTCAGATGTTTTATGTATCAAAATTTCACAAAGCTACGGTCAGACAGCCTAATGTGTATTCAATTTGTAGTCAGGCAGTAAGGTAAGATGTCCAGTTCCGGCAGGGTTTTTGTTAAACTTCATATTAAGAATTTCACATGGCATTTAAGTAGCATCTTTATCCTATTTGCAGCCTGGTTTTGCAAATTCGGACAGCACAGCTATTTTACTTACTTTTTGTATACAATGCAATTTAGGTCATTTATTTATTTAGTAATTTATAAACCTTGGAACATTCAGTGAACATGGAATAAATATTTGCAGGTCTTTTGATATTAAAACAAAGGTATGCGTACATGTATTGCTGGCCAAGATTAAACAATATTTTTTATAAATCCAGGTCATAGCAAATTATCTGATAAGTAAATTTACAACTGGACTTCTGTTCAAATTCTTTTATCATCTGATGGGAATATCCCTGTCATAACACCATAAAACTAATGCAGTTGTTGCTTAATTGATGACGTTCAGATTAGAGTATAACTGTTTCACTGATGTACTGAACAGCCATCCATATAGGATTTCATTAGATATATATCTATTATATATATTATTAAATATACATACAATACAAGTCAAAAGTTTTTGAACAGTAAGATTTTTTTTAAGAATTCTCTTCTGCTCACCAAGCCTGAATTTATTTGATTCAAAATACAGCAAAAACAGTAATATTGTGCAATATTTTTACTATTTAAAATTAATATTTTTTTTTAAATGTAATTTACTTTGTAATCAAAGCTAATTTTTGTAGTCTTAAGATCCTTTAGAAATCTTTCTAATATGTTGATTTGCTGTTCAAGAAACTTTTTTGTTTCGTTATCATCATCAATATTTAAATCAGTTGAGAACATTTTCTTTTCAGGATTCTTTGATAAATGAAGATCCATTCCAAAGATTAGCATTTATCTGAAATAAAAATCGTTTGTAACATTACACACTAACTATTCAAAAGCTTGGGGGGGAAAATTATAGAAATTAATACTTCTAATTAGCAAGAATGCTTTCAATTGATCAAAAGTGGTTATGAAGACATTTATAATGTTACAAAAGATTTCTATTTCTGATGAATGCTGTTCTTCTGAACTTTTTATTCATCAAAGCAACCTGATAAAAAAAAAAATCTATACTTAGCATTTTTCAACATAATAATAATAATAATAAATGTTTTTTGAGCAGCAAATCCGAATATTAGAAAGATTTCTAAAGGATCATGTGACACTGAAGACTGGAGTAATGATAATAAAATTGCAGCTTTGAAATCACAGGAATAAATTGCATTTATAGAACACAGTTATTTTGAATAGTGAAATATTTCAGAATGTTTTTGCTGTACTTTGAATCAAATAAATGCAGGCTTGGTGAGCAGAAGAGACCATATAGAATTTCAACCATAATTTAAGAAGGAAATGTCAGGATGTCTAAATCCTTTAATGAGCATTTGTTTCCATTTGTACTCGACCCTCCTTTCTCAAATTTGCACAGGCAACAATTTCATTAAATCACTATTGTGTGATGTAATATTTGCTCACATGGTTTGAAATGACAGACTTGTGTGTATGCAGCATGACAGAGAAATCATACTTGATGACTCAGAGATACTTTTAGCATTCATTTTTATATAGAAAACATTAAACTAGAAACTGGCACACAAGGTTTTTTTTATATATATAAAAAAACAAACTAGTACTTACAAATATGCAACATAATTATCCACATTACAGTCAATTAATTCAAGATGTGGATGCCATAAGCATACTCTATGTGCTCACAAACACATTTAACACCCAGAGTCCATTTGTCCATTCCGCACTCATTTGCCAAACACGCTTCCTGATGGAGGCTTGGGTTTCTCAAGCACCGTCTCACTTCCAGATCGTACTCCACTGAAAACAGACGGCGCCACCTTCCCCATGCGCTCTACACAACAGACAAAAACAAAAGTTTGATTTCAGGGTTTCTGCAGATCTCAAAAATTAAAAGTATAAAGTATACAGTTGAAGTCAAAAGTTTACATACACCTTGCAGAATCTGTTAAATGTTCAAATTAAGAGGGATCATACAAAATGCATGTTATGTTTGCATGTTGTTTCCTTCTGAAGCATCAGTGAGTGTTTGAACCTTCTGTAATAGTTACATATTGAGTCCCGCAGTTGTCCTCAGTGTGAAAAGATGGATCTCAAAATCATACAGTCATTGTTGGAAAGGGTTCAAATACACAAAAACGCTGAAAAACCAAAGTGTTTGTGGGACCTAAAGGATGTTTCTGTTTAACTGTTCTGGGGCCTCATTTATAAAGACTTGCGTAGAAACCATCCTTGATTTTATCTAAGAACTTTTCTGATTTGATCGTAAGAGCGATTCAGAGAAACGAACGTACCACGAAATCCATGCGTACGCCAGTCATTCGGTTATAAATCACAAATGATCGTGGAATTGTGTGCAGCTGAATGTTCCGCCGTCGAAACGCCCCTGCTTAATTAATTAACATATAAAATGAGCTCATTCCTAAAGCAAAAACTCTGTGACAATGGCAAGTAAACAGAAGCGCAAGAAATCAAATTAGTGAGGCTGAACTATCTGCAATACCAGGTATTACCACAAGGAAACGGTCGTACGCCAAGCTGGAATCTGACGTGGAGATAAGTACTTTTCCACGTCAAAGACGGTTTTTATAAATCTGTACTTTGACGTGGATTTGATCGTACGAACACTCTAAGATCAAATCAGTGCGTAAGAAAGTTTTATAAATGAGGCCCCTGGACAAAAAAGGGACTCATGAACAACTGTCACTAAACAACAAAAAAACAGGTAACAGAGTAAAAGATAAAAAAAAGAGATCATTTTTATACATTATTTTCAAAAAGACCTTAAAACAGCTAATCTGTCTTTGATTTACAGTCCAAACATGGCAAACTTACCACACTCCACCATGACCTCGTATGTTTTGCTCTTGACCTCTCCCTTTAGTCCCAATTTACTCCTGGCTCCTTTCAGGTCCTCCTCTTTTACAACTGGCCTCTTCTTCTTCTTAACCTCTGGCTGAGGTTAAAAAAATAAATATTTCAAAAACTTCAATAGTTAGCACTTAAGACATTACACATACTTTAATTTCTTATCTTGACATTAACATTGAATCGAGATATCTTCATACCTGAGACATTGCGGTCTGCTTTCTGGACAAGTTGGCGCCTTGTGTACTTTGTCTTCTTTTCGTGGCTCTTTTATACCCTTGTTACAAGCTCAGTGTACCCCCTCCCCCCTCTCTCTTATCATTATATATTATTAGCTCTGCAGTCAGTGTCCCAAAGCCTGTTTCTGAGCATGACTACTATGAACAGCTGAACACATTACAGACAAAACACCATCACATCCCTCTCATGGATCAGTGACGTTTAGATTAAAGAATACATTTTGTTGCTACACTTCAGAGTTTTTTTTTTTTTTTTTTACATATCTGATAATCTCAACCTTATTTATCAGATTTGTTTTACAAAAATAACTGATATAATTCATCTTAATGCGGAAAAATAAATGTATTTTTTTAAAAACAAAAACAAATGTGTTGGTTGTGACAAATGTGTGTAATGATGTAGATGTTCACGTGCCACACAGATTATATAACCGAATCACTACACACTTTTCTGGGGTGGTGAGTCAGCCGTTGTGAATTAGTCTGGGCCATCGTCATGTGTGCACCAATAAAAATAGATATTTAGAAACATGTTAGTCATTATGATGGTACACTACTTTTCAAACATTTGGGGCTGGTAAGATTTTTAACGCTGTTAAAAAAAAAAGAAGTCTCCTATGCTCTGCATTTATTTGAAATAGTAAAATAGTATTACTATTTAAAATAGCTGTTACCATTTTAACATATTTTAAAATGTAATGTACTCATTTTTTTTTTAACTCCAGTCTTTAGTGTCGCATTTTTTTCACATTTTGTTTTGTTGCAGCATTATGTTAAACTGCTTTAAATTACTTTTTTTTTCACATCAATCTACATCTCATACACCATTATGACAAAGCACAAAACAGGTTTGTAACAACTTTGCAAATTTATTAGAAATAAAAAAACTGAAAAGATCCTGTTGCATAAGTATTCATACCCTTTTCTGGGACACTCGAAATTTAGCTCAGGAGCATTCATATAGCTTCTAGATGTTACTACACTTCGAGTGGAGTTAAACTCTGGCAAATTCATTTGAATGAGTATGATTTAGAAAGGCACACACCTCTCAGAAAAGGTCTAACAGCTGAAAATGCATATCAGAGCAAAAAGTCCTGAGGTCAAGATAACTGCCTGTAGAGCTCAGTGACAGACTTGCATTAAGGCAATGATCTAGGGAAGAGTTCAGAAAAAAATCTGCTGTATTGAAGGTTCACAGAAGCATTATCCATAATGGAAGACGATTGGAACAACTAGGACTCTAGAAAATGTCTGACAGAGCTTGAGAGGTGAAAAGGTGAGGCAAAGAATGGCAGATAATTGCCAAAAGCAGATGTGCAAAGCTTGTCACATCATACCCAAAAAGACTTGAGGCTGTAAAGGTGCTTCAACTATGTATGAATGGGTATGAATACTTATGCAATGTACTTATTTCAGTGTTTTAGTTTGAATAAATTTGTAAAATTTGCAAATCTGGTTTTTGCTTTGTCATTATTATGGTGTATGGAGTGTAAATTCCTGTCATTAAAGCTACATTATTTTAGGATCATTACTCCAGTCTTCAGTGTCACATGATTCTTCAGAAATCATTCTAATATGTTGATTTGCCGTTCAAAATGCTGTTTATTATTATTGTCAACATTTAAAACAGTTGAGTACATTTTTTATCTGAAATAAAAAGCTTTTGTAACATTCAAAAGCTTGAAATCAGAATAATTCTAGAATTGTAGAAACTATAGAAATTCATATTTTTATTTAGCTAAAAATGCTTTAAATTGTGAAACATGAGATAAAGTGATGATAAAGACATGTATAATGTTACAAAAGATTTCAATTTCAGATCAATTCTGTTCTTATCCTTTAGATAAGTTCTTCTGAATAGGGATGCTCATATTGACCGTTTAACCGTTAACCGACAGTAAGAATTTTAACCGATTATTACTATCAGTTAAACGGTTTAAAAGGTTTTTTTTCTATTCTTTTTTTTTATTTTTTTATTTTTACGTTTGCTGCATGGTGAAAGAAATAATGCTATTTGTAAGTTATCCGTTTACTCACGCGCGCATGTCGACACGTGCAGTGTGGCTGTACAGACATATTTCGCTTCACCTTTACTTAGTAAACTGATGTAGTATATGCAACTCAATGGCAAGTGGCGTTATTGGGTTATCAGAGAGTGAATCCGTGAGTGAATGTATTCAAATTCTGAATGAATTAAAGTCTAGAAAGTGCGCAATAGGCGCTCCCTTTACAATCACTGGAAAGCTATCACTCATCCTAGAGTAGTTCATCGCAATCTCATAAAGTTATTAAAAAGTAATAAAATAACCTTTAGACTGCACAATTAATCTCTTATTTATATAATGCCAACACTTTGTTTTAATAAGAGAGTTCGCGAAAGTGTAGAAGTCAGCAAAACTGAAACCGGCACTTTGGTTGGTGAGTGGATTGTAACATAGCCTCCTCTGATTGGCCACAGTGATAATCAAATCAACATACATGTCTGTGATTGGCTATTGCTGAACGCTGTAAAACACGCGCTTCTCACGCATATGACAGTGGATGGAAGTCCCGACCCGCAATTTGAAAGGGTTTTTGTGATTGTGTTTTTTTCGCGGATCTAAAAGTTAACAGGCAGCGGTCCTGCCTATCCGTACAGCATGTGGACATGTTAAAAACTAGGCACACTGAGGTATTGGCTGGCCTGCTATATATTTTTATGTCCGACGAGAAGAATAAGACCGGTACAGTTCTTCAAAGCGCATAAAAGGATTCAGTGTGTTTTAGTTTTGTCATCTTAATTAGGTAGTTATTTAATTTATACATATTTAGTGTAGGCCTATTTATATTATTCTTTTTTTTTTTCATTCAGATTTTCTCTGTTCTCAGAACCGCTGCTGATGCGTGATAATTTAAGTATATGTCAATACAGCTTTTGTTGTTGCTCTGTATGCTGCTGTTTGCACGTTAAAATAAAACATTTGCTTGTATTTTTAATGTATCATCACAGATACTCGTGCATTCTATTTGTATTTTAAATTATTATTATTCTAATTTTATCAGTTAACGGTTAATGTTCGGATAACGAGCAGCGGTTGTCGGTCAGGAAAATTAACCGAAATGAGCATCCCTACTTCTGAACTTTCTATTCGTCAAAGAAACCTTTGTTTTTTTACTCGGCTGTTTTAAACCTGATAATAATAAATGTTTTCTAAACAGCAAATCAAAATATTAGAATAATTTCTAAAGGATCATGTGACTGGAGTAATGATGCTAAAAATTCAGCTTTGAAATCACAGGAATAAATTACATTTTGAAATATATTCAAATAGAAATGTTAATTTTAAATAGTTTTTGCAGTGCTTTAGATCAAATAAATGCAGGCTTGGTGAGCAGAAGAGACTTCTTTAAAAAACATTAAAAACCTTGACTGGTATTAATATCTATTTATTCTGATTCTTATGTTTCTCATATTGTTTATTCTGTCATATTGCTTATTCATTGTGCTATTTTATATTTGTCATCGCATGTTGTTTATTCAGTTTATTTTCATTGACTTTATATCTCGCAGTTCTGAGGGAAAAAAAACACTAGTCATTACAAACGTGTAATTTTCTCAAGTTCTATTTCTTTTATTGCTCTTTTTGTGAGATGTTAATAAATCAAAACACGATACACCTCACTAAAAACGCTAACAGCACTCATGCATTTTACCAAAATATGGAAATTGGCTATTATTACCTTTTTCGGAGCAATTTCGTTCTTCCGGTTTGAAAAGCAAAGTTGAAACAACGTCACGGTTTACGCGTTAATCCGGAGAGGCGATTCATTACGAATCATTAGTTTCTCAGCGTTTCTTCATAGATATACATATCTATGCATTTCTCTACATTTATTCATCGAGAGAAACAGCTCGTTCAATCCAATCACTGCACCGTAATATGTATTATATAACTGCTAATATACTGCATGAGACAGTGTCCCTTCTGCCATCTGCCATCCCTCACTGTTTACGTTCAGGTTCGGACACAGGAGACGTAAATTTGTTTCCTCAGTGCGACAACTCAAAAGTGTTGTTGTCGTTTCCCAGCAACCTGACCAGAGCTTAGGTTTGGGTAACGTTACAGACAGCTGGTTTGCGGTGACCAACACATTTGGAAAATATGTTTGGAGCAAACATTTTAAACCGGATAGCTTTAAGAATTTGGGACTGGTGGAATCCGTCTTTGCCAATCGCCTTCTTTTAAAGAACGTCGCTATTCCAATCCCTGTTGAATTTGACGTCTCCACAAATCTGGTAAGTGTTTGCTTAAATATAGCCTAATTTATTTGTGTGTATTCAGATGGTTAATAATGATTTTATCGACAACACTACTCTTTTCAGTTTTAAGAGTGGTATAGGCTACAACATAATGTATGTGCTGTCTTTACAACATATATTCTCTTTGTATGCAAACCCTTATCTCTTTTCATAGACTGCTGAAGCAACTAATTGCAAATGTTATGCAAAACTCACTAACAATGAACAAAATTGAGTTTACAGTGTGTGCTACCAACCTACAATGGTAAAAATCCACCTACTCCTACTTTCTTCTCCCAATGAGCCGTTTGTGTCTGCATCTGCAACCCAATGCTGCGTCACATTGGCAGTAGCTCCGCCCACGACCGATGACGAAATCTCCCCTATTCGCGTAGCTCCTCCCCCAAGCGCTATAAATACGGTCCGCCATGTTTGTCTCCTCACTAGAGCAGCTAGTTGTATCTCAAGAATGTCTCAGCCACATGGTAAACGATCTAAATGTTTCGTTCTTAGCTGTAAGAATGAACACAAAAGTGTTCATTTACTCCCAGCGTCTGAGCCACTGAAGATGCAGTGGCTTAGTTTTATTTTTGGAGGGAAAGTGCCTAGAAATTTATGCAAATACGTATATGTTTGTTCTAACCATTTTACACCAGACTGCTTTGTAAACGTGGGTCAATACAATGCAGGATTTGCTTCAAGGCTTTACATCAAGGATGGATCAATACCAACTGTCCATACTCCGACTTCACATCCTGTTAAAGTAAGTATTTATCTGTCTATCAAAAAGCAGATGCTCAGCCCTCTGCTGGAAAGGGTAGTGGGAAGCAGCAGCTTATTTGCATTTAAAGAGATATTTCGGTGCTCTCAAATCTCACACATTGGCAGTAAATGCTTTTCACCAATTTACATGCTCTCACACCACACCTTGTGTTTCTCACGTGATAAGTAGTTCCTCTAATGTTAATGGAAAAGGCACAGGCTTGCGGAGGGAAGTTCACAGCCAAGTTCATAGCTGTCTTAAGAGTTAAATGCCACCTACCAGCCAATATCAGAAATTAGAATTTGTTGTTTTCGGGTAAATTTTGTGGACCACGTTGTGGTCTCGGAGCAGACGTTTCATTTGTATTTACCTAAATTAACTAAATAAATGCAGTAGGTAACCCCTTTTTTTGTAGCATTTTCAGTTTATGATTCCTGGATGAAACAAGACAAAAGTCTGTGATCAAAGATTATGAAAACTAATGTTGGGGAATAGTCTAGCCAAATTAGTGCTAAGTTAGCTCTCCAACAACTTTAAGTTTTGGCTAGATCTGAGACTAAGGAAAGGACTAGAAAAATAATAAATCTCATAAAAGACAGACAAATTCATTCAAATAAAATTGTTTTATATATTTCAATGTATCAACATTGTTGGGAAGGTTACTTTGGAAATATAACAGGTTACAGATTACAAGTTACTCTATTTCAAATGTAATAAGTAGTGTAACTATTTCAAATTGCTTTACAAGTAATGTAACTTATTACATTTGATTACTTTTTGATTACTACATTTCTAACAAATGTTTTCAACTGGCAGGGTTAACAAGACAGTAGTAGTCAACACTAATTACTGTCAGATTTACAAAATCCTTCATCGCTTGAATTAAGATTATAATAATTTAATTTTAAAGCACAGCCACCACAAAATCTGAATTTAGCACCTCGTTTTACTTTGAGATTGTTCTGTGGTTAAATACAGATTTAAAATTTGAAGATATAGTTTAATAGCTATGATACTATTTTTGAAATCAAATCCTTCCATAGCTATGACGGGAAACACTGGCATCTAACAATGCCTTGGGAAAAAAAAAAATTATTCTTAAACAATAAAGCATATGCATACACCTAAATTGGAAATAAATCAGTTACCGAATAAGCATGCATCCTATTCAGTGTCCTAAACTCCTGAAACATTGGTGTGTCATATTTTAGAGCAGTCAATGGAGTTTGGAAAAGAAATCAATCAAATCTGTATGTGTGAAAATATTCAGATGTAACCCCCTTTGTAAACGTTAACATTTTCATAACTGTAATTTAACTATACATTGTTTCTCAGTAACTGTAACAGATTAGTTACATGTATTTTGTAATTAAATGACTAAATTCCATTGTATGTAACTAGTTACTCTAGTTAGGTTTGAGCCCCTACCACTGTCACAAAGGCATCAAAATGTGCAGCAAACACTTGCAATACAAAATGCCATTCATAAGTTAAAATGTGTACTCTCACTCTCACACACATACACACACACACACACACACACACACACACACACACACACACACACACACACACACACACACACACACACACACACACACACACACAGATTGACATCCATGCTCAGGGCAGGTTCTGCAATCCTACTGTATGAATACATTATGTACATTGAGCACTGCTGTTTAGGTGGCTTGTTTGTGGCCAAATTTCTTTTTATTTTTAATGTGTTTTGTATTTTTGAAATTTTATTTAATTTGTATAAATTTGGCTTTTATCAGATTTACCAGTTATAATTTCTATTTTGTCCTGGCCAATTATTAACAGTAGATAAAATTGAGAGAACTGCATGAGACAGATACTGCTGCAAATACTTGAGTGGTTCCTCCCCTAACAGTAATTTCACTCCAAATTTTGCTAAAACCTGAGAGCCCCATTTATTCTATTCCATCCAAAAGATGCATTTATGGCAAAGCGGAAGAAAGTATTTATGAGTCATCCAGCACTACACGGGGTTTTGTCCAATCAGACGCTCTCTAGAATGAGAATGTCCCTCCCACTACATGATCTCTCTTCTCTTGTCTAATCATGGTTCGCCGGTGTGTATTTGGCTGTTCTAACGCACGTACTTTATTTTGTTTCCCAACCACAAACTGGTTACGCAAAAAGTGGCTAGAGTTTATACATTTCGAAGAGGGGGGTATTTGCCCCAGCTCGCGGCTTTGTGACAGGCATTTCTCTGACGAATCCTTCACCAATTTGGGGATGGTTACTGCTGGAATAACGTGCTACCTTACGTTAATAGACACGGCCGTTCCCACTCGGTTCACTGTAGGCGCTTCTCCTCCCGCACGAGTAAGTATTGTTTTCTTCTAAAGCTTCTAAAGGCATTATATTAAAACCTTTCATCGAATATAAGCACTAAGCTCGCCGACCTCTCTCTGCTGAGTGACGTAGCAGCGTCATGACGCAGAAATCCTTTGAACCGGATCTTTCGAACCGATTCTTGGGTTAAAAAGAACCTGTTCGCGCCAGAGAAAAAGAGTTGGATTGCCAACAACTGAACGAGCATTGAAACCGATATGGTGAAAAGGTGCGTTCTAGGTTGTTATCCCCACAAAACCTTGTTCCCTTTCCCCAAGCTACCGTGGTTGCGAGCCCGCTGGCTTGAGTTCTTGCATTTTGAGGAAGGAGGAATATCGGAGAGCTCGCGTTTGTGTGGGAAGCACTTCGCTCCAGAATGCTTCACAAATTTACAGCAGTACGAAATGGGCTTCGCTGACTTTCTTAGCTTGATAGACATGGCTGTCCCGACAATATACACCGTTGGTCCGGCACCGAGTGTGAAGGTAAGTAGTAGTTACGCCTGCCTGGTTAACATTGCAGTTTATTCTATGGAAGACCCGCCCACTTTGACCGGACGTAGCAGTCTGACTGACATGTAGAACTACCAAACATGTTAGTTTTATTCATTTAAAGAGACCGTTCACAGCAAAAAGTAAACCTCTTTCATTTTTTACTCACCTCTTAATGTTTCAGACATGGCTTTTTCTTCTGTAAAACAACAGAAGTTTGTTTTGGTTACCATTGATTTCTAGTTATAACTCACTTGCTATAGAGGATTTGCACTTACTTCACAGTTTGGTCAGTTACCCGGATGCGTGGCCATGTTGGTGATACTCGGATGTAAACAACAGCATTAATTGCATGGATATACTACTGGATGCGTTGTTCTGCTAATTTATGCTGTCTAAACCACGGAAAAAATTTGTGGAAGCTGCTAAATTAAATAGAGAAGTACTTAGTAAACAGTATGGGGTGCGATGTTTTGACAAACTAAAGATATGTACAAGCAGTATTAAGATATTAGCTAGCTTAATATTTCACCTACCTGAGTGGAAATTATATGAACAAACACAAATGTTGTTAAGATTCTTGCCCTGAAAATCCTGGTTCAGTTTGGCCACCCACAAATACCTTTTGTTCCTCAGACTGTTTTTGCACTCTTCTCCTTGATTTGCTATAACTTTTGCCAGTCTATAGTACTTAAAATGTTTTTCCCGGTCCGACCGATTAGTACAGCCCAAAACATGACAATAATTGACCATTTTCAGCAGCAATAGTCAGCAAAATATGCAAGTTTTGTTCGGTTCAGTGGCATTGTTTACATTCAGTGCCAGCAACGTGGCCGATTGATGACACGTCGTGAAAACCATCTAGATCAGAGGTTTCAAACTCAATTCCTGGAGGGCCACAGCTCTGCAGAGTTTAGCTCCAACCAACTCCAACTCACACCTGCTTGGAAGTTTCTGTAGTAATCCTGAAGACCTTTATTAGCTGGATCAGTTGTGTTTGATAAGGGTTGGAGCTAAACTGTGCAGAGCTGTGGCCCTCCAGGAATTGACTTTGAGACCAGTGATCTCAATAGAAGCTATAGAAAGAATATTTACATTGCTTTATTTCTGTACTGCTTTTTTCGTAGCCAATGACACGAGAGGTAGGGTGCCAATGTACACCTACGTTTCTGAAGAGTGTGGCGGTCCAAGCAGTACGTGCCCCAAAAAAGCCAAAACGGAGAAGTAAAGGTAGCCGTTTTAGCTAAAAGTTTACTTGTGAGTTAACTTTTGTGTTTTGCTTTACTGGTTTGATTTTAATTTTAATTTGTGTGTTTTTTAATAACAGCCATTCAAGTGAAACCACTTGTGAGTCATTGTGAAAGTGTGTCCGGCTCCGATGAGGATTTTTCCGTCAAATCTGAATCTTCATTTACATTAACACCAAGTAAAAGACCACGCATGGAGGATTCCCCAGAGGGGTCACCGTACAGCTCGGAAGAACCAACAGATGACACCCATGTGCCTAAAATAATTAAAGAAGATGACATAAAGTAAGTCTGTCCATGTTTCATACGGAGTGTCGTTCTGTAAACACGCAATGAGCTACATGTTGGTATCAATTCAGTCAAATCCAGAATATAACTAAAGTTCACACCAAGAACGATATGGTTATTTTTTATAGCTGTAGTGTGTGGACTTCCCTATTGTATAATTAGGACGGTTATTCAAACATTATAATTATGGTTTTAGGCGTGAACAGGCCTTTAAGCGATTGTTCAGCCAAAAATGAAAATTACCCCATGATTTACTCACCCTCAAGTAGGGCTGTCGCAATAACCGCAATATCGCAATACCGCGCTATTGACGTGCATAACCGCAGAGGAATGCAACAACCGCAGCAACCGCGATATTTGCCTGTTTTCTTTTTTCCTAAGGATTTGCCCTTCTCACTTAATGCCTGTGCACTGAATATTAAATTAGTAATAAGTTAGTAATGATAACATAATGTGTTTATTATGAGGCTCAGTAGATATGCACTTAACAAGCCTAAACAGACAGCGAATGAGAGAGAGATCGACTGACCATGTGCGATTACCTGCGTCTGTCTTTCAGATCGAGTCATGTATGTATGTGAAACTAGCTTGTCATGTCCAACGAAAGTGAAATCTCTGTCTTAACATCGATGCTCTGCTGGTCAGCTGAGCCTTTAAAAGTGGCGATTAAAGTTAAAATGATTTTAACATCGTGTTTCATTACGTCTCTCTTTGAATAAATAAGCGTTTTTGAACGTATAGTTGAATGAACGGATTAAAGACTTACTCAAAGATAGTCTCTTGCCTCCATCTTGTGGCGTAAAAATGAAACTGCACTGACTGACAGCTCGCCTAAAATACGCAGGTGAAATACTGACAGAAAGTCTCTCGTCCAGTCAGACTGGAGGGTGCGCGCTAACTGTTATATACACGAAGATTTCAGATGCAAAGCCTCTAAGTATGTCTGACATTTTTCTTCAAAATTTGCATTTCTTACTGGCTAGGTTTCTATGTAAGTACTGTTTACTTCACTTCATATATCAACGCGATTTGGTTTCGGATTATTGATTTCTGAATATGACCTTACATTGTAACAGCCTACACACAATTATATGGCGGTAATACCGCATACCGCGCTACTGAGCCACTCAAAATTACCGCAAGGGAAATTCCTTAACCGCGACAGCCCTACCCTCAAGCAAATCGTAGGTGTATGACTTTCTTCTTTCAGACAAATACAATCTGAGTTATATTAAAAAATGTCCTGGCTCTTCCAAGCTTTATAATGGCAGTGAATGGGTGTTGAGATTTTGAAGTCCAATAAAGTGCATCCATCAATCATAAAAAGTGCTTCACTCGGCTCGTTGATAAAGGCTTCCGAAGTGAATCAATGTGTTTGTGTCTGATAAATTTCTGTATTTAAAACTTTATAAACTGTAGTCTAGCTTCCACTTACTGTCAGATGCACATTCACGAGAGAGTAGCGATCAAGTGGATGATGTAGGTGTAGCGTAAGCTCTAGTGAGAAGCTATGAACACAAAAGCGCAGAGGAGAGAGCAAAACAAAAAAATCCACTGAAATGCCACTCTTGTGAACGTGCGTACAACAGTTAGCAGAAGCTAGAGATTACGATTTAAGTTTTAAATGCGGATATTTAGATTCAAAAGGCCTTTATTAACCCCACGGAACAGTGTGGTGTACTTTCATGATGGATGGTTGAACTTTATTAGACTTCAAAATCTCAACACCCATTCACTACCATTACTAAGTTTGGAAGAGGCAGGACATTTTTTAATATAACCCTGCTTGTATTTGTCTGAATAAAAATCACATCCCAATATATAATGTATCTGTAATATTACAAAAGTGAAACACAGAGTAAATGCTCTTAATTAGAGTTCACAAGCAGATTTTGTTTTTCTAAAATTATTTATAATAATAGATTCAGCCCTCTTACAGTGACAAATTGGGTTCACTTTCTGGTCATGAAGCATTCTTTTGCAATAATAAAATATTTATGTCAAAAATAAAAACAGCTGTGAAAGAGAAGTCACAGATCATTAAAAAAAAGCATACAAATAGCTATTTTACACAGTTTATTGAAAAAGCATACATAAGTTCATAATTTGTCAGTAATTCTGATTCATCTAATATTGTTTAGTACTTAACACCCCTCTCCACATCCAATTAGTTTCATTCTCCAATAACTGTAGCCAAGATTGCTCTGTAATAATAGTCAGAATCAAACCCGGAGAGGGAAATGCAGTTTCTAGTTTTCCACCTTATCAGTAACCTGTTCATCCAAGCAGGCCTGAACAGAAAGCCTGGTTTTATTTCGTCCCTGTAAAACACATACCGTGTGTAAACATAGTAATCCCACAAACTTGGTCCATTAAATATCAGTTCGACAATACAAGCGGCAAGACAACTGGTCCAGTACTCCCACTTACATTCACTCCAACTCTAAACCTACAGGCATCTTCCTCTTCACATTACATCCATCTTTAGAATAAAGATTAAGATTTTTGCAGAGAATGCATAGTGCAAATGCATCATTCTCCAAGGATCTGTGCTTTAGTGTTGGAATAAAATAACAGCAGAAAAGTGCGAGGGTGGATGAGAAAGCACTGGGAAGAAAGGCCTGCTGGTTTAGTGTTTAAAGTTTGACAGTGTCAGAGTGTTAAATATTATATAGAAGCAAAGGGGAATGCTTAAAAACATAGAAAACTTGAAGGTAATACCGCATACAAAGACACCACAACGTAACACCAAACTGTGCAAGAGGTTACAGAAGCATCCGCACCACAGCATGTACCCTGCAACGAGTAGCAAAACAGAAACAAAACAGACAGTTCATCCAAAAATTAAGTCATGTAGTCTCCATGTTATTCAAAAACTGTATGACTTTTGTTCTTCTGTGAAACACAATGTTCTACAGAAGAATGAAAATCATACAGGTTTGCAACAACATAATTTTTGGTTGAATTGTCTTTTTAGGAGGCCATACAAACAACAACAAAAACAACAGTTAAAAAATTTGTGTTAGAACACAGCGACACGGAATTGAGGCAGATACACTTTGAAAAGCCAAACAGTAAGACAAGCCATCCCAGTCAGGGATCTGAAAGAGGCATCCCTGGATTTACGTACATTCTGAAATCAGTTAAAAACACACATTGCAATCAGACTGTACCAACTGTATTATAATCCTGGCTCATAACACTGCTGACCGATGTTATTCAGTAACATTTATCAGCACAATATCCTCACAGCTGACACGCACAAAACTCTCAGCCACAGCTGCGCTCACAAACACGCTTTGGAATCAACTTCGAGTCACCTTGAACGATTCTCATCCAAGTCAGTGTGATCAATCACATGCATATGGTTAAAGCATGTTATTTGTAAGGTAGACACTTTTTAAAAGGTTTTGAATTGCTTTCAGTTCAAAGGCTGGACAGATGCGAGGAGGAGATGTAGTCGTGTTGTATATCCACTGGAGAACGATATGTTCTTTAAGCATGACGAAGCAGCCGCAGTAGAGAATTATGAATGTGCACAAAAAACCTTGACACACTGAAAAGAAGCCAAAAAAATTGTTCTAGGGATGTCTGGAGGCTACCAGAGCATGGGTCCTTTACCCCACAAGTCATAGGTCACTTTTTGATCCATGTTCAAGTAAATGATATGGGGTTATGAGAATGAGGAAGGCCTCAAGTCTAAATTGATTTGAATTCAAACTGGAATACCAAGACGGTGCTTCTTTTTCTTAACAGGCTTGAGCCCTGTGAGTCTTCGTACATCGTCGTCACCATCTGAATCCTCCATTTCGTCATCTGCGGAGAACAGAATCTGACCAGCACAGGGGGAGGAGGAGGGCAAAGAGAAAGACGGTGTTCAACTAATCATCTTTTTTTAAAAGCAAACAGGTGATACTGACGTCAAACTAAAAAGTGGAATACACCTCGCAAACCTAAATATGTAGGTACATTCTGACTGAGCTGCTCATCCCCTTACAAGTGAGAAAGATGGATTGAAATTACTTGACGAAACTTACAGATGTCAACGAATTAATATTTGACGCAGATATAACGTCGACACTCGAGATGACTGATCTCTCTGTCAGAGGTGACAGTTCACTGCTCAAATGACTTGCCTTGTCTCAAATCTAGCCCTGCTAACACAACCAAGCAGTAAGCAAGATGAAAGGATATACATGTATTCAGGAGATGTTGTTTGGTCAAACATAATAGAAATACTAGTAGCCTAAGGAAATCTGTCTTCCACTGAAAACCAAGTGCAGCCCTTTCTTAAAAGCAGCTTGTTGACCTAGCATGGTTACACATACTTCAGGTCTGAAGTCATGCACATGTAATGGTCATGCAGATGCACTAGGGAATGTCCCGTCTTGTGTAGAGGAATGATTTTGAAATTAATACTGTAGGTCAAGGGAAAGCCCAAAATATGAGTTATGTCATTTAAAGATGTTTAACAAACAGCAAGTGTCTTGCCAAAGCAAGTCTATGCCTAGATTCAGATCTCACATGTTTAGGCTTTGTTGATTGTTTTGATAACATTTTATATTTTCCTTGAATTATTAAATGTTATGTCATGAGTTATAATTTTATTTTATGGAAATATGTTTTCCTCTGTGGTTTAAACATACAAAATCATTTAATTTCCAATAAAATTGTTAACATTACAAGTGTTTTTTTCCTTTCCCCCAGAGTGTGAGAGTTTTCTTCTTTTCCCGAATGGGAGTCTATGGCAGCTCTATGAATGGAACATGAGAAAATTATGAAATTTGGCACAATTGTTGAGATGGTGATGAAAACGTGATTTGACTAATAATCTCTAAGACCAACTCTACGGTCCACCACCAGTTAAAAAAATCACTTTTCTAAAGATTATTACTTTTGAAGCCTTTTTCTCTAGAATAATTAATTAATCTTTACATTAGTTACCTGTGCACTACAGTGGTTCCAGAATACCAGAATAAAGTCTAGGAGCGATCAGGCATTTGCCGTAAATGCTCCAAGGCTTTAGAATAGCCTACCTAGCCAAATCAGAATCCCACCCTATCCATTTTTAAATCTAGGTTAAAATAATTTGATCTGGCTTATAATTCATGATTTAAAACTGTTTTGCTCTGTTTTGTTCTTCAACTTGTGACTTTGTATGAAATCTGTTTAATGGTTATTTATTTTGTAAAGCACATTAGTCTGTAGCTGCGTTTCCATTAACCTTTTAAATTGCGCAAACTGAAATTGCGAATTAAAAATACGCCTCATGGAAAAGCGTCAATTGCACGAAAACTCCCATATTCATAAAGTTTTAACGCTCGCATGAGGTGGTTTTTCAGGCAATTCGAAAAAGTAATATTTGGACTTTGGACTGAGCTGCACATAAATGACTGAACAGGTTTTTGATATTCACTACTGTTCCAGAGAAATACCTCTCCGAAGTTGGCTGTGACTGTGTTTGTTGACTTATGCTAGTTAGCTTAGAATGCTAATTGGTTAATAGACTAATCTTGTCATTTTTTTCTAATATGACTTTTCAGCTATCATGTTAACTGCACATTAACAATAAGTTAGCTTAGTATGCTGCTTCTGTTGCAGTCATTTTGCCTTACTAAGTATCTTATCTGATATATAGATAGAGTGCAAATTAATGGATAGAGAGATAGGGGCAAATGATTGAATAGATAGATAGAGGGCAAATGATTGGATAGAAAGATGCATGCAGGAAGGTAGGTTGTGTAGCTTGCTTGGCCACATATAACTGCTTGCAGTTTTTGTTCAATTAAATTTTAATTCAATTAACAGCCCTAGGAGTAATCATTCTACCTTGTTGCTGGCACATCAAATCACATCAGATTCAGTAAGAGTAACTTACTTCTGATTCAGAGTCATCGTGTGACAGTGCACGTCTATAGCGCACTTTGTTGTTGCCACGAGGGTCGTCTTCTGCTTCCCTCTCCTCCAACTTGGCTTTTGTTCTACTCTTCTTCATTAAGAAGTTATCTACTACCCAGAACATCAGAGCCTGAAACACACACAAACAGGGGCTAACATTCAGACGAACAGATGTGTTACAACAATGACAGAACCACCTGTCATATAGATTTGCATAAAAGATTTAGAGCATGCAAGCCACATTGTATCCATTTACGAAACAAGCCATTAGGAAAAACTGTATATTTGTACAGTTATGTACAAATATAGCAGTATGTAGCAAAATATATATATACAAAAAAAAATCTTCACATTTAACCAGTGTAAAGATGCAATTACACTACCACACATGTTTGAGGTCAGTTTTTTTTTCTTTCTTTTTTTTTTAGCAAGAATGCCTTAAATTGAAAGTGATAGTTAATAAAGATTTATAATGTTACAAAAGAGTTCTATTTTAAATAAATGCTGTTTTTATACATAAAGAATCCTGAATTTTTTTTTTACACAAAAAAAAAAACTAATAAACTGTAAAAATAAACCGTTTTTTTTTTTTCAAGTTTCCTGACTGAATCTGTATATTAGACTGATTTCTGAAAGATGATGTTACACTGAAGACTAGAGTAATGGCTTCTCAAAATCAATATCACAGGAATAAATGACATTACATGTTTTATTAAAACTGAAAAGAGTTATTTTAAAACATAAAATTTCACAGTATTACTGTTTGTACTGTATATTTAATCAATAAATACAGCCTTTGAGACTTTTTTCAAAAACAAAACGAAATCGTACTTACCCTCAACTTACAAATAGTAAGGATACATAAAGGGTTGTCACTTACGTTCACGAAAAATGGGACGATTAGCATGACGATAGCTAGCTCCAGATGAGGGTTTGTTATGGGGTTGAGCGTAGCCAGCTGTCCAACACACACAAACACCAATCAAATACATCATAATTCAAAGAATTATAACAACCATAATTTAATCACAATTTACATTTTGGGGTGGAATATTTCCTTAAAGCGATAGTTCACCCAAAAAATGAAAATTCTGTCATTAATTACTCACGCTTATGTCGTTCCAAACCTATAAGACCTTTGTTCATCTTCGTAACACAAAGTAAGATATTTTTGATGAAATCTGAGAACTTTTTGCCCCTGTATAGACAGCAACACAACTGATACTTTTCAAAGCCAAGAAAGTCAGTAAGGACATCATTAAATTTGTCCATGTAAAATCAGTGGTTCAACCACAATTTTATGAAGCTACGAAAATACTATTTGTGCGCAAAGAAAATAATTTATTAAACAATTTCTTCTCTTCTGTGTCAGTCTTCGTCACACATTCATGAGAGTCAAAGACTGAGACAAAATTTTTGTTTTCTTTGCACACAAGCTTCCTAGCTTCATAAAATTATGGTTGAACCTCTACCCTTTCCGGGCCTTAAATGTGTCAGTGGTGTTGCTATCTTTGCAGGGTCAGAAACCTCTCAGATTTCATCAAAATACATCCTAATTTGTGTTTCGAAGATGAACAAAGGTCTTACAGGTTTGGAACGACATGAGGGTGAGTAATTATTGACAGAATATTCATTTTTGGGTGAACTATTCTTTAACTGCAAGTTAGTAAAGCAGTATTATGATAATACATTTTCTCCAAACATGTCAGTAAGTTCAGAACATGGACCACAAAATAGGCTCAACATTCATTAGTATTTAACACCTGACTGACCTTCTTCCATTGTGGAATGAGGAGGACCAGCATGATCATGACCTTCTCAAACATCATGATAAGAATGTAGAGCGCACACTGACCCGCCCAGGCACTGCACTGAACCGGCTCACCTGTGTGCAAACATTAGAAATATGTCACTTCAAAACAGTGGTTTTTAACCAGCGGGCCCAAGCAAACCTCCAAGAGGGTCCCAAAGTGACTTAAAATAACGTAAATGATGTATCTTACTTAAATGTGTAGTAGATAACCAGAGGTTTATGTTATTTAAAAAATTCACGTGGGGCGCTATTATTCCGATGAAGTCAAATGGTTGCACTGGTTGAGCTACTGGCGCTACCTGTTGCTATTTTTGCCGCAACACAACTCAGAAAATAAAATACTAATATGAGGCCACATTGTGCAGCTTTTGCTTGTAATTTTCAGTCAAAGGGCAACAAGAGAAGCGATGCAAGTCTTCACTGCTTTCCTAGTGATAAGAAGAGGAGAAAAAAAATGGGAAGATGGCTTTGGATAAATAAAACTTCTGAAAAACCCACTTCTTTGTTTTCTCTACTTTAGCCCTGATGCCTTTGAGGCTTTTAGTAGACCACAGCTACTGAAAGAGCTTACAAACAGCAGAGACAAACAACGCTAGATGCCATCTTGGTGCCGCAGCCACTGAAAGAGTTTCTCCGTGGAGATTTCACTCGATTTCCAGGGGTATTCAGATTTTTGTGGGATAAAATGATGGCATGGCATTTGATTTAAGCCTACGCTTATATCCATCACCACCTGTAAGCTCTTTAGAAATAGCGCCAGTAGCTCATCGAAATAATGGCATCCCTCCCATATTCCAAAATATGATGTGTATTTTTTTTTAAATAATGTAAATCTTTCATGGGTTTTCAGCAAGAGACATCATTTACCTTATATTAACTAATACAAGTCTAAATACCCAGGGTTCCCTTTAAAACAGACAAAACAAAACAAGCATTAAAACATCCAAAGAAAAAAAACAACAACTAAAAATCTAGATAGCTCGCTTTAATTCAACCCTCAAGAGTATTTTTTATTTTTTATTTAAAGAACCAGGACTCCCATGGCCAATAAACCCAATTCCCATAAATGTGAATATATATGAGGAAACCTAGACCTGGAAAGTCATGTAAATGAATAAAATCTTAAATATATTTTAAAATCTTTATTTTATGAATCACAAAAAAAAGAAAATCACAGGGCCTTTGAATATTGATATAGGAGGCCATGAGGTGAAACAGGTTACCAATCACTGCTTAAAAAACATCATTTCCTGTTCATTAATCATCATAAATGTCATTTTACTTCCTAAGAGATCTCACAACCCTGTGTGTGCAGTTCAGTGATTGACCGAGAACAAGAAACTGGTGTTAAAATTGGTTGGTTGAACTGGTTGAATTGTCATCTAAATTAATTCAACATCATTACATTGCATCACTGCCTTGAAAGATGGTCTGAATAGTTTCTACTGATGAAAGCTTTATATAAAAACACTGTTAAATCATTGATTAGACTTATTGTTTGGTTTCAGACAGTCTGTGAAGAACAAGATTTCAATCATAATTTCAAATGAATTTCATTCAGTGAACACAAATCCAACAATGGTAAGGAATAAAAAACGGCTGATTCAATTTCCCATGCATGAGTCTGAGGACTGCCCTCTTTATATGAGGCCACATTTACATAAAGCAGCTCAGTGGAAGCGTCTAGTCCATAATTAACTCACGGTTCCCACTAGATTTTCAATTTACTTCTAACAATTAATGTTAAGGCTCATACCATACTCTCCAAAACGCAGCGAATCCCACTGTCTCCATTCAACCACAGCGCTAACAGCCTTCACGCCACCATAGATCATCAACATGCCCAGTGTCGCATCCAAAAGGAAGTTGATCAGGTATCTACGGAAATAAAAAACAACACAGAGTAAGTCGCTGAGCACAGCTGATGACAAATATGTAAATCTACAGACACAAAACACTACGGGAAGTACAAAGATGTGTGGGGGAAACATTGAAACAACGACGCGCACACAGACTCACAGTGAACATGGGTCCTCCTCTGTGAGGTCAGACAGGTAGACATTGGCAAAGTGAATGAACAGCATCCCTATGGCCTGTTTGGAGGTGTCCAGAAACCTGAGAGAGGTGAAGGGGAGGAGGGGGCGGTGAGAGGGAGGAGACCTGGTTAGAACTCACCGTTAAGTCACGAGGGGAACGGGGCTACAGAGGGCCGCTAGACAGATCTCTGGTCAGTGGAGTGCAGCATTGACCGTGCATGTGTTTTAAGTATCTAGAGCTTGCTTATGACACAAAATGGCGGTTTACCAGATTCTCCAGGGTCTCCGTTCGTGCTTGGGCTCCCTGAAGCGTTTCACTGTAGAGAGGAAACAGAAGCTTTCATATTGGTAGCAGGAAAAATGGGGTGATCAATAACGTCTGCCACAAGGAGGTAATGCTGATGTTACAAATTCCTTCCTGGCACTATCAGATATAGTGCTATGAAAACACAGAGGTCAATAAAAGATACATGACTTTAACATCTCAAATGGAGAAGAGCTGAATGAGGAACTGCTTCGTCATGGGTTTAAAGTTTTCTGCACTCGCACGCAAAACTAAACCTGTAAAACACAATGTGCAACTGAAATACTAATAAAAGATTTTAACAAACTACTTAAGGTTTTTTTTTTGTCCATTCTTTCAATAAGCTGTCTTTTAATTTTTAATTAAAGAAATTAGTACCTTGAAGAGTTAGTTCACCTAAAAATTAAAATTCTGTCATTAATTACTCGCCCTCATGTCGTTCCAAACCCATAAGACCTTCGTTCATCTTCAGAACACAAATTAAGATATTTTTGATAAAATCCAAGAGCTTTCTGATTCTAAACAGACAGAAATGCAACCACCACATTTAAGGCCCAGAAAGGTAGTAAGGACATTGTTAAAATAGTCCATGTGACTATTTAAACAATGTTGTTACTACCTTTCTGGGCCTTGAACATGTCAGTTGCGTTGCTATCTATGCAGAGTCAGAAAGCTCTTGGATTTCATTAAAAGTATCTCAATTTGTCTTCCGAAGATGAACAAAGGTTTTACGGGTTTGGGAATTGCTGCTTTTTAGGCTGTGGAAACCGCTAGCTGCCAAACGTGACCCAATGGTTCACACAAATAAAGGCCAGCCTGTTTCACACAATGGCTGTTTGTTTGTGTACAGCTATTAACCATGTGTCCCCTGAACACAATCTCCTCTTTACAATTACAGCTTGCATAACCACTGGCAGGAGATGACACACAACTAAACTTACAATTTCACACCTCTCATATATTCCTGACTTACCCTGTTCTATCTGACTGTTGTACTGTTTTTTTCTAGTCTATTGAATTTATAAGGTGTGTTCACACCAAAAAAAAAAGAAAGAGATCTAAGAGTTGGGTGATCTCTATAGTAGCCTGTTTCTGCCACTGAATTTAAAAAAAATTATTGCGACTTTTCTGTCTTTTTATTCTGTCAGAATTGTGATATATAAACTCACAATTGAGAGAGAAAAAAGTTCTTACAAATCAAGTCTTTTTCTCTCAATTGCGAGTTACATTATAATTTTCAGGGGAAAGAAGACTGATATGTTCTCAGAATTGCGAGTTTATATCTCATAATTCTGACTTAACTCGTAATTGTGTGTTATAAAGTCATAATTGCAAGATATAGACTCAGAATTCTGACTTTTTTTCCTCAGAATTGCGAGTTTATATCTGACAGTTCTGACTTAACTTGCAATTGCGTTATAAAGTCATAATTGCTAGATATATACTTGCAATTCTGAGAAAAAAGTCAGAAAGGTTAGTTTATATCTCACAATTGTGAGTTTACAACTGGCAATTGTGACTTTATATCGCAATTCTAAGGAAAAAAGTCATATTTGCCAGTTTATATCTTGGAATTCTTGGACTTTATAACTCACAATTGAAAAAGTCAGAAACATTTTAAAAAGTCAGTTTATAAACCCATAACTGTAAATTATTATAAAGTTATAAAATTGACAAACTCACAATTCTGGGGAAAAAAAGTCAGTTTACATCTTGCAATTCTGAGTTAATGACTATAACTCGCAATTGTTTATATCCCAAAGAGTTTAATTTGTGACTTTATATCTCGCAATTGCGAGTTCATCTTACACAATTCTGACTTCATTTCTCAGAATTGAGAGTTTGTCGCACAATTGTTAGATAAAAAGATGCAATTAACCTTGTAGATTAACCTGGCAAAAACAGGCTTCCACAGATCTCTGGGCCACTTGATGGAGGATAAAAACATCTAATTTAAAGCATGCTTTAAGTCTATTCTTTTTTTTTTTCCCGTGAGAACTGTATTCCTCTGCATACAAACACAAAATGATCCAAGCAATTATTAGTCAATGAAATAAGATCCAATTTTAATCACACAGTGCTCAGAAAAAAGTGATCTCATTCCTTGATGTCAGAATTGTTATAGCTGTGGTTTGGACTTCACTGTATTTAGAATGATTTTTAAAAACTTTACAATCATTGTTCCTTATATGAACATCCCTTTCCAGATTCTTCTGTGTCAATGAGACATGCTAGAAAGTGTATGCAAGCACACACAAGCCCCAAAACCAGGGGTCTTTAAATGACCTACACAGGAAGATCTGAGAAGGTGTGGCCAAACAAAAAAATAAAGATCTATCATTAACATGTACCCTTTAAATGTGTTCACACACAGTCTTTAATTAAAAGTACTGTGTCAGGTTGACAGTGGTGAGCATGCAGGTGCAGCAATGCATTGCATGATTTACAAACATGCCTTGACCTGCATACTTCTAGGACCAAACCCTTAATTCTACAATGAGTCAACCTGAACTGATCAAGTCCCTTAAAGGGATGGTTCACACAAAAATGAAAATTCTGTCTTTAATTACTCACCCTCATGTCGTTCTAAACCCGCAAGACCTTTGTTCATCTTCAGAACACAAATTAAGATTTTGATGAAATCCAAGAGCTTTCTGACCTTGCATAAACAACAAGGGTCCTACCACATACAAGGTCTAGAAAGGTAAAATTAAATATTAGTGGTTCAACCGTAATTTTATGAAGCTACAAGAATACTTTTTGTGTGCAAAGAAACTAAAATAACTTAATTCAACAGTTCTTACTTTGCTGTCTACACAAGGGCAGAAAGCGTTTGGATTTCATCAAAAATATCTTATATCTTTCTATATTTGTGTTCCAAAGACAAATTAAGGTCTTAAGGGTTTGGAACGACATGAGGGTGACTAATTAATGACAGAATTTTCATTTTTGGGTGAACTATTCCTTTAAATGTTGCAATAACATAAAAGTACAGACAGATGTTTTCTTCCATATTATGACGTACATTCGAGTGTAACATTATCAGAGAAAAAATAACTTTGGGTGACAACTTGATCCAGCACATCTTTGTCTATCAGATTTTGAGACGTGGCCGTTGTACTCAAATGCGGAGACAGATGAATGCAAGTTTAAAGAGGTGAGTTTAAGTAGACTAAATGATTGGACCTGAAGTCCTGAAAACATCACCAGAGAGAAGCCTGTCATTTTTTCCCAAAGGTATAGTTATAAAATTTTTAAATATTACGAGGTCAAGATTTTTTATGACTCATTTTTTACAATAAGATCTAAAACATACATTTAGAAAACTGATTGGGTGAGTTTTCATTTCATGCAGACTTTAAAAAAACAGTTCACACTAAAATTTGCTGAAAATGTAACAAGATGTAGCCGAGTTTGTTTCTTTATTGGAGCATATTTGAGGAAATTTAGTACTGACACTGGACCAGAGTCAAAAATTAACCAACTTGCCACCAAAATGAACAAAAACGCCCCATAAATTCAAAGGTCCCATAGAATGCATTGAAACAACATTTCAAATTGTTCTCTGATATCTACATAGGAAAGGGCAAAAAATTCCGGAAATGGTTTTACAGGTCAATTTACAACCCTAGAATTTGTCCCTAGAATGAAATGGTCTGTTATTGGCTTATTTGGAAGGCTCGTGAATATTAATGTGAGCTCTGCTCTGATTGGCTGTTTCACAGAGCTGCTCATCTCAGTAGCTTGCACATGGAGGAAATATTTATTTAATTACGGAGCTCTAGCAGCTTTTAATATGCGGTTTGTTGAATCTGCCGTTTTGAATCCCCGACATTTTACTCTCACTATAGTAATTGCATGTGCTCTGTGTAACGTTATACTGCAGCGACACAAGGACTTACCGCACAGGTTTTGATGCTTTAGTGATGCTCAGGATCTGTTAATCATTCGTCATCATCAGCGTAGTCATCTCTCTCCGTTTATGTGGTAAGTGAAATCTAACTGCAATGTAACAGTATGTACATCTGTACTGCAATGTAACAGGCTACCGCTAGCATTAAGCTAACCATGTCCCTTCAGTAGCTCCTGTTATTTTAATGTACTGACGTTACTGGTGATTGGGCGATGCAAATGTTGGGGGCGTAACTATTAACGATCAGGACTATTGCATAATAGTCGGTGTTATGTTGGAATTGACCTATTTTTCGGTGACCAGATTTATATAAGGAGGAAATAAAGAAGGTTAACCTATACTTACACATAAGAGTGCTGAAGGCCACCACTCCCAGCAGGCCTTGCAGGAAGATGCCAAAGGAGTCCATGAAGTCCCCGTTGGAGCATCCTCGGGTATCAGGATCAGTGGGTGAGGAGTTGGAGGATGCAGACGGCAGCTGACCCCGCGACAGCACACTGACCCCAACACCCGCCATTGCGCAACACTTACAGGATCACGAGTGTTTAGAAAAGCCACAAAATATCAGTCTCGAATAGTGAAGATGATCGACAGGACGATGACACAGCTATAGTACATAATGAAGGCTCTCTCCTATGAGCCTCCGGTCACGGTTACTGAAGCGCAGATGTATCGTGTTTCATACTGGACCTCGATGCGTCGCCATCCAGTTGTGAGCTACCTAATATCTGTCAGCAGGTTGTGCTGTATAAACATCTCCTTCAGCATCAAGTAAACATGCTACAGACTGAGATGTGTAACAGTTAGCGGTCGATGCTCTCAATACTACAAGACACACGTTGTCATGGAGACATTTGTCGGTTATATTATTATAGAGCGATTGTGGTTAGCCGCTAGAATACAAAACTGTGGCTTCACGGTTAAACTAAAGCAGTTAAACGCTTACGGTTAAATTAAGTCACGACATAAGAAGTTAACAACTTCACTCCCTTTAATAGCTCGTTTAGAAATGCAAATATTACGCAGCTCATTGAGTAGTTCTGCTGTTTTATAGCGAGAGTCCGGTTAGGCGCTCCTGTTAGCAAACCAGCTGAGGAAAAAACTGCCACCGCTGCTTTCACAAGAGAAGAGGAGATTCTGAATCTACGCAGATTTAGGAAGGTCGGCGTCCAAACTAGTCACAAACACATCTGGTAAAAAGAGATATTATCCGTAAAGGCAGGATACTTCCTTTTCCAATGTATTCAGGTGCCGTTTACACTCATTACGCGACGGACTACTGCGTCATCACTGTGTCACGTCGTACTAAAGCATGCTGGGATATGTAGTTCTAGGCGATCCCTTGTAGCAGGTGCAATTCATGAAATTAGGTTAAATCTTAGAATTTACTTAGTGAATGACAAAACTATAACTTTATATACTTTAACCTATTTAATCCACTTTTATTTACAAAGTGTGCACAAAAATGTTACCACTTATAACACAATGAACCAAACTGGGGTGCGTTTCCCAAAAGCAACCATGGTCGCAAGTTCTGTCGTTACAATAGAGTTCAATGGAACTAACGATCATAGTTAGCTAACGATGCTTTTGGGAAACGTACCCCGGATTGTCTTTAGTCACAATTGTAAACTGGAATCAAAATGGAAAAGCTGCAAATAATAAAGTAGTATAATTTAATGTATATTTAAATATCAGGGGCATTGTGTGATCTATAATTATGTTACAATTAAAAATAAGAGGGATCATATAAAATGCATGTTATTTTTTATTTAGTACTGAGCTGAATAAAATATTTCACAGAAAAGATGTTTACATATAGTCCACAAGAGAAAATAATAGTTTTAAATTTTAATAATTTATTTAAATGACCATGTTCAAATGTTTACATACACTTAATTCTTAATACTGTGTTGTTACCTGAATGATCCACAGCTGTGTGTTGTTTTGTTTGTTTTGTTAAGTAATAGTTGTTCATGAGTCCCTTGTTTGTCCTGAACAGAAAAATCCTTCAGGTCCCACAAAACAAAGTTTTCAACATTTTTGTGTTTGTGAACCCTTTCCAACAATGAGTGTATGATCTTGAAATCCATCTTTCACACTGAGGACAACTGAGGGACTCATATACAACTATTACAGAAGGTTCAAACACTCACTGATGCTCCAGAAGGAAACACAATGCATTAAGAGAGGTAAATGTAACTTATTTTGGACTTTGGGAAACATGCAAGTATCTTCTGTAGCTTCTAAAAGGCAGTACTAAATGAAAAATATATTTAGCCAAAATCATCTTCATTCTGTTCAAAAGTTTTCACCCCCAGCTCTTAATGCATTGTGTTTCCTTCTGGAGCATCAGTGAGTGTTTGAACCTTCTGTAATAGTTGCATGAGTCTCTCAGTTGTCCTCAGTGTGAAAAGATCTAAAAACCATACATACATTGTTGGAAAGGGTTAAAATACACACAAATGCTTAAAAACCAAAGAATTTGTGGGACCTGAAGGATTTTTCTGAAGAACAGCGGGCAGTTTAACTGTTCAGGACAAACAAGGGACTCATGAAGAACTATCACTAAAAAAAAAAAAAAAAAAAAAAAAAAAAAAATAACAGCTGTGGATCATTCAAGTAACAACACAGTATTAAGAATCTAGTGTATGTAAACTTTTGAATGGGATCATTTTTATAAATTCAACTTTTATTTTCTCTTAATTATATGTAAACATATTTTATGTGAAATATTTTATTCAGGTCAGTACTAAATAAAAAATAACATGCATTTTGTATGATCCCTCATATTTAGGTCAAATAATTAACATTTCGCAGATTCACACTTTTGACCTCAACTGTATGTACAAATTGATGTATGTAAAAAAATGATCAAAAATCAGTAAATACGTTTATGTTACAAAATATTTATATTTCAAATAAACTGTCTGTTAATAGAAGAATCCTGAAAACTGAATTAATAAATAAGTAATAATATTGTAAATAATAAATAATCATGATTTCTGAAAGATTATGTGACACCGAGGACCCGAGTAATGGTTGATGAATATACAGCTTTGCCATCATCAATAAATAAAATTGCAAAATATATTAATATTTTAAATTGTAATATTTCACAATATTACTGTTTTACTGTATTTTAATCAATAAATTCTGCCTTGGTAAGCATAAAATACTTTTTTCAAAAACATAAAAAAAAACTAATGATGCCACACTTCTGAAAAATAGTATACACACAGGACACCATATAATGAGAATGCAAAACATTTACCTAAATATAAATATCTCTATCTACCTCATTTTTCCAATAAGAGCAGGTGCCAGTATTGCCAAGTGGGCTACTTTAAAACTGTTGCCACGAGTTGAAGCGACCCCAATAATGTGATATTTCACCCCAATTTAAAATTTAACAGCAGAACCCCACCAAAAACGTATTTTACAACCTGGAATGCTATTTTTTAACAAGGGAGCCCCCTCGAAACGCTATTGGGCTACTTTTAGTGTAGTTTTGAATAGCAATTGGCCAGGTTTTGTTGTGAAAACCTGGCAACCCTGGTGGGCACGGCCATTTGTAAAATTAATGTGCAAGGTTTCCGGTCTAATCAGCTTCCAGCTTTTTTTAGTGGTACAAAAACGTTTTTGCTGCTTGTTGTGTATCTTACCATATTATTTTGATGTATTATTTTAATTATGAATACAATGGCTTTTAGTTTTGGTATAACAAACAGTTATACCATTTACTGGACTTCGTTACTCCTCTCACTATTTCCCTCACTGATCTGTTCTATTCTATTCTCTATTATCCACCTTTTTTTTTTTTCAACACAGAAGTAAGCTTATGAGACTTCCGGTTCATTACAAACCAGTGTTCATAATTAAGATAATACATTAAAATAACATGGCAAGACACACCAATTTGTAATATCAAGCAGCAAAACATACGTAAACCCAAAAAAAATTATTTTTAAAAGCCACCACCTCCCCAACGACGTCCTTTAAATTCACCTCCTGAAAAAAGAAACCAGAGACAAGATCCTGTTTGTTTTATTTTCTTTTAAATAACATTTTCCACCAACATATAATTAAAAGTAAACCAATATTACTTCAACAACCTTTAATCAAACGGATGAAACCCAGAAAATGAACAAAACAGAACGTGGCCAGATGAGGTTTCACCATTCCAGCACAAAATGCTCAAAGAAGAAGGATCAAGGGATATGGAAACTGTTAAATCAAGAAAAGGGAGACTTGCATATCTCATTTTCCATTCAAATACAATCAATAGATAACAAATCAAATGATGCTATCTGGTTGAACAAGGGGGCATAGCTTTGCAAAAGCAAGACCAAACTAGTTATTTAGACCATTACAATATAGAGGCCCCTGAAATGATTTAATGCAGTATATGCATTTAAACACAGATGCTGCATTCTGCTTAATATTAAAAATATTACATTTGTAATAGTACAAGACTCTTCAGTTTGGTGTTGTTGATAGACCCTGGATTTGCCACTATGAATATTATCGCTATCACAGTCAGTGACATAACCTGAAATCTTTGTGTGCTTATGTCTTAACCATAACACCGTATCACTCTGCACTTTTATTTAATAATGCATTGTTAGGATAAGCAAATGATTATTAGTATTTACAGAAACCACAACGGCCTAATCTTTCACACTGTTGCGTTACAGTGTAATTGCCGAGCTTTTATAGAAAACCAAACCGAAATGGGACCATTTAAGCAGTCCCGCTAAAATTAACATCTGCTTATTTACAGTATATACATTCACGCTCCTGTATGTACACATTTGCATACCACTTACAGTACATGGGCAATGTTTTTTTGTTGTTGTTGTGCTTAAGGTAATTGCATTGTCATCCGCTCTACAGTTAATAAAGGTTTCAGAAACAAGAGCTTTGCTTATTGTTGCAGACACTGAATGGACTAGTTCCTCTGACTCAGGTCTAACCATAACCCTGAGCTGAACTCTTCTTTAAAAAAAGACCACAAACTAAACAGTAATCCAGGCTTAATTTCAGATGGAGAGCCCAGCTGTACAAGTACCAGATTCACCCTGTTGAAAAACACCCCTCCAGTAGTATCTAACGGTACGGGGGGCGTCTAAAGCGCTAAGTGATTTTAAAGGTTCTATGATCCATAGAGCAAAAAGGAAGATCACAAACATAAGGAAAGTCACCCAAAATCTCAAATGCCCTGCTTTTCTTTACAGAATGTTACCCTCAGCTGGCAAACTGTTGGTAAAATGCTAGCTTGACCCGCTCGATGTGATGGCACAGCTTGATGGCAGGGCCGAGCTTCAGGTCCATACACTCCTGGACAGTGGGAAGGTTCAACAGCAGCAGCGCTTGACCGTCAATTTCCTAGAAGGTGAATAAAAAAAAGCTCACTAATATACAATAAACATGTGAGTTAGAAAACAAAGTTTAATCTATGCAATGTATACTATTTATAATGTGGCCCAAAAGGTTTTGCAATCAAATTACTCAAACCTACGTAGCTCTTCAGAAGACATGCGAAAAGAAATTTATATCTTGGCCACAAATGAAGAATTCTCACTTAACTTAATTTGCTGCACTAATGTTTTCCCTTCATTTAGGTAAATCGTTCCCATTACTAATTTGTTCCTTCCTTTTAATTATTCGCTAAATTAAAATGAGGAAACAAATTAGTACAACATGACTGTGATTTATCTAAAAGAAAGAAACCAACTGGTACAACAAGGCCACACTTTAACTAAACAAGGAAACCATTTTTTTTTTGTTCAGATGCTTGTCTTGTGCTGGGCTCTGTATAAACCACATTTCCAGATATTGAGAAACATGTGGCCACATTTGTAACATATGTAGGATGTTGTCCTGATGCATCCCTGATGCCTTCTCTTCTGTTAATCAACCATTATGCCTAAAGGGATAGTTCACCCAAAAACGAAAAGCTGTCATTAATCATTTACCCTCATGTCGTTCCAAACTCGTAAGACCTTCGTAAGGTATTCTCGTAGCTTCATAACATTACAGTTGAACTACTGAGGTCACGTGGACTATTTTAATGATGTCTTTACTACCTTTTTGAACCTTGGACATGTCAGTTGCGTTACCGTCTATGCAGGGTCAAAAGCTCTTGGATTTCATCAAAAATATCTTAGTTTGTATTCCAAAGATAAATGAAGGTCTTACGGATTTGGAGCGACATGAGGGTGAGTAATTAATGACAGAATTTTCATTTTTGGGTAAAATATCCCCTTAATGTATTTGGGCTGTGGATTTATAGTGTGTGTTCAATTACTTGATCCATGAAGATGCGTGCCAGTGGAGCACAATCAGTGGTCCTGATGAAACGCACAACATCTGTGACACTCCATTCCAGTGGACTGCTGTCCAAACACAGCTTCGGAGGAACTTCAGTGCGTGGACTCTAAAGAAGAGACAGCGAAACAGTCAGCACTGCATAATGACAAAACAGCACAAAACGTAGTTATAAAGAGAATTATTTTCTTGAAATGTTAAAAGTACATATTTTTAAAGGTCCCATATTGTCAAAATCGAAATTTCCTGGCTTTTTTCATGATAACTGAGGTCTAGGGGCTATGTAACTACCATATGAGTTTCAAAACAGTCAATCCACAGTAAACTGCACACAGCCTGCTTAAAGTAGCTGTTCATTTTCACGAGCCGCTGTGACTTCCTTACAGATGTGACGTCCGATCTACTCAGTCACCACCCCGAGCACCAATCACGTCCCACCCTCCTTTTGTCAAACCCAGACAACATCACGTCCATAACATTGCTAAGCAACAACAACACGGAAACTAATCTAGAAAACCCTGTTCAGTCGATAGATGTCGAAACTACATCATTGCACAGGCTTCAGAACAACGTGAATATAAGAGACCAGAGGCACGTCAACTTCAGCCTCTTTCACACAGCGATTCCGGTAAATACACGCATAATGTGTCCCGTGATTTGTTCCGGAGTTGTTTGATTTGGTTCATTCACAGTTGTTTTCCGGAATCTGTGCGTGCTTTACACACAACCTAAAGACGTGACGTTTGGATGTGAGATGTAATGCGACGCATACGTTTCACTAAACTGAAACTAACCTGAACAAACTGTGCTTCAGCGCTGATAGTGAGGAGCTGATAGCCCGATCGCCGCTTCATTCCACTTTGCACGTATTTTTTCGTTGTGAAGAGTCGCATGATAACGTGCATCATCACTACAACACTGCCTTTATGGTTCTGGCTTTTGTTCACACAGCGCTCGTTCCCTTAATTTTCCAGAATCAGTGCGCATTGTGAAAGGGGCTTTACTAAAGCAACAGTTATGTAGCTTACTGCATTTGGTGTTTGAAAAAGAAAAAACATTAATGATCGTTCTGAAATATCCTGTTGAGTATCAGCAAGCTAGGCTCTCTCTATGGCTCTGGGTTCGGCTACAACGATACATGACCGTAGTTACCTGTGATTGGCCTGGCTGTGCGTCACTCAGAAAATAACAGGCCAATCAGAAGAGAGGCTCATGAATATTAATTAGATGGGCCAAAATCGACCCGTTTTTGACGGAGCTCCTATAAAAGGAACTGTAAAAATATATTGAGATGGATTTTGGCACTTACACCGCAAATATATATTCTTAAGGACATCAACAACTAAAATAAACCTCCAGAAATGTGTACAATATGGGACCTTTAATACTGTAGGTCAGCAGTTCAAGGCCCCTCAAAGATGGCATTCGAAGGGCCCCATGATATTTGTGGTACTAATGCTGACAACTAGGATTATCTATTTAAGGTCATTTAAACATTTTCATTACCAGACAAAATTTTTTGAACAGTAAGATTTATAATGTTTTTTTTTTTTAAGAAGTCACTTCTGCTCACCAAGCCTGCATTTTTGATCCAAAGTGCAGCAAAAACAGTAAAAGTTTGAATTATTTTTACTATTTCAAATAACTGTTTATCTGAATATATTTTAAAATGTAATTTATTCCTGTGAAATTTTCAGTATCATTACTTTAGTCTTCAGTGTCACATGATCCTTTAGAAGACATTCTAATATGCTGATTTGCTGTTCAAGAAACAATTTTATTATTATTATCATCATTATAGTTTTTAATGATTAATATCATAAAAAAAAAAAAACAGTACATTTTCAGGATTCTTTGACAAATAAAAAGATCCAAATATCAACATTTATCTGAAATAAAAAGCTTGGAGTCAGTATAACTTTTTAAATGATAGAAATTAATAATTTTATTTGCTTTAAATTGATCAAAAGTAACGATAAGTGATGATGGGAACTTTCTGAAAACCTGAAAAAAATTATACTCAGCTGTTATCAACATAATAATAATAATAATAATATATGTTTTTTTGAGCAGCAAATCAGAATGTTAGAATGATTTCTGGAGGATTGTGTGACTGAAGTAATGGTGCTAAAAATTTAGCTTTAAAATCATAGAAATAAATTACATTTTAAAATATGTTTAAATAGAAAACAGTTATTTTAAATGGTAAAAATATTTCAAAATTTTACTATTTTTGCTTTGGATCAAATAAATGCAGGCTTGGTGAGCAGAAGAGACTTCTTTAAAAAAACATAAAAAAATCTTACTGTTCAAAAACTTTTGACTGGTAGTGTATATAAATTATATTTATAATAATATATTACTGAATAGTCTTCAGTGTTTACATTTTTTCCCAATGAATTTACATTATTTTAGTCACATCATCTTTTTTGGCTTATAATGTATACCTGATAAGCAGTTTAAAGCTTGATTATTATTAATCCATGTTTCCCAAGACTGGGGGAATCATAGTCCACATATAAAGATGACAGTTTTTCATGAAACAAATTAAAATAATAAATCTGATATAAGCTTAAATCTTGATTTTGAGTTGTTTTAGCTTTTTTTAAAGCATAACTTTTAGTCAAGTGGGCCCCAGCTCCCTGGTTGAGAATCACTGCTGTAAATTATTATAAATTATTACATTTTTGTCCAATAGAAACTCTAGTGTTACCTTGGGTGAAGGAGGTCTGTTCTCATCATCTGAGCAAGATGGTGAGCGAGCTTTGCGCCGTCTGCGTGTGGGACGGGGGGTTTCTGGAGGGGAAGGGGAGGGCGTGGGGGGCTGTGACTTCTTCTCCGAATATTCAGAGTCATCCATCAGCTCGTCTTGCAGTTCAGAGCCTGTGTCTTCACTCAGAGAGTCATCCTCATCTAAGTCTTCTTCATCACCACTGCCCTGTGAGACCAAACAGTGACATTAGTAGATCCAGTTTAATGCTCCTTCCAATTTAACTTACATGTATTTTAGATTAACGGCCAAGATGTTCATGACATTAGAACATCTGAATTCTGCTCATGCGCTGAATCTAAATGGCAATGACATTTAGTCTGTGTGCAAATGTTTCATCAGATTGTGCATTTCACATTCTAATGGCCACATTAAAACAGATGGGGGAAGATGGTTCTTGTTGAGCAGTTACTCTGAACATATTTGATTTGTATTCAGTGTGGTCTATACATCTGAAAATCTGGGTTCAAGAGTCTAATTAAACCTAGAGATAAACTAAAAGCAAAACATGAAACAAAACTGTTTAAGAATCTGGACTACTTTTATAAAATCATGTTATTTATTTTTTATCTTTAAAATTTATCTTGTTACTTAAATTGTTATGCTAATAATTGGAAGCATTTGTATTGTATTATTAGTATTTTTCACTAGAGGTCTCAGACTTTTGCAGCTCAATGGAACTCTTGTTACCTGAGGGGAACCTGCCGGAGTGTTGTCGACTGAAGCAGATGAACGTCTCTTTTTGTGGACGAAGAGCTGCTTCCTCCTCTTCCTCCTTCTGCCTCGTCTTTTCACACCTCCCTCTAAGTTGGAGTGTCCACCAGGGGGTCGGCCCACACGCCTGCTCTTCTTCTTCCCATAGTAATATGCTATGAAACAGATACTGTTAGTTTTACAGAGCCATCTAAACAGCAAGTAACGGAGAACATATTAGTTATGTACACTGCTGTTCAAAAGTTTGGGGTCAGTAAAATTTTTAATGTTTTTTTATTATATATATATATATATATATATATATATATATATATATATATACATACAGTAGTCAACATTTGAAGTGGATCAAAAAAAGTTAATTAAAGTTGTCCTAAGACAAGAACAGCTGTTGTTTTTGTTTTTAGGACACCCTTGAAGAAAGGTTTTGATCCACTTCAAATGTTGACTACTGTATATATATATATATATATATATATATATTAAAATCTAATTTATTTCTGTAATGAATGCTGAAATTTCAGCATCATTACTCCAGTCTTCAGTGTCACATGATCCTTCAGTTCTCCCTGTTAGAAACAATTGTGCTGCTTAATATTTTTTTGGAACCCGTGATACTTTATTTCAGGATTCTTTAATGAATAAAAAATTAAAAAGACAGAATTTATTTAAAATTGTATTTTTTATCAAACAATATACACTACCGTTCAAAAGTTTGGGGTCAGTAAATTTTACTCTTTCTTTTTTGAAAGAAATTAATACTTTTATTCACCAAGGATGTGTTAAATTGTTAGAAAGTGATCATAAAGACTTACATTGTTAGAAAAGATTTATATTTTAAATAAATGCTGTTCTTTTTAACTTTTTACAGGTCCAAAAAAAAAAAAAAAAAAAAAATTGGCGGCACAACTGTTGCCAACATCGATTATTCAAACAATAAATCAGCATATTAGAATGATTTCTGAAGGATCATGTGACACTAAAGACTGGAGTAATGGCTGCTAAAAATTCAGCTTTGTATCACAGGCATAAATTACATTTTGAAGTATATTAATATAGAAACTTTTATGTTATATTGTAATAACATTTCGCAATATTACTATTTTTTTTCTGTATTTTTGATCAATTAAATGCAGCCTTGATGAGCAAAAGAAAGTTCTTTAAAAACATTATAAGTCTTAGTAATGCCAGAAAGAAATTATATTTGGCATAAATACAATGAAGCATATTTTCAGGATTTTTTTTTTGTTCATACAAAATTAAGCAAAAAAAAAAAAAAAAAATGACAAAAAAAGCTAAAAACAAAACCACAAAATGTTTATATAATGATAATATATATGCATTGCTGCCTTAAATTAATGCTGTAAATGTTTTTAAATAAAAACTAAATATTAAATTACAACAATCATTTTACTGCAATACAGCAAAAACAAAATCTACACAGAATTGTAGAAAATAATGGGTATTACTAGACAATCAATAGAGAAAAGCAGCTCACTGTATTTGGTTTTGGTGAGCACAGAGCAGTTCTCTGAGCAGCGATCCAGAACCATTTTTGGGCCGAAAAGGTTGGGACAGCACTCCAGCTTAATGCAGGTTTTCCGACAGAAATCAGCCACCTGGTCTGCAGTGCGAACAATCTCTACTGTCGCTCTGTAGCTCTTCCCTTTGTACCTGTGAAGCACAAAGTCTGGTCAGAAAACCAAAACCAAACTAAACATTTAAATTAAACATTTCCTGATAATTTACACCCCCCATATCATCCAAGATGTTCATGTCTTTCTTTCTTCAGTTGAAAATAAATTAAAGTTTCTGAGGAAAACATTCCAGGATTTTTCTCAATATAGCGGACTTCAATAGGGATCAAAGGGTTGAAGGTCCAAATAACAGTTTCAATGCAGCTTCAAAGGGCAATACACAATCCCAGCTGAGGAATAAGACTCTTATCTGATTAAACGTTTGGCCATTTTCTAAAAAAAAAAAAAAAAAAAATGTATATATTCTTTTTTTTAACCACAAATGCTTACCTTGCACTAGCTCTGCGTTGTGCGTCTACGACTTCACGCATTACGTAATCACATTGGAAAGGTCACGCATGTTTAGTTCTTCGTCTTTGTACTCCGGTTCAAAAAAGTAGGGTAGAGCGAAAAACTTCAAAATCGTGACAGATTGTTGTTTGTTGCGTTTGACTTTCTTTGCACATTCGCTTTGTAAACTCTGTAATCGCCACTTCCACATGACCTTTCCAATGTGACTAGCTAATGCGTGAAAGTCAAGCTTTGTGTTAGAGACTGTGCTGGTTCGACGAGCCTGGAGACGTTCTCAAATGATAAGTACTTTTAATAGTGAACTTCAAAAGGGGAAACAGGAGAATGCCACACACATTTCACTTTCAATGACCGACAAAGACAAAACTCAAAAGACAGACTTATAAAGCCAAACTAATCAGGAAAACACAGGTGATACAGATAATGAGCAAACGAGGACTAATCACAGGACTAAACCAAATCATTACAAACAGACGGGGGAAGACAGAGGGAGAAACCAAATAACAAACAGTGCAAAACAAAGGCAAAAGACAAGATACATAAGGCTACATATGACATTACGTCCCCCTCCCGGTAGGCGCGTCTCGCGCCGTGATGGAAACACCGGGGAGGGTGGGCGGGCGCCCTGGAGGCCGTTACGTGGCAGGACCTTGCTGGGTTGGGAAGGCCTCCAGGGCGGAACAGGAATCCATGGCGGATCAGGCGGCCACGGCCGGACAGGCAGTTCGAGGAGCCATGGTAGATCAGGTGGCCACGGCCGGACAGGCAGTTCAGGTGGCCATGGCGGACCAGGAGGCCACGGCCAGACAGGCAGTTCAGGTGGCCAGGGCGGATCAGGCGGCCACGGCCAGACAGACAGTTCACAATGCCATGGCGGTTCAGGGGGCCATGACTGGATAGACAGTTCATAGTGCCATGGCGGGTCGGGAGGCCATGGCCGGATCAGGAGTTCGTATGGCCGTGGTGGGTCAGGAGGCCATGGCCGGGTCAGGAGTTCATATGACCATAGTGGGTCAGGAGGCCATGGCCGGGTCAGGAGTTCGTATGGCCATAGTGGGTCAGGAGGCCATGGCCAGGTCAGGAGTTCGTATGGCCATAACTGGGCAGCCCCCGTGGCCTTGGCCTTAGCCCTTGGCCAGGCCACGTGGACTAGGGGTATGTAGCCCCCCCCCAAAATTTTCTTGGGGAGATTCAGCAGTTCATAGGGGGGGTACTCTGGACGGCTGGACGGAACCAGCTGAGACTCTGGAAGACTAGACGGGACCAGCGAAGGCTCTGGACGGCTGGACGGGGCCAGCGAAGGCTCTGGACGGCTGGACGGGACCAGCGAAGGCTCTGGACGGCTGGACGAGACCAGCGAAGGCTCTGGACGGCTGGACGGGACCAGCGAAGGCTCTGGACGGCTGGACGAGATCAGCGAGGGCTCTGGACGGCTGGACGGGACCAGCGAAGGCTCTGGACGGCTGGACGGGGCCAGCGAAGGCTCTGGACGGCTGGACGGGGCCAGCGAAGGCTCTGGACGGCTGGACTGGGCCAGCGAAGACTCTGGACGGCTGGACGGGGCCAGCGAACGCACTGGACGGCTCTCTGGAGGAGCGGGCTCTGGACGGCGCTCTTGAGGAGCGGGCTTTGGACGGCGCTCTTGAGGAGCGGGCTCTGGACGGCGCTCTTGAGGAGCGGGCTCTGGACGGCTGGACGACCCCAGCGGAGATTCAGGAGGGCTGGGCGTCTCCAGCGGAGACACTGAAGGAGCTAGCTCTGGGCGAGCGGTCACTGGAGGGCGCTCTGGCGGCGCGGTCACTGGAGAGCTGGGCGGAACCAGCGGGGTTTCAGGAGAGAGGATTGGGGCCGTGAACTCCATAGGCAGAGGCAAATCCATTATGTCTATAACGTCCTCTTTGGCCGGGCACTCCGAAGTATCGACCATCTTGGCCGGGAGATCGGGAGCTGCGGTCATTTGGGCCGGGAAATCAGGGGTTGTGGCCATATCGGCCAGGGAATCAGGAATTATGGCCATCTCGACCGGGAAATAAGGAATTATGGCCTCTTCGGACTGGAAATCAGGAATCTTGGCCCTCTCGGCCAGGAAATCAGGAGCTGAGGCCTCTTCGAACGGAAACTCAGGAATTTTGGCCACCTCGGCCGGGAAATCAGGAATTATGGTCATCTTGGCCAGGAAATCAGGAACTACGGCCCTCTCGGCCGGGAAATCAGGAAATGTGGCCTCCTTGGCCGGGAAATCAGGATCAAAGGCCATCTTGGCCGGGATTTCAGGAACAGAGTTCATCTCGCATGCAGACTTGGGTTTTGTCGCCGTCCTGCGTGCGGATTTGCGTGTTGCAGCCCTTTTGGTTTTAGGTGCTGGCGTGGCGGCGGCCATCTTTGGTGTTGACGCTGTCGTGGTGGCGGCCATCTTGCGTGCAGACACCGGTGTGGTGGTAGCCAGCGGTATTGGGCTGAGGAAGACTATGGAGCTTCGGAGGATCTCAGGATGTTCAGGGTGAGGCAGGCGGTCTGAACCGTTGAACCGGTATGCGGAGGTTCTTGGCGTTGGGTGAGCTGGTGCGATGTGATGTGTTTCTGAGGGGGTTGGACGTTGTTTAGAACTGTCATGCTCTATTTGTTCTATCTCAAAATTGGAGCAGTTTAAATAGAGAATGATATTGACTAATTCGACAAACGGAACATCATAACCAGAGATATCACAACGAATGGATTCTTCGTCCAACCCCAACAGAAACACAAAGCCGAAAGCGGCGTCGGACCAGCTCACCTGATGGTAAAGCTCAATGAAATCCTCTACATACCGCTCCAACTCCCAACCGCTCTGCCTCAAGCTCCACAGCCGTTCCTCAGCGCTACTGTTTGTCGGTCATTCTGTTAGAGACTGTGCTGGTTCGACGAGCCTGGAGACGTTCTCAAATGATAAGTACTTTTAATAGTGAACTTCAAAAGGGGAAACAGGAGAATGCCACACACATTTCACTTTCAATGACCGACAAAGACAAAACTCAAAAGACAGACTTATAAAGCCAAACTAATCAGGAAAACACAGGTGATACAGATAATGAGCAAACGAGGACTAATCACAGGACTAAACCAAATCATTACAAACAGACGGGGGAAGACAGAGGGAGAAACCAAATAACAAACAGTGCAAAACAAAGGCAAAAGACAAGATACATAAGGCTACATATGACACTTTGTGGGTCAAAATTATATAAATTTGTATTTTTTTTTTTAGAAAATGCCCAATCATAAGCCCTTTAATAAACCAAAGTCCACTATATGGAGAAAAATCCTGGAATTTTTTCCTCAAAAACCTTATTTCTTTTTGACTGTGAGTAAATTATCAGGACATTTTAATTCTAATCCTTTAAATTCTAAATTATAATAAAAAAAACAGATAAAAAGCATTTGCATAACTTTCATTAGGGTGACCATATGTCCTCTTTTACCCGGACATGTCCTCCTTTTTGGCTATAAAATTATGTCCGGGGGAATTTTGTAAAATACCATAAAATGTCCGGGTTTTTTTACCTCATTTCACTGACCGTCATTAATTCAACACTTTAAATGCAGCCACTGCCCACCGGCATTATTCTGAGGTACCTGTCTGATGACGCGAAAGACCCAGTGGTCAAAACAAAACAAACGAGGAGCTGCGCTGCAAGAGCTGTGTGTCACTAACATGTAGTGATGGGTCGTTCTTGAACGATTCGTTCAATTTGAACGAATCTTTAATGTGACTCGGGAAGAACGAGTCATCTCGGGGAGTGATTCGTTCAGTCGCTCATACGCAATTGCGCAACTATGAACGAACGACTCAAACCCGAAGACTCGAGAAATGAACTAATCAATTCTGTTTCCGGCTCAGGCAGCATAGGTAAAGCGTATGGGGCTGTCACGTGATGAACGAACGACTCGAACCCGAAGACTCGAGAAATTAACTAATCAATTCTGTTTCCGGCTCAGGCAGCATAGGTAAAGCGTATGGGGTTGTCACGTGATGAACGAACGACTCGAACCCGAAGACTCAAGAAATGAACTAATCAATTCTGTTTCCGGCTCAGGCAGCATAGGTAAAGCGTATGGGGTTGTCACGTGATGAACGAACGACTCGAACCCGAAGACTCGAGAAATGAACTAATCAATTCTGTTTCCGGCTCAGGCAGCATAGGTAAAGCGTATGGGGTTGTCACGTGATGAACGAACGACTCGAACCCGAAGACTCAAGAAATGAACTAATCAATTCTGTTTCCGGCTCAGGCAGCATAGGTAAAGCGTATGGGGTTGTCACGTGATGAACGAACGACTCGAACCCGAAGACTCAAGAAATGAACTAATCAATTCTGTTTCCGGCTCAGGCAGCATAGGTAAAGCGTATGGGGTTGTCACGTGATGAACGAACGACTCGAACCCGAAGACTCGAGAAATGAACTAATCAATTCTGTTTCCGGCTCAGGCAGCATAGGTAAAGCGTATGGGGTTGTCACGTGATAAACGAACGACTCGAACCCGAAGACTCAAGAAATGAACTAATCAATTCTGTTTCCGGCTCAGGCAGCATAGGTAAAGCGTATGGGGTTGTCACGTGATGAACGAACGACTCGAACCCGAAGACTCGAGAAATGAACTAATCAATTCTGTTTCCGGCTCAGGCAGCATAGGTAAAGCGTATGGGGTTGTCACGTGATGAACGAACGACTCGAACCCGAAGACTCGAGAAATGAACTAATCAATTCTGTTTCCGGCTCAGGCAGCATAGGTAAAGCGTATGGGGTTGTCACGTGATGAACGAACGACTCGAACCCGAAGACTCGAGAAATGAACTAATCAATTCTGTTTCCGGCTCAGGCAGCATAGGTTAAGCGTATGGGGCTGTCACGTGATGAACGAACGACTCAAACCCGAAGACTCGAGAAATTAACTAATCAATTCTGTTTTCGGCTCAGTCCATTTTAAGCCTCAATTTCAACCAAATGCGTAGTTAATGCGTGGGTGGGGGGGGTGCATCCTGGGGAGGGTGTCCTCTTTTTGGATTCTCAGAATATGGTCACCCTACTTTCATACTTTAACAAACCTGTTTGGTTAGCTTTTTACAGGTACCTCTGTAAAAGTAATTTTTTCCTTCACTTTGCAGAAAAGAAATATCTAGGGCACAATATACTCACTTGGCTTTAAGTGTCTCTCCATGACCCTGCCAGCGGCCCTCTTGGTCCAGCTGCAGCTCTCTCAGCACTCGACTGGGCTTATAGGCAGAATTTATCAGCAGCGTCAGCACCTGCACAGACCACAGGTCAATAGGTCAGCATTACAAACTCAAAGCTAAGTCTTAACAAAATAGAACAGTTATTCTGTAAAAATCACCATTGCACATAATTGAAAAATACTATTAATTAAGACTTAAAATACTATTACTAACATTTACTCATTGTATTTTGTTATCAGAATGAACAATTTAAAAACTACTGCAAATAAGCAGACTTTTACAGCTAACCTCCTTTAACACCAGGACACAGTTCCCAGGTCCAACACACTGCGGCAGCTCTGCGATACGGCCCTTATTGAGGTAGGGCCCTGAGAAGCAGCGATGGTTAAAAAAGATCTTAGGGCAACAGTATTTCCCATTCGCCTGGCCTGCTGGTGGCACACAAACAAGATTAAAATAGTACCACGTTAGAGTCCATTGAGCTTTTACGACTGTGTAAAATGGCTGACAAGGAAGACCATGCAGGTGTACAAGCACTCACCCATCTCAGCCTGACTGCTGTTAATATGTTGTTTGGTTGTATCAGGTGAGGAGTCTTTGGATGGTACCCGCCTGTGATGAAAGAGATAAATGAATGTTTTTCTATAATTAAAACTACTTGAATTTAATTCAAACACTTTTGTGTCTTACTTACTGTTTCTCTGGCTGAACAACTGCAACCTTTCTTTGTTTCTCCACTGCAAAGAACAGATAAAATATGAATCTGAGTCTTTAACAAGCCAGTATGAAACACAACATCATTTTAAAAGATCATTTATGTGTACAGCATCTTTGCATCATAATTTTTTTGCAGTAAAACTGACCTCTGGGCTTGCAGGGGTGCTGAAGAGGATAGCCATTGGTTTCACACCAGCTCACTGGAAAAACATCCATGGAGTCAGTGTGAACTATGATCTCTGGGACGGATTGCTTCAGACCTGAACAAAGAGCAAGAGAGAGAGATGAATAAGACTCTAACCATCTGACCTTTGGTGATGTCTATAAAGGGTTAAGCCCAGTTTTATATTAGTCCATTAGTGGCTATTTTTAAATCAGGGAGTCTGCTTTGTTAGTTTCCTCTGAAGCCAAGCAGACACTGCATAATTATTTTTGGTCATTCAGAGCTGCCATAGTGCATACAAAAGGAGTGTTGATGTCACACCTTCCAAACGAATCCACATGTGTTGTCCTTTGACCTTGGTGACAGTTGCTACGTGAATGTTTTCAGGGCAGAGTGGGTTGACGGCCTCCAGCATCATGGATTCTTTAATGCACTGATCAGAAGGGTCCTACAAGGAAATCCAAAAAGTCAATGTCAGAAAGTCACATCAGCTACGAAAAAACATTGATAACCGAACCTAGCAAAAAAGTATTCGATTTAAAATGCATTTATTTTATACGAAGTCTATTAACATATTTACTGACATACCGCTTACATAGACTTACTGAAATCAAAATTTTAATTAAACTTTATTTGGAGTACTACTGGTGCACAATGCACATTTCTTAATATTAAGTCTAAAATATGTTTTAATGTCAATGATGAGGAGTGTATGATCTTGAAATAATATTGGTCTTTAAATGGAAAAAATGTAAAGTGTACCTAAAGTATACTTACAATAGTTTCAATTTAGCACAAATAAATATACTTAAGTACATCTTTAGTTGGACTTCAGCACAATTAAAGTGCATTAAGTACAAAATTATTTGTTCCAGTTTTGCAGACTTTAAATATACCAGTTTAGTATACTAAAAGTACAACTGCAGGGTATTTTTATTAAGTACACAATATGTAAATGTATTTGTAGTATACTTAGTATGAAATAAATGTATTATAAAACTTTTCAAAAATGTATAACATCACATTAACATTAACCATAAAAGAAATTACTTTGTGTAACTTTTAATGCAACAACTGCATTTGTAATGTGTTTAAAGGATTAGTTCACTCCTGAATTAAAATTTCCTGATAATTTACTCACCCCCATGTCATCGAAGATGTTCATGTCTTTTTTTCTTCAGTCGAAAAGAAATTAAGGTTTTTGAGGAAAACATTCTAGGAATTTTTTCCATATAGTGGACTTCAATAAGTTGAATAAATAAAGGTCATATCTAGCAAAACAATCTGTCAATTAAAAATAATAATAATAATAATAATTTTATATACTTTAACCCCAAATGCTCATCTTGCTCTAGCTCTGTGACTTTACACATTATGTTATCAAATTGGAAAGGTTACGCATTGTTAGTTTGTCATCTGTGTACTTCGGTGTGCCATCTCATTTTCTCCTACAGTACATAATTATGTAATGTGTGAAGCCCAGCTAGTGCAAGACGAGCATTTGTGGTTAAAAAGTATAGGCTCTAGCTTGTATAGTATAGTATACTATAGTATTTTTTTTAAATAACAGATCATTTCGCTACATAAGACCCTTATTTCTTGGGATTGTGTAGAGCCCTTTGAAGCTGCAATAAAACTGCAATTTGGACCTTCAACTCGTTGAACCATTTTAAAATCCACTACATGGAGAAAAATTCTAGAATGTTTTTTCTCAAAAACCTTAATTTCTTTTTGACTCAAGAAAGACATGAACATCTTGAATGACACAGTGGTGAGTAAATTATCAGGACATTTTAATTTTGGAGTGAACTTAAATGTAAATGTATTTGTGTCATGCCACTGTAGATATAAATATGCAGAAAGAGAAACTCACTGGAGGAAAGCATTGCTGAGGGGCTGCTTCAGCTTCACATTGCTTTAGATAGTCTGCCCAGTCAAAGTCCTGACCTTGGAACCCTACACACACAAACACAAACACACACACACACAGAGGTCAACACGTGCAACAACCTGAGAAACCGTCAACTGCGTGACCAGCGCCCTAATATACATATAGATTACAAAACAACTTAAACGCTAGATGAAACAAGATTTTAACTTTGAAGTAAATCACAAACAGCCCCAATGGCAATCCAGATGATGAACTAATCAATATGTTGATTGGCAATTAGCAGCATGTGAGGCGTAAACAAAATCTGACAATAAACACTTTGAAATGTGAGTGCTTAAAGGTCCAAAGACGTCAAATAATGTCTCCCAGACTAAGACCGCAGTGTATCAACACAAATTGGTGTCAGGAAAACACCTGGAAACCAGATCAAAACAAAATGATGAATCATATTTATGGATTCCTCATCCATATGGGTTTATGTTTGGTAAAGTCCAAAAGCCTCAAGCCTCAGTGTATGTTTCCAGCTGTTAAAATGGGGAAGAATCCATAATGACATGGCCAGCCGTCCCACACCAGCCATTAGGTCTAATGACTGCTCTGCCGGGCAGTATAACTGCCAGTGAATGAAGCCATTTTTCAGGACAGGAGCATCCTAGAGTAAAAACACTGCTCGCTCATGTGTTCGCATTACCACAAAACCAATGTTTCATGAACAGCAGGATGAAGTGAAATGCTTGGTGGCATATCCGAGAAGAATGATGCAATTTTTCCATAAAGACAGTTCAGGACTTGTAAGACAGCATTCCAAGAAATGAAGCTGTTCTGAAAGGAAAGGGTGGACCTCTTTTCTATTAGGTCCTTATTATTAATAAATAGCATTTGTGTCATTTCACTTTCTTACTGTATATGAAGATTAAAAGCAGCCTGTATTAGGGCTGTGCAATTAACTGCAATCGCAAAAAAAATCGCGATTTAAGCACATGCGATTTCTAAACCGCATAAGGCTGTGATTTTATCTATCCCCCCCAACGGCACCCCCCGCCCCCCTTGAACGTCAAGTTCATTTTATTTTCGATATAGCGCCAGATCACAATAGAAGTCATTTAAGGTTATCTTTCCTATAGAACAGGTCTACACATTGTTCTCTTATTAAACAAACTAAACTGCCTGATGTTATTTATCTTATTTACACGAAGGCATGTAATTTCTGTCTCTACATGGTCGCGCGTTTACAATGACTCCTCCGCGAAAACACGGACTGGATCGCGGACTCCATTCATAAAAACCTAATTTACTATAGCGCGGAATGCCACGGAATTCGTCGATTTTTGGATCAATAAATCAAAAGTTGGTCTGTCACTTAATTCAAATCGCGATATGGACTAGTGTCTGTGAAAACTGAAATGCAAAAAGACGGTTTTAATATGAATCCTGCATGTTCCGTTTGCCTCTGTATGTATGAATGGCGGAGACGCGTTTTATTTTTCTACTACATGCATACTGAAGCACACGTGACGCTCCCGCTAATTTTTGGCATTTGCATCTCACATGAACAGATAAACTCAATCTCCAAAGCTGCTGCGAGTTTCACTTTTACCATTTCATTTGAGAAAACTAGCATCATATTATACTGTACACACAGAAACTTCATGGCAACCTGTCAAAATAAAAGTATGGTTTAACGTGAAACAGAACAATATTAGTCTTGTATTACTTTTGTACAGTATAATGTAGGTGTTTATATATTCCTATTTAAATAATTTACATAGAACAATATATATGATAAAAAAAATTAATATTTCAACAAGATTAACCACTTAATTATTATTTAAACATTTCAAACTGAACATAATTTTTCTTCCATGTATTGATTTTACAAGTAAACCTCTGTTTGTCTGCCAAAAATTAAAAGGGTTTATTTTTCATTTGATTAAAAATAAATAAATGTTTATGCTTTTTGATTATCAGAAAAATTAAAAGACAAGAATTTCTAAAAAAAAAAAAAAAAAAAAAAAAAAAAAAAGGCAAAAGATTGTAGAGCCCTCAAAATGTTAAAATAGAGAGTTTTGGACTTATTTTTACACTGAAATGAATGTTTTCGTTATTACACAAAGTAGGTTAAAGTACCGGGAAAAAAAGTAACATGGCTAATTTATTTTATGTTGTCTGTTTTAAAGACAATTTTACTACAGTTTTGTTTATTAAACTTAATACTATGTTATTTCATTGTGAAATGTTTTGTTATGCACTTCTTGTGCATCACTGAATACATTTAGAATGTATGTATGTAGCTTGTTTGAAAAAGCAAAAAAAAAAAAAAAATTCGCAAATAAAATCGCAATCGCAATATTCGTTCAAAAAAAATCGCAATATGATTATTTTGTCCATATTGGACAGCCCTAGCCTGTATCTACCGACCTGGGGGAGGGCTGAGCTTGACTCCGTTCTTCAGACTCCACTGCGTAGGAAAGATTCCAGGACTGTCTCTGTGACACAGGAACAAGCGTCTGCCTCCCTCTTTCTGTGCTTCGTCTCTCATATCATCCATTTGCACCAAAAAAAAATGGTCATTAAACACCTGTCAAACACAAACAAATAGGTAAATGAATAGAGCATATACGTCCTAAACTAGTTCCTGTTCATCCGGAGCTCAGTTATCTGGAATACACCCATGTTTATTAAAAACACCCGTCCTTCACTGTGAAATGCCTGACCTTCATGTGTGGATAAAAACTGAGAGGACTAATTCTTTTGACTCTTCTGAAGGCCTGCTTCAGCCAACATGATTAACAACAAGCATACTAACTGAAAATTGGAAGACATTTATGGTAAAGCTATTTTAAAACCCCAAATTAGCACTAAGACAACAGGGCCAAACTTCAAGAGTTTAGTGTGTTAAAACACATTGTAGGGGTGATTAGAAATTATGGGTGAGAAATATTATGATTAGTATAGGGGAGGTAGGGTCCATCATGTTACCTTTGCCACAGTGGCCGGACTAATTGTGAAAGGAGCTGCTGGGTCCACAGCTTCCAGCTTCATCCCTTCAGTAAAGGAGTGTGGATTGATGGCTGATCTGTCCTGAATACAGAAACAAGTGTAGAGTCCATCAATATGACAAAAAGTAAGTAGAAACAAACAGAAAAAGCTATTTCTAGCCTTTCATCCATACTATTATTATAACAATCATACCTTGATATGTTGGCTATGTTTGGAATGTAATATTAGCATACTAACTCAATACTACACCGTATGTACTGTATACCTTCAGTATGATTTAGATTTTTAACATATTCAATTAACAAACAGGCATTAGCATTGTTAAACACATTCAACGTTTAGAGAAAAAAAATACTAAATACATAAATATATACAAGCAAAATGATAAATTAAACTGAAATTAAGATGGATTGATCTATATTTTCTAAGCAATTTATTGCGTTTTTCAGTTGCTTTAAAAACTTTCACATCCTTTTTAAATACCAGAAGATTTGGAGCAACTTTAAAATATTTAGATTTTTAAAAATAGTATGTGAAAAAAGATGCATACAACAATAAACAATAATCAAGCTAATTGCTAAATTGTTGTCACATTACTTTATTATGTTACATGCTTAAAGAGATAGTTCACCCAAAAAATGAAAATTACCTCATGATTTACTCATCCTCAAGCCATTCTAGATGTATATGACTCTCTTCTTTCACATGAATACAATCAGAGTTACATAAAAAGCTTTGGCAGTGAATAGCTGTTAAGATTTTGAAATCCAATAAAGTTCATCTATCCATCATAAAAAAACGCTCCAAACAGCTCCGGCAGGTTAATAAAGGCCTTTTGAAGCAAATCGATTTTGTTTGTGTAAGAAAAATATCTATATTTAAAGCCTAATAAACCGTAATCTCTAGTTTCCACTTACTGTCGTACATGCGTTCAGGCGAAGGCGTAGCATAAGCTCTGGTGAGAAGTGACGAACGTGCAAGTGTAGGAAAGACAGCAAAGCGTAACACTGGTCATGAATTACTACAAAACGAGGATTTGTAAAGAAAAATGTCAGAGGATTTCGATATAAACTAAGAGGAGACTGGTTTTCCTTTGCTGTAAACAAAACTTCTTGTGAGACTAGCATATTCTCACCGGAGTTTATGCTATGTCTACGTCCTACGACATCCGCTGGAATGCCACTCTCTTGGGAACTAGTGTTAATTTCGTCAGACGAGACGAGACGAAATATGTTCGTCAACGACCCTTTTTTTCATGACTAAGACGAGACGATGACAAGACTGCGCCACTGTCCAAAAACGCTGACTAAGACTAAATTAACATGCATTATTGTTGACGAAAAAAGACGAGACGAAAATGTTTTGCATAAAATAAAAACTAAGATAAAATCTCTCTTCATTTTCGTCTACAATCGTCTCTGCTTTTTCATCAGCTGTTATGGCTTTAAAATATTCAAACTGCTTGGCGCGCTGGCTGGCGCTGAGCCAGAGACGGACGAGCTCTGAGCTTGTCATATAATCACAACTATGCAGTGTTTTTAACCACATAACGCTTATTTAAGGTTTCAGACATTTAAATACACATAAGTACTAGTAAAAGGAGACATTTAGAGTTTGTAAAATACACACACAGGTCTATGGAAGCAGCAAATAACAATCTATTCAAATATAATTTGCCGATGTGTTTTATTCACATCACTTACATAGGCTTAGTAACTAAAAAGTTCACTCTATTCCTCTTCTAGTTCACCAGCCACTTACTTGCATGTATTTCGGGAGAAACGGATGAATGTATATGTGCTGTAAATACGGCTGACAGGACTCTCTGAACGGCAGCGCAAACAAACATGGCGGCGCCCATCTCACTTTACAGATTACGATCCAGATCATTTATATAGGGTTTTAAACGACGAAACATACTAATTCACACATATTTGTGAATCGGAATATTAGATCATGGCATGGTAAGCAAGTGTGTGAGTATTCTGGATAAAAAAGGAAAAACGAAATAAAAGCGATCTATCTGTCATACAGTGTTATTGTGTCTGTGTTGTGTCATGTGACAAGCTTGATGCGTCGCCATGGAAACAATAAGGGCGAACGTTCTAAAATAACGGTCGCTTAAAAAAAACTCACTCTCAGGGGTCCGCTAGAATATTTTAAACTCACCACTGAAAGGGTTAATCATTTGTGAATGTGTCTCCTAAATCAGAAATTGAAAACCAGACACGTTTAACATTTGCATTCAACAAAAATCATTCAACAAGTGTATTTTGTCAGGTAATTATGACATTTAACCAATGTTTGAGATATGTGAAACACTTTTTTTACTGAAATGTGTATCAGTAATAATCTCAGTAATAATGTGTTATTTAAAAAAAAGACTACAATTTTTTGACTAAACCTAGACTAAAATATATTGAGTTCTTTTTTGACTAAAACTAGACTAAAATTAAAAGACTTAGTCGACTAAAACTTGACTAAGATACCTTGAGTTTTCTTTTGACTAAAACTAGACTAAAATGACGAGACTTTTAGTCGACTAAAACTTGACTAACAAAAAAAGATATGTGAATGACTAAATATGACTAAAACTAACAAGGACATTTGGCACAAGACTAAGACTAAGACTAAATTAAAAATAGGTGACGAAATTAACACTATTGGGAACACACAAAGGACAGTTAGCAGAAGCTAGATTACATATAAAGTTTTAAATATGGATATTTTTCTTACACAAACACATCAATTCACTTCAGAAGGCCTTTATTAACCCCCAGAGCCATGTGGAGTAGTTTTTATGATGGATGGATACACTTTGTTTTGCTTCAAAATCTCAACACCCATTCACTGTCATTCTAAAGCTTGGAAGAGCAAGGACCTTTTTTTATAACACCTATTATATTCGTCTAAAAGAAGAAAGTCATATACACTGAGAATGGCTTTAGGGTGAGTTAATCATGGGGTAATTTTCATTTTTGGATGAACTATCGCTTTAATTCAGCAAGTAAAAAGCACATTCTGTGTAAGCAGCTCCCAAAAGATGCCTCCATCCAAGCTGACTTTCCAACCCACTCACTACAAGGACAATCACCCTGGAGTTAATCATCCTGCAATTAAGTGCTTTGCTCAAGGGCACAAAGGTCACAGTGGAGCTCCATAACTCTCCAGTTTATGGATTGCACCAACAGGGTTCAAACAAGCAACCTTAAGGTCAGAGTCAAGTTCTTCCAAACATGTGGTAGTTACTCAGTATTTACTGACCCTGTAAAACTCCTCATTGATGCTGGAGTCCTGTGTCTGAGAGGAGACGGTCTTCTTAACTTCCTCCCATTCAGCTTCAGTGCGCAGGGCGAGCAGAGCTACAAACAAATATACACACAAACACACAATCACCTCTCTGCTGACCACATCACGTGTTTATCTTCTAAAAGCTAGTGGACTCTGATCTAAGCCCATATAAACCCTTCCCCCATCCACCAATCCCTACTATTGATTAGCTCAACTGTAATATGTGGGTCTCCTAGGGTGAAAGTACTTTAGTAGCGCTTACGAGGACAATTCGGGCTCCCTACCTTTTTGTCCACGATCTAAACTTCCAGCATGAAACAGTTCAGTTGATTTGCACATTAATAGGTCAGGAAGAATCAACCGTGAATCCTGTTGGTCTGTTCATTCATCTACTCTGTAAGGAATCATCTAGCCACAGCAACATGCAGCAACAACAACCTTAAATATCCACATTTATTTCCAGTTTCTGCTTCTGTTTCCATGGTTTTAGCTGCACTGACCACTTACATACTTCAAAAGATAGCTAGTGCTTGGATGTAGTACTGCGTTAAGCACATAAACATGAAAACTGGCCATGCTAGTAACAAAATCATACACTGTGTAGAGCATTCTAATTTAAAAATTGTTACATACTATGCAACTAAGTTAAATTATGATGGGCTTTAAATTTGATTTCTGATAGTTTATAAATGATGACTGCTCACCCGCTGGAGGTCTAAGGGTGCAGCTGTGCTCCTGTGCCCAGCCTGGCAGATGAAGCAGAGGGTCCAGGTAGAAGACCCAGGTGATGGATTGGGTGTCAGGGAGCCCGTCTGTGCCAGCGTATCGAAGCCGCAAACGGCCCCCTACATTCTCCTCAATCACTGCAGACCAGACCACCCCAGCATCTTGACGGTCCACTAACTCAACATTTAGACCCAGACTTAACAGATCTATAGGATTACAGCCACGCTGAGCCTACAAACAAACAAGCAAAAGACGCACAAACACAGATCATTTATTATGTAATATCTTAGCAATAACTATGAAAATTTTATTGATGTGCTACAATCTTCTGTTTAAAGACCTCAGTTATAACAGTACATCATTCATTTAAATACTGTTTGAGGCTTCATGTTTAAAATTTAAATGGCCATAAATGTTCTACTCGTTTTTTAATTAATTGGATGCATTAAGAGCTAGGGGTGAAAACTTTTTGAATTTGAAGATCAGGGTAAACGGAACTTATTTTGTCTTCTGGGAAATATGTGAGTATCTTCTGTAGCTTCTGAAGGGCAGTAATTAAAGAAAAAAGTAGGATATTTAGGCAAAATAAGAAGAATGTACACATCTTCATTCTGTTCAAAAGTGTGCACCCCCGGCTCTTAATGCATGTTTTTTTTTTCTTCTGAAGCATCAGTGAGCATTTGAACCTTCTGTAATAGTTGAATATGAGTCCCTCAGTTGTCCTCAATGTGAAAAGATGGATCTCAAAATCATACAGTCATTGTTGGAAAGGGTTCAAATACACAAAAATGCTGAAAAACCAAAGAATTTGTGGGATCTGAAGGATTTTTCTGAAGAACAGCAAGCGATTAAACTGGACTCATGACTATCACAAGAATCAAGACAAGAGTACTGTGTATGTGAACTTTTGAACAGGGTCATTTTTATAAATTCAACTATTATTTTCACTTGTTGAGTAGAGTAAATGCCTTTTATTTAAAATATCTTATTCAGGTCAGTACTACATATAAAATAACATGCATTTTGCATGATCCCTCTTATTTTGGTAAAATAATTAACAGATTCTGCAAGGCTTATGTAACCCTTTGACCTGTATTATTCTAATGATTTTAATAGTCTCGCTTCCTCATCTTTGTATTTTGCTTTTTGATTTTACTGCAGTTTGGGTTGGTACAACATTTTAATGTTCATAAAATAAGTAACTTATACTTGCCAAGGCAGCATTTATTTGATCAAAAATACAGTAATGCTGTGAAAAATTTGTACAATTTAAAATAAATGTAAAATTTGTGTGATGTGATCGTTTTTTTTTTTTTTTTTTAAAGAACATTTATTAGAAACATCAAATGTCACGTGAAAGGAGGAAATGCCTCCATCGCAATATGACTGTGCGCGTTCTGTGTTTTCAAATCAGCGTGAATGAACAATATAATGGAGTTAATGGGCTAGTTTAAAACTAATTTAAAACACTGAGTAAACAACTCACACACTTAGATATAACCACTTTGTTACATCAAAATAAGACTTATAATAGCGTGAAAGTTCTGGGAAAAGTCATGGAAGCTTGGTGAAATTCAAAGCAAATCTCCGTGTGACAAATATTTACAGAGCTTTGATGACTGATGAGCCGAAAAATTAATAGTTTAAGTTAACTATTTAAAAGAATAGCTGAACATAAGTTCACAAATAAAATATATTGTTTAAATTGCCTTGAGTTATAACTTTGAAATAAATGCTTAAAAACACTAACTTGGGATGGGATTCATACTTGGCTTTAATAAACAGTATATAAATTACAACCGATCTCCGAATGCGAATGAATGGACTCCATAGGACGAAATATTAGGCTTATATGAGGCTCTTTTTACAACTAGAAGGTTAATATTGTTTTTCACTTGCGACAAAACAATGAATTAGCCGTGCATTTATATGGAAATATGCTTTAGGAGCTACAGATCTGGCCATTTAAAATGCGCGCGGGAAGTAAAGTGGTCTCGCGTGACGCCGGTGTATTCCAAAGGAACACGGAAAATACAATGACATAGGAAAGACATGATCAGTAGGGGGCAGTCATGTAACGCACTGGACTGGAGCAGGCTGAAAACATTGCTGCAAACTAAAAGGTACGGTAACCTGGAGGGGACACCTTCGGTTCACTTATGTTTGTCGTGGCCACACAAATGAATTCGTAGGAACGTCATATTACTTTTTGTCATTGCCACGAGATATTAATTCCTGGGAATGTCATATTATGTCGTGGCCACAAGATTATTTTGTCGAGGTAACGACATCCTAATGTTTAATGCATAAACAAACCTGCGTAACCATAACCCAGGATTATCAGAGATAGGTTTGTTAATATTTTTTATTTTGAGTTAAGAAATGATTATATTAATTGTTATAGAAATTAATGCAATATTAAGTTATATATTAACAATAGGCAATGCTGTATATGCGAATGTCTGTGCGCGATGTAGACAGCATTCAAAAGTTTATCAAGAATAAATATTAGATATAAGTACTTCAAATTAAATAGCCCTGCAAGAAACATTTTATGCATCCTAAAGTCTTATCCATTAATTGATCCTCTTTTTTCTGTAATAAATTTATTATTCGTTTATATTCAGTATGTCCCCCTTAATTTCGATCTCTTAACATTCCGAATCTAAATGACAAATGCTGGCATGCAATTAAAGATTTGATTATGCTATATGGCTGGGATTTTAAATATATATATATATATATATATATATTCATTTTTAGTCTAATTATAACCTTTATAGTGTTTCATTGTCGAGTGAATCATTCACGTTCCATTTGTAAATCGTATGGTCACACACGGGCATTAATACAATCATAAAGTCAAAACTTTATTGGCATAATTGTCGTTCACAATATTTGCTAAATATATGCCAAATAGCATATACAGAAAGTTATTTAGGTTAAGCGATTCAAAGTAGATAGCTCTAAATCACTTATTATTTATTATAATTATAGGTTATTATTATTTCAATACCTGGTTAGGGCTATTTATTTTTAACGCCTGACAATTATGCCAATAACGTTTTGACTTTTTGATTGTATTTATCCCCGTGTGTGACGATACATGAGTATGTTTTCATTTACAAATGAAACTACGTGATGATTCATTTCTCAGTAAAACAGTTTAGTATTTATATAGTCTAGTATATTAATTAGACGAAACAAAATAAAATATGTTCAATTCAACCTTTAAACTACATTCCAGTAAAAATCAGTCATATCATATGTCAAGCATTTACAGAATCATTTACATGAACGTTAAAGAGAGCCAAATTAAGGGGTGGAAACGCACGGAAATAAAAATATATACAAAAATAACAGGCTAATAAAAATAATATTAGTAATAGTAATACTAATGATAATGATAATAATATTAATACAAATACGAAAAAAGACTATTAGTTAATAGAAGGAATGTAGGCCTATTTTACTGTGTGACGATAAATTATTTCCAAATGAAACTACGTGAATGATTCACTCTTCAATTATTTGTCTATTAATTAGACTAAATAAAATACAATATATGTTAAATTTAAGCTTTAAACTGCATTCCAGTAAAAAACCCAGTCATAGAACCTTTACAGTATCATTTACATTCAGAATGTTATGTAACGAGATCAAAATGAAGGAAAAAATAACGAATATAAACGAATAATACAAATATAATGGGAAAAAAAGAAGGTCAGTCAATGGACAAGATTGTGGGATGCATGAAATGTTTCTTGCAGGGCTATTTAATTTGAAGTAGGCCAACATGTAATACATGTAAACACTTGTGAAAGCTGTCTACATTGCGCACAGACAGCATTAGCATATACAGCATCGCCTATATAATTATTTAATATTGTATTAATTTCTATAACTATTAATATAATAATTTCTTAACTCAAAATAAAATATCTCAAATAATTCTGGGTTACTAATGTCACGCAGGTTTGTTATATTAAACTCGTGGCCACGAGAAATGCATGTTGAGCAAAAATACATTTCACGAAAATAATATAAAATTACAAAACAAAGAAAACAAATGGAATGAGGGATAAGCTTTAAAGTTCACGTAAAAGCCAAATATTAAGCGGCATCCTTCATGTTTTCTTTATTCAGCAAATACTTTACAGTTTTGAATTATGTTCAGCTTCTGTTTTTATGACCATAAATGACAGTGTTTTTTTTTTTTTTTTTTTTTTTTTTTTTTTTTAGAAAAACGTCCGAACACCGGTCTCAAAAGTAGAAGCGAAAGTCTTGTTTCCACCAGCGCGGCATTTTTTTATTCACCGTAATTGATGGATGTCTAAAACAAAAACAAGGAGAATCCTAAAACATATAAATATACATTTCTTAAAATAATAACATCTTAACTTCGTACACAACAATACGGCAACGACTTTACAACAGGACACATTATTTTATTTTAAAGCAGCTTGTACACCAATGGATTTCAGATGTCGGGATATTTCAGACCGCATCTCCACAGCTTAATCACTTTAGTATTAAACATACGGGTCAGGAGGCGGGTCGGGTACAATATTTTATTTTTTTATTCGGCGGTCCGAGTTGCGGGCGGTTTAGTTGAAAACGTCGATCGGGTTCGGGTTGTTTATCCACTGACCCGCGCATCACTGGTGTCAGGGCCGTGGACACTAATGTTTTGAAAAAAGTGGAGCGAGTGAGGAAAGCTTTTCCCTTCTCCCTGGCATGCATTTGAATGCTGAATTCGAAATGCAACTGAATGCAGTCGGAATCCGCCCCCAGCACCCCCAAGTCTCCAAATGTTGATTACAACAAGGCAACAGACAGCATTCAACACCCCACCCCACCCCCACTCTGCCATTCATAAACATTTCGCTCTTTATACTGCATGCCGCTTAACTCTGATGCCTCATTAACGGCTACTTTTCAGAAAACTGAAAAAAAAAAAACACTTCCCTTTGGTTTCCCAGAACAGACTTAAGCCTAGTTCCAGGCTTAACGAACTTCTTCGAAATAGAAGAACTACTTTTCCACTTTAAAAAAAAGAAAAAGAAAAAAGGTGGGGAAAAATTGCATAACTCACTGGAGCACTTTTGATACTTAACAACTGTATTCGTTGTCAGTCATATAAGCTTTATTGTTTTGAAAAGTGAACCTTCTGTTTATTTGTCTAAATTATTTTCTATATTAGGATATAATACTAGGCTATAGTATTTACATGGACATTAGGCCAAATCTACATGGGTTTCTTCCCTTTCACTTCAATTAGTTTTTAAGAAAAAAAAAACTGCATGGGCAGAGCGCCATCTTAATGTACAGCATCAAAAATGTAAGAACAAATCTAAAGACAATAATAATAATAATAATAATAATAATAAATAATAATAATAATAATAATAATAATAATAAAATTAATTATTAACACTCCTAAAAGTACAGTATAGTGCTCAGATACACTTAAGTTAGGTGACCTAACCCTAGTTGATACTTTATTTCAACTGTTCAATTATTTCATTAATTTACAAATAAACAAATGCCTTTCCGATGTGATATAAGTGAAAAGGGAGACGATTTCGAAAATGATTTCACCAAAAGGCGGACGCGAACTCGGGTCTCCCGTGTCATAAACGATATGTTACTCGTATTATCACTTGCGCCACTGAAAATGTTGCATAATAGCCGTCTTTTGTAATATTTGTAAATATGGCCTATTTGCATTGTGTAAAAACATTAAATAAAAGGCACCCGACTACAGAAAATGGCATATACTAAAGTATTTTTTTTTTTCTGTTTTTACATTTTTACATTTATTTTGCTTCCGACGCCCATGCTTGATGATGAAGTTTAGTCTATAGGATATAACAAAGTGCTTTTCCAGTCCCGATTCGACGAGGTTTTATTCCGCATCCACCCGCTCCCGCTATATTAACTATATTATTTGCCCGCTGCCTGCTTAGAATAAATTTCTAAGCACCAAAATCGCAAAAACAAATCAAAATAATAATAATAATAATAATAAATTAATTAATTTTTAACTCTAAAAAAACTGTAGTTTATATTTATCCTCTCCATTTCTATTTCTCTCTACTCAAATTAATTGTCAGTGTATCTAAAATTGTGTATCTTAGAAAAAGAAAAAGACGAACTACCTCTTAAACAGGCATATCTTAATTTGATGTTGCTTTAAAACGCTGAAATATATAATGTATTTTATTCTGAAGGTGAAAGTTGTCGAGTTATTCAACTGCCCGCGGCGCCGTCAGGATCACTTTTTTATTGTGGATACAGCTTACAATAATCCTTCAAGAGTACGGGATTGCGCAAAACTATGCTATTTTACATATTTCTGTTATTTGTGTACAATCACAATGAAAAAAACAGATGTGTATGCTATTTGTAAAAAAAAAAAAATGGAAACGAGATGCTAGTTTAAGGGCGCATCACAGAAATTGCCTACAATTCTGCATATAGGCTTGCTACTTATTAATTTAATTTTATTTCTTTTTTTTAAATTATTATTCATTAAGAAAATTATATTTCGCATATGGGCATTTTTATTTATTTTACATACAGCTTTTTTGGGGTTTTCTCTGTGCATAAGCTCTGCGCGTGACGTTCTGATGTTTCTGCTGCTTTTTGCTTGTGTACAATTAACCCCTCAAAACGAATTTAGCTGTTATTAATATGACACAGCCACGTTTCAATTTAAATTTAAATGTAATTTAACACAATCTGGTCGTTAATAGGCTAATAACTAAACGCGTCGGTTGTCGTTTGAAAAAAAAAATTAACATTTCTATTTTCAATGCAGTCTAATAAAAGTTCATCAGGAAAAAAAGAAAAGAAAATAATAATAAAACTGCTCCTGCTTATGAATAAATTTTTGCTTGATGATGAAGTATCTAAATAGTCTATACTCTATATAACAAAGTGCTTTTCCAGTCCCGCTTCCACAAGGTTTTATTCCGCATCCACCCACTCCGCGCTATATTAACTTTATTATTCGCCCGCGGCCCGCTTAGAATACATTTCTAAGCACCAAAATCGCAAAAATATTGTAGTTTATATTTATCCTTCCCATTTCTATTTGTCTCTACTCAAATTAATTGTCAGTGTATCTAAAATTGTGTATCTTAGAAAAAGAAAAAGACGAACTACCTCTTAAACATGCATATCTTAATTTGATGTTGCTTTAAAACGCTGAAATATATAATGTATTTTATTCTGAAGGTGAAAGTTGTCGAGTTATTTAACTGCCTGCGGCGCCGTCAGGATCACTTGATTTTTTTCCCTTAATAAAGTGGATACAGCTTACAATACTCGTTCAAGAGTACGGCATTGCTCAAAACTATGCTATTTTACATATTTCTGTTATTTGTGTACAATCACAATAAAAAAAAACAACAACAGATGTGTAGGCTATTTGTAAAAAAAAAAAAAAAAAAAAAAAAATGGAAACAAGATGCTGGTTTAAGGGCGCATCACAGAAATTGCCTAAAATTCTGCATACAGGCTTGCTACTTATTAATTTGTTAAATTATTATTCATTCAGAAAAGAAAAACATATATTTCTTATATGGGCCTATTTTATTTATTATTATATATAGGTTTATTGGGTTTTTCTCTGTGCATAAGCTCTGCGCGTGAGGTTCTGATGCTGCTTCTTGCTTGTGTATAATTAATCCCTGAAAACGAATTTAGCGGTTTACGTCAGTTGTCGGTTGGAAAAATAAAATAAATGAAATTAACATTTCTATTTCCGATGCAGTCTAATAAATGTTCGTCAGGAAAACAAAGAAAGAAAACAAAATAACAATACAACTGCACCTGCTTATGAATAGGCTATCTTTTTGCTATTGGTTGGAACCATAATTTCAGGAAAGAGGAATCATTGAACTATTGTACTGGTATATATGACCAACGCCCCCTAGAGCTGGCCATGGTGTTTGGCTACAGAATGTTGTTCCTTGCGCCACCTGGTGGATATTATATAAAGCGCAACAACGTTGTAAAAAAATAAAAAAAAGCAGCTGCGGTAGGACGCGTGCCCACGCGTGCCGAATTGCAGGCTGCCGCGTGAAAATAGACGCATTTTTAATGGCCAGATCTGTATCCATCCTCACATTCGGTGATCGACACTTCTTGAGTGGCAAGACGGCTGCGAGCGGAAACTCAAACAGTGAAAGTGAGTTGTTCAAAACCTTTCTTTTTAGTAAACTCTGTGTACACAAACAATGTTCTCAATGCTCAAGTTCATGTGTAGAGTCCCAGGCGATACTTCGAGCAAAGTTTCATGGTGTGTCGAGCCTTGTTAGTGTTGTAAAAATATTGATTTTGATGCGCTCAAATTTATGCCCCTAGTACTCCCATTCACCGGCCATTGACCACAAAACTAAATCACGGTCAATCTCAAAAACGGCTCGTTTGTTGTAATTATGCTTTTAGATATATGTTTGTCTCGTTTACAGTAAAAAAACACAGCCCAGGTTGCATTTTGCCAATAGTTATCCTTTAACCAAGAAAATGTGCCTTTGACATGAATTTCATACATCGCTATATATTTTCACCTACATTTAAGGCATTTCCTCTTACCCCTTCCAGTAGACTAGCTGGTACACTGCAGGATTCAGCCAGAGCCTTCTCCAGCAGCGCTTCCCAATCTTGGTGCTTCTCGCGGACACCTAATCACAAATTCAGAGGATTTTAAGGACATAGCAGATCTTCAGACTCTCTGGCTGACAGATTTATGCCATTCTGCGCTTATGATGGCTTCACCATTGACACAGTATTTTGGGCCATAAGCACAGCTGTCAATAAGGCACAGACAGCCAGAAGCAAAATGCCAGCAACCATCTGGACTCCCCCACGCCTGCACCTACTGCACTCTATTGCAGGATTTTATTAATAAAAGAAGCTTTAAGTATTAAAACGGGTCTTTTAATAATTTCAGAGGAGTAAAGGCCGTGCCCATAAGCAAGCTGCAAGCTAAATAAAAGCCCCAACACAAACACCCCTCCCCCATTTCCTGAATATGCCCACAAATCGACTGTGAACAACCACCTACAGGAATTAGCACTGCGCTGCAAGCAACACAGCACTTGAAGAATATAAAGAAATATGCAAATTTGGCACCGTGTGGATGAGGTACACAAAGCTTCTCAGAAATGAGAGCATAACCTCTGCAGAGCCTAAATTCAAATCATCTTTACCTAAAAAGTCACACTTTCTCTTGAGTGAGTGACTAAATGAAACAATTAGGGTCTAATTATCATAAATTAAATTGCACAGTGAAACTGCTAAGTCGTCACAATTCTCTGCTCACCCTCTGGAGGTCTCATCGGTCGGCCCTGCTGCTTGCTCCATCCGATCGGGTGCAGGTCAGCGGTCATGATGTCGCACCAAAAGTCAGCACGCCGGTCATCTTGGTAACCCTCATATCGTAGCAACAGCAGCTGTCCGCAGGTGGTGATTATTGTGGCCACCCAGTATGCTGTTTCTGATTCAGTACGCACACACACCTCCAGCTTCATTCCAGGAGTTAGACCCGTCTCCAAGCCCTGGTCCACCTGCAAAGGAAAAACACTAGTCTGAGCAGATGATCCAAACAGACACACAGCCAGGTGATGCCTGGTGAGTTAAATACAGGGCAGCATGTTCATGGATAACAGTGAAGAGTATAATTTTGGTCTTACTGGCTGGCAGTGTTATTTCAGTGTTTATATACTACTAAAGGTTTTATTAATAATTGCAATTTGCTTTTATTTTTATATTTTCAGTTTTAGTATTTTTTTTTATGTGTTTTAGTTTTTATATTACTATTTATTTTTTAGTTTTAGCAATTTTAATACTTCAACTCATTTCAGTTAGTTTCAACTTTATCTAATATTTATATTTCATTTAATTTTTAAATGGATTTTTCATCAAAAAAGGAAATTTCCCCATGATTTATTCACCCTCAAGCCATCCTAGGTGTATATGACTTTCTTCTTTCGAATGAGTACAACTGGAGTTATATTAAAAAAATTTCCCTTTCAAGCTTTATAATAGCATTGAATGGGTGTTGAGATTTTGAAGTCCAGTAAAGTGCATCCATCTATCCTAAAATATACTCCACATGGCTCCGGGTGGTTAATAAAGGCCTTCTGAAGCAAATCAATATGTTTGTGTAAAAAAAAAAAATTATAAACCGTCATTTCTAGTTTCTGCTAACTGTCGTACACATGTTCTAGAAAGAGTGACATTCCAGCAGATGACGTAGGATGTAGGCGTAGCGTAAACTCAGGTGAGAATATGCTAGTCTCACAAGAACCAAGTTTTGTGTCTCCTCTTGGCTTATATCAAAATCCTCCAACATTTTTCTTTACTAATCTTCGTTTTGTACTTCTAATTCGTGACTAGTGATCTCTCCACTGCACTTCTGCATTCGTCAAAGTTTTAAATATGGATATTTTTCTTTTACAAACACATTGATCAACATCAGAAGCCATGTGGAGTACTTCTTATGATAGACAGATGCACTTTATTTTGCTTTAAAATCTCAACAGCCATTCACTGCCATTATAAAGCGTGGAAGAGCCAGAACATTTTCATAATAACACTGATTGTCTAAAAAAAGAAAGTCATATACACCTAGGATGGCTTGAGGGTGAATAAATCATGGGGTTATTTTCAGTTTTGGGTGAGCTATCCCTTTAAGCTTTTTTAATTTTAATTACTAACAATTTTAATAGATTTCATTATAGAAGAATAATTACATTTTAAAACAGGTTTCACAAACACTGTCTGCCATTGATCTTAATACAGATAGTCCCCTCCTCGACTACTTTTTGGGCCACTGCTGCTGGGCTGGGCTTGTCAAGATGTACAGACAATCTACCAACTTGTCTTTGCATGTTAATTATTTCACATGTCAAAAAGAATTACACAATTAACCTTTAAATAACAAAGCATAAATTCAGTGTGAGAAATTAAATTAACTTAAGGGGCAATGTTTGCCCTCTGTAGTTGATTTTCAAGGGCATTTTTTCTCTTTACAAGGGCTTTCTGTCTCTAAACATATAAGCACACTGCATGCCATGCACTTGTGTCAAATACTTCAACTGAAATACATTTTTAAGGTGAACAAATGGTTGCCTACCCTACCAGTCAAAAGATTTTTAATGTTTTTTTTTAAAGAAGTCTCTTTTGCACCCCAAGCCTATATTTATTTGATCCGAAGTACAGCAAAAACAGTACAATTTTGAAATATTTTTACTATTTAAAATAACTTTTCTATTTTAATAATTTTAAATTGTAACTTATTCCTGTGATTTCAAAGCTGAATTATCAGCATCATATGTGACCCTGGACCACAAAACCAGTCATAAGGTTAAATTTTACAAAACTGAGATATACACATCATATAAAGCTCAATAAATAAGCTTTCTATTGATGTATAGTTTGTTAGGATAGGAAAATTTTTGGCCGAGATACATCTATTTGAAAATCTGGAATCTGAGGGTGCTGAGAAAATCACCTTTAAAGTTGTCCAAATTAAGTTCTTAATAGGGTTGGGCGATGTCGACCAATTTGGCATCGTACGATGTCTAATGTGAAACATCGCGATGGACGATGGCATCGTCTGCGGGGGGCGGGGGTGAGGGATGGTTGTTGTTAAATAATTTATTCATAACGAATTAATTAATTGTAGCCTACCGTGTCCACCAGTGCTTAATTTGAGCCTGATCCTGTTCTGGAAAATGTCCGATTTTGGATTTTTGCGTTCCGGTATTTGTTTTTAAAGATCCGGCATTAACAAGTGCATTAGATCGTGACAGTGTGTGCGTGCAGACGAGACAAGAGCAAGCGCGGGTTTATATAGATGCATTTGGAGGATGTGTGTTGGTCCTTAACATATTTTTGACCAGTCAGCTTTTTTAAGTTCAATAACGCTCTCATTGTTTGCTTACTGCTTAACCCACTCTCTCCAAACGCATTTACTGAGCAGCAGAATGTTTAGAGAGAAAGGGTAATATCAGAAATAATACCAAATCAAGCGAAATATCATGTATTAACATTATAAACACTATAAACATAGCTATAAGTTAGTTACCCTGACGCCTGACCCAAAACGAATGATTTAAATATAGAGGTATTTAAAACAGAACAGAAATGAAACAAAATATATAAAGTTAAGAAACTAAAACAAAGCGAAACTAAAAATAGCGCGTTGGGCTCACGCACCTCTGTTTTTCGGCACAAATCCAAGTGTTTCCATATTCCTAATGTATTTGAATGATAAAGTGTTATTTATAATGTATACTAGGCTTTGTATTGTACATTCGTATTTCGATGGAAAAAAATATATTCTCTTGTTTTTGTTCCAAGCTCTGTTCATTATGGTAAAACCATGAAAAGGGCATATTTGGTGTAGTTTATTTAATCTAATTTAATTCAAATTATTTTGATTTTTTTCTGCTGTTTTTGTATGCCTCATTTATTAATGTAAACGAACTTTCATGTAATTTGTTAGGAGTTCACTGTAATTTGTATTGTGATCACTAACAACTTCCTTGTTATTATTTCCTCATAATAATAATAATAAAATAAGTAAAGATGCAGAAATTGAAAGCATGCATTTCATTTGGCTTTAAAGTGATTAAGTGTGTGTTTTTCGTGAGCGGGTTGCTGCTGCGGCGGGGGCGGGGCGGAGGATCGCGATGCCGGCTCAGCATCGTGATGTCTATTGGCCATCGGCGATGGACGATGGCATCGTCTATCGACCCAACCCTAGTTCTTAACAATGCATATTACTAATCAAAAATTACATTTTGATAGGTTTACAGTAGGAATTTAACAAAAAATCTTAATGGAACATGATCTTTACTTAATTTCCTAATGATTTTTGACATAAAAGAAAAATCAATAATTTTGACCCATACTATGTATTTTTGGCTATTGCTACAAATATACCCCAGCGACTTAAGACTGGTTTTGTGGTCCAGGGTCACATATGATTCTTCAGAAATCATTCTAATAATCTGATTTGTCGCTCAAAAACATTTATTATTATTATTATGTTGAAAAGAGTCGAGTAGAATTTTTTCAGGTTTCTTTGATGAATAGAAAGTTCAGACGAACAACATTTATCTAAAATAGAAATCTTTTGTAACATTATAAATGACTTTATCATCACTTTTCAACAATTTAAAGCATTCATTCTAAATAAATCGAATGGTAAAGTGTATAATGTTACAAAAGCTTTTTATTTCAGATAAATGCTTATCTTTAGAAAAATGTACTCAACTGTTTTAAATAGCGACAGTAATAATAATAAACAGCAAATCAGCCCATTAGAATTATTTCTGAAGGACCATGTGACGCTGAAGACTGGAGTAATGATGCTGAAAATTTAGCTTAGATCACATAAATAAAATAACTCAAAACAGAAGATAGCAGTTATTTTAAATAGTAAAAATATTTCACAATATTACTGCTTTTGCTGTATTTTGGATAATAATAAATAAATGCAGGCTTGGTGAGCAGAAGAGACTTCTTCAAAAAACATCAAAAATCTCACTGTTCAAAAACTTTTGACCGGTAGTGTATATTATCAACATCAAATACATTCAGCGACTCTGACAATCTCACAGCTATAGGTCACTCAGTGACCTCTGCAGGCACTAAATCCACACTAAACCCTCGTATTATACTATATAGACTATGATGAAAAACATTAAATTAGAGGAACTGACTACAGAGACTACCCCGCAGTTTAAACACCTAGGGAATTTCGGTCAGTTTCAGCAATATTCTTGCCCCATGCCCTGGTTAATTTCTGACCCAGCAAATAAATTCTTTAAGATCTAAATGGTCACTTATTGGTCTTACACATCCCATGAGAATACAAATACATCACTAATGCATAGCAGGTCATGAGAGTGTTGGCTTTGCAGAATTTGCTGACAGTTTTCTTGTATGCTGGCTCTAGTGCAATCTAAATTTCTGCCTTTGCCACAGAAGAACACAATGTCTCAATTAATTGGGTTTTGGTGGATTCAAACCTGATTCTTTTTGAGTGATTCATTAAAAGCACCAGCTCAAAAAGTGTCATTAGTCTATGAATCATTCCAGTAGCTCTTGCAGAAATAGCAAGGTCATGGATTTCATTCCAAGGGAATGCATGCACTGATAAAATGTTTACCTTGAATGAAGTCGCTTTGAATAAAAGTTTCTGCCAAATGCATTAAAATGTTAAATTAATCAGACTACTCTAGCTGCGTGCATCAGTCTAATAGAAAAACATGTTTTATCACATTCAAATTAGATTAAAAGCTTTCAGCTTGGTTAAAAAAAATCCTTTCTTTCCTGAAGATTCTGGAGGTTCACTGTAGCGGTGCAGAACAAACACAGACTGGCCCCGTTTACTCACGTGTTTAAACGCATGATGAGGAACAGAAAGTGCCCCGGTTTCCTCCAGGTAGTCATCCCAGTTAAACTCTGACACATCCTGACCAGAGTCCGCATCTGAAACATTGAACAACCAATACCTAAAACACAGTCCACTCCTCTCTCTCCACACACAGCCTCATCACCTCACATCAAACCATGTCAACAGAGCGTGAAAGTGAGTGCTGATATATAAATAGTAATAATAGGCAGGAGCTCTCGCAACTTTTTTCAGGTAACCTTTGCTTGAGCTTGTGCAGAAATGTCCAGCATTCTCAGTCAAGGACAAACACTGTGGCACTGCAATTTAAATATGTGCAATACGGCTCCCAATATTGTAATTTTCAGAGTCAAGGGATAGACTATAGTTTTGTTTTTCTTCAATTTATTTAGCAACAGAGTAAAATGAGAAAGAAAGAAAAGAAATAGCTTACCAGACTCCAGTGCCTCAAGGCTCATGTCTGAAGCCCCCGGAGGACAATCAAACCGTTTCTGCATGAATAATAAGGAGGGGAGAAAACAAATGAGAGGAAAACAAAGATATTAGAACGGCAATTAATATAAATGCTTTTCTGTTAAAGTATTTGCATGTGTGTGAGAGAGAATGCATGTGACAAGACAGGAACATGAGGAGACTTGCACAAGCCACATTTCACACAGCCTAGTTCATTTAAGTAAGTGGGAGGAGGAATCCTCAGTGCGAAGCTTCAAAGATAAAAGCCACTTCTGTCACTCAGACTCCCCACATCACCTTTGAGAAGCAAAAATGCACCACAATTCCTAGTATAGCTTTGCAAAATAAAAAAAAGGGTTTTGTAGATATAAAAAATATCACCTAAACCTGCATATATGCAGCGTATATATTATTAAAATTTAGATACTCGACTACAAATCTTAACTAAAAAGCCAGAAACAACTTTGAAACTGGTTTCAAACTGAAATGTCATTTAAAAATGCAAAAAGAAAGCAAGCAGCCAACAAAGTTGCATTAACTCTGTCTATTCATCCAGCGCTGTCAAGCTGTCTTTGTGAAGGTTGACGTCTCTATTAAAGGGAGTCAGACATTCTCGCTGACAGCCGCTGGCGGGCCACGACCCTCCTGCTCTGCTGGGATCAAGTCTTTCAGACCACCCCCCTCCACTCCAGCACCGTCCCGGAGCCCTGGAGGACAGCCCGGGCCACGGACACAATGTACTCGGGGTCACGGTGGTCTCCAATAGGGATTGAAAAGAGCAGCCAGGGCTGTTTAAAAAGCCATGTCGCTGTCCCTCACTATGATGATCAACTGAACTCAAAAAGCATTATGTGAAGAAATTACCCTTACAAAAAAATACCATGGTAACGACAGTTTCCGCTCAAAAAAATAATAATTTAGTAAAAGCAAATTGTAGCGTTACTACAATAATTGTGGGAGCCTATTTAGTCATCAAAATAATTTTTACTAGGTAGTGATTTAACTTTTTTTGTATCAGTAAGCAAATATACCGAAATTATGTAGAGTTACACTTTGTTTTAATGTCTGTTAGTCTAAAAAACTTTGATACAATATTCCCATATTTGTCTCTAAACATTATAACAAAATTTTGGCACGTTAAAAAATTATTACAACCTCACGTTGTGTCAATCATGTTTAAACTGCATCTGAAACTGTTGTCCATCATAAAAAAAAAATCGTTTTTTTCGCATATGAAAAAACATACAAACATTTCTGACTCAGTGTGCATGAATTTACTCATGCAATTAAAACTTCTTTTTCAAATTCATTATTACGATCCCTACTATTCTCTCCTCATCACATTTTAAACATTTGAATTCAAAATGGCAAAAAAGGAGAAAACATTAGAATTTTAAAAAGCACGTCAAATTTGAAATAATTTTTTGACAGATTCTAAATCCTTTTGAAATACACTACATTTTCATTTATTATATTTTAACAACAGAAGGAGTAACACAGAACCACAGATAATTTAGTACCTATGGTAGTTCGTCAGAAACTATAGTGATTTTAGGTACTGAGATGATATATAGTCAAACCAAAAATTATTCAGACACCATTTAGTGAGGATAACAAAATAAAACTGTGACATATTATACCCCAAAATGCTTCATACAGTGGACTACCAGTAAAACTGATAACATTTCTGGACCAAAAATTTAATTTGACACTTGACCTGACCATGTTTTTTTTTAGATCATCAAGATTAGTTTGTTTTGACAGTTCTTGGTATATAACTATAGCAAATAAACTGTGATAATGTGACAAATGATGAAGGTGCCTAAATAAATATTGATTTGACTGTAATTCATTTCTGATTATCAATATGAATTTGTTCTGACACAGTTTATCTTTTGAGTTCTTGTCCTTTTTTATTACCATTTTCTAAACGATAGCAAATAAACTGTGATAATGTGAGAAATGTTGAAGGTGCCTGAATACATTTGGGTTTGACTATAATAAAGACTGAAGAGTATAGCACTTTGTTTTCATTGTCTGTAACTGTGTTTTAAAGCTATGCGTCATAAATTCTGAACATTTCTGTAACAAAATAGTTCAGAAATCTACTACAAGTCTAAACCATGTAACATGACATTATGTCAAAAGAGCGTTGTTATAATCAACTTTATGTTATTCTTTTTGTTACAACTAACAATATTGTGTATTAATTTACTGTGGTAATTCAAATAACTTATATTACTATCTCCTAACCACTCTATCCTTACTGAAATTCCAACTTTTTATTTTAAAATGGCAAGCATATGGGGAAAAAATCTTAAAAATAGCAAGGATGCCTAGTTTTGTCAGCTGTAGAGAAAAACCTTCAATGTTATATCTATCAAACTTGAGACTGAGATTCAGTTGATACCATTTCTGTTATTTAACATCCATTAATCACCATTCTCTTTATATTTCTTACACAAAAACCTACAACTTCCACTGTCATGGTCATGTATGTCGCTTAAACCGACGGTGTTACAACGTTACACATGAGGGAATGAGGAGACCCCAGGACAGCGGAAATCTATTTCTGGTGTGTCTATGAACCCTCAGCACATTCCTGCCAAACTCTGCCGCTCCATCACTTCAAAACTAAAGACAACTTCCCTCCATTGATCAAGGCCCGTAAATACACACAAACACGACTTACTGTAGCGAACACAAACGAAAGGAAGAACACGACAAATGACTCAGTGACTGTTATCACGTGAACCAACCACAGCCAGCTCCTCTAACAATTCAAATAGCGTTTGAAAACATTCTAGCGAATAATGCATATGCATTGTTATGTAAATGAGAGGACTTTGGTGAGGAATAATACTTTTCTTGATTAGATAGGCTAACTTATCAGTGCAAAAGTCAAATTCACTTTTTGATTTATATGTATTAAAGACTGTCTAATACGTATGAAATAATTTGTTTTCTCGTATGAAGCCAAGTGAGAGCGTGAGTTCTTCACAATAGAGTGATGGTGACTTACAACACAACTTCTATTATGTAACACGACTAGAGAATGAAACTGTCATCAATTTCTAAAAGTGCTTGAGGAAGCCAACCAATAAACTTTATCTTTTAAACACGAGCGTTACTAAAAACACCACATAACAATTTGATTTTTTAGAATAAAAATAACGCATCAGTGTATGTGTGTTAAATGACCAAACAAACGCCATTTAAAGCTAGCGATTATTAGACAACGTCTGCTAATATATAATTTGATTCGTTTTAGTGAGTGTAATTCATAGAAATGTCCAATAAGGGATGATGATAGTTCGCTGGTCAAGCGCAGTGTGTTCGGCTAGCTACATATAACTGGATAATAGCATTTAATACATTCACGCCGACCAGGCAACTTTCATTCCGAAAGACGCATCGTGCAATTCAACATTATTAGACCTGGAACATTTTGTCTCCACTGTTTCGCTAGGGTTTTTTGTTGATGTGAGTGCGGCTGATTTCGTGCACATGCTAAAAACGCCTGTAACCAAGTCAAGTTACTGAAACGTCATAGCTTAAGCAATAGAGCCAGGCACTCATACGAGCGAGCACAAGTCACCTTTTTTTGGAGACGGGAAAAAAGATGCAGGCAGCGCCAAATCGCTCGGTAGAGCCAAGGTCGAATAGGGCAAAGGGTAAAATACATAAATATTTGGGAATGCATTTCGTTTCTTACCAGTGAGGAGTTTTTCAAGTCGGTTTTAGATGCCGTGTCTTTTTCCGCCTAGTCGTTCACGACCTCATTCCAATATGGCACAAAGTGTGAGCGCGCATGCGCCGCCTCTCGCGCGAGCCTCTCATCCACGAGCCCGGGGATTGATATTTGTTGGCTTTCAGCGATTAAAAAGACGAACTTGCCACATATTCCAACACAGTGTTTACAAGGACCCACCGAAACAACACTGAAATAACGTTAAAACAGCACTTTTGTTGATTATTACAGCTTTTACTTGAAATGTATATAGGGTGAACAATAAAAACGCTGGGACGCAATATTAAACGCTTGCTTGCAACTGTCAAAACCTGTTCAGGTCTTCAGTCTAGCGATTATTCTGCTTTAAGTTATTAGGATGTATACAATCTATAATGTGGTACAGAAAATTTGCCGCCCTGCCTCTCTGTCGTTTTGTTCAGTAAAGTGTTTGTCCTATTGGCTAGAATGTACCATTAAACACAGCTTAATCTATCGGAACTGCGCCACGCTGAGCAGCCAGTTCTAAATGTAATTAATCTTTCTGGATCTTTCTACATTTCATATATTGAAGATATTGAACTTTGTTTTGAACAAAATCTCCCTTTTTTCATTGTCCACATTTTAAAACACTTGAAAGAAAATAATGTCCTTAAGGTTTAAAATATTAATTAGCTTTGATTATCAGGTCAGGAAGTGATATTTGTTCTCATAAAGTATAGATAATTTTCCCAAAGGCTTATCTCATTGAAAAAGAAACAGAAACTAAAAGGCTTTTATTAGTTTACTTTATTTAAAACCTTTGGATAGTCTTTTTTTACACGCATATTATCTAATCTTTTGGCAATAGGACGGACGTTTTTGTAAACTATGTTCTGCAATTATCTTTTACTAATTTATTTACTTTTGACAGAGGGCATTTTTCATCATGGATGACTCATGAAAACTAATTAGTTGTGGAAATTAAATTATAGCCATGTGACCCTTGACAACAAAAACAGTCATAAGGGTCCATTTTTTTGAAATTGAGATTTATACATAATCTGAAAGCTGAATAAATCAGCTTTCTGTTGATGTATGGTTTAGGATAGGACAATATTTAGCTGAGATACAACTGATTGAAAATCTGAGGATGCAAATAAATCTAAATGTTGGGAAAGTCGCCTTTAAAATTGTCCAAATGAAGTTCTGAGCAATGCATATTACTAATCAAAAATTAAGTTTTGATCTATTTATGGTAGGAAATTTACTAAATATCTTCATGGAACATAAGCTTTATTTAATATCCTAATGATTTTTAGCTTAAACAATTGATCATTTTGACCCATACAATGTATTTTTGGCTATTGCTACAAATATACCCACGCTACTTAAGACTGGTTTTGTGGTCTAAGGTCACATATTAGTAAAACTACTGGGAAATATACAGAGTAAGACTAGAAAGTTGAAAACTAAAATGCAGCATATTTTATTATTTCACATCAGAAAATTGTACCAAAAAGAAAGCGATAATTGAAAAATACATGCATAGGGGCCTATTTGTTTTTACTTTGAAGTTTTATAATGTGAATCAATTTTATTCAAAATGGGTTTCCCACTAGTCAAACATGTGATCACTGATATGTTTACATACATTTTTCATTATGAATGACCCAAGAAAACTAATTAGTTGTGGAAATTAAAGTATTCTACTCTATAAATAATTACAGGGAACTATACAAAGTAAGACCAGAAACTTGTAACAAAACTGTAGCATATTTTATTATTTCTATCAGGAGATTGTGGCAAAAAGGTAGCGATAATTAAATAATACATGTATATAGGGGCCTATTTGTTTTTACTTTGAAATAGTTTTACAATGTGAATCGATCAGTATTTTATTCAAAATGGGGTTCCCTTTGGTCAAACATGTGATCACTGATTTGTTTACATGTATTTTTCATCAGGAATGACCCAAGAAAACTAATTAGTTGTGGAAGTTAACAGTATTTTATTATGTAAGTACAACTACTTGAAAATACACAAAGTAAGACCAGAAACAAAATTGTAGTATATGTTTAATACTTCTATCAGGAAATTGCAGCAAAAGGGTATTTTTCAAATGATCCAAGAATACAAGCTGCATTTTCTTGAATGTGATTCTGGACCACAAAATCAGTCGTAACAGCACAGCACAGACATATAGTCTACAATACATTGTATGGGTCAAAATGACCCTTTTTTTCTTTTATGCCAAAAATGTATTAGGATATTAAGTAAAGATCATGTTCCATGAAGATATTTAGTCAATTTCCTACCATAAATATGACAAAACTTAATTTTTGATTAGTAATTTGCGTTGCTAAGAACTTAATTTAAACAACTTTAAAGGCGATTTTCTCAATATTTTTTTTGCACCCTCAGATTCCAGATTTTCACATTTCAAATGTTGTCCTATCAATGGAAAGCTTATTTATTCAGCTTTCAGATGTATGAATCACCCTTATGACTGGTTTTGTGGTCCAGAAGCACAAATGGTTAATGAAAATAGTTGTGAAAATGAAAGTAGTCTATGTTTTATTCGTAATGTCAATACTGGAAACTATACAAAGTAAGACCAGAAAGTTGAAAACAAAAATGTAGCATATTTTAGTATTTCTATTAGAAAATTATGGCAAAAAGGACGCGGTAATCAAATAATAAATGCATTTTAGTTTTTACTTTTAAAATTCTATAGTTTTATAATGTGAAAATGGGATCTCAAACGTGACCACCGTCGTGGTGTTTCCATCTATTGTGAACATGATTTTAGCCAGTTTAATACTATTAATAGATCTTTGAAATGTTTTATTGCACCACATATGGTAGTAACAGCTGTACGCTAACGTGTTTTACGTGCTTCCTTTCATGTAGCTTCGATCCAGACATCTTTCAAAGGCACAAACTGAAATTAAACAGCTCAGGTCATGTGACTGTTTACACCCGCCATGTAAAAATGTTCACATGGAATCAAGACAGTCCGCACTTTCATTTATAGTTGGAACTTAGGTGTATATACACCGATAACTTTTTAAAACCTTTTAACAAAAAATAAAATTTAGTCACACGTATTACTAGAGGATCTGAATTACTAAAACGCTCAGGGATCTTTAGGTCAAACGAGGCTTAACGTGTCGTTTAAACTCATATTCGCTAGATGGCAGTAGTTTCAATCTTTTCAGATTAGTTTAAGCGGCTCAGCACAAAGTACATTGAACAAACGTGTTCTTGTCAGTCCCTTAGCAAAATTATCTAAATAACAGTATCTGAATCTCAATTAAATATGGGATGTTCTTTAAAGTTTACTTATTTGTGACCCTAGACCACAAAACCAGTCATAAGGGTCCATTTTTGAATACGCTTTCGATTGATGTATGGTTTGTGGACAATAATTAGCTGAGATATACAACAATTTGAAAATGTAGAATCTGAGGGTGCGAACAAATCTAAATACTGAGAAAATCGCCTTTAAATTTGTCCAAGTTCTTAGCAATGCATATTACTAATCAGAAATGAAGTTTTGATATATATACGGTAGGAAATTTCCCAAATATCATAATGGAACAGCGGTGGTATGGGAATTTTGCAGAAACTGTGGTAAAACTTGACGAATGAAGGTGCAATAAAGCCAAGTCAAAATTCAAGTTGAAGAAACCTTTAATGGTGTTGAGTTCCGAGGAGTAAATTCAGTAAAAAAGGAACATTATTACCTCCAGTAACAACAACAGTTCAGAACAATATACATATATTGTTATATACAGTATCATACTATATTAAAATACCAACATTAAATAATAGTACATATATTTGTACTCTCACTTGCTCGGGAGATGCATATCCTCCACCCACCAATATACTGTACCAATATGCTACCTTTACAGTACCATAAAAGTAACCCTATGTATAAACAACATTAATATTTCTAGGTTTTCATGTTGCAGAGGTTTTAGGTTCACCTACACAAGACTTACAGATCAATAGTGAAACAAAAACACTATTTTGTGCACGCTCAGCTCACACTGGCAAAATCAGCATTTTAAAAGTACAACTTAAAACTTGTTTCAGATCAACAAGAAAGGATAGATGCAAAAAATAAACACCAAATCATCCCGCAAACGAACCTTAGTATGAGATTCTATGACTGAAACGTTGTGTGAGGGCAAACAAGGAGGATTCAAGAGTGTCAAGAAGGCCACTATTCAATCAAATTGCAAAGTCCCAGCATATTATACAGACCACTACAATATACAGTCCCTTTCTTTTGGGTTTCTAGAATCCCTTTTTGTCTCTGTTAAGGGTATTTTTAATAATATGAACATGTATATATATATATAATCTATGTTAGGGATATTACAGTAACAAATATAGTACATCATCAAATAAAATTTTGATTTAAAGTTTGATCATTTGATTAAAGAAGACATAAATACAGCATTATCTATTTGGATCATCCAGAAAGTATAACAAGTGTAACACTGGTTGAACTCCTGGCTCCTGTAGGCCGTTTCTGATTTGACTTGGGGGCAGGTTTAGACAATCCAGGATGTCTTATTTTTCTATAATGGTTTCCATTTTGGGGTTAATGAAAGAAAAGCCAGCAAACGCCATCTGGTCCATGGAGTCTATCAGGTTCTTGTCACTTTGAGAGAGACGAGGCTTCTCGCTGAGAAACTCCCGGTCAAAGTTGCTACAGTCATTGGGGGATTTCTGCAAAAAGAAGGAAGAGAGATTTAAGAAAATACTCCTTAAATCACTTTCAAGATTGTTAAAGGGGTCATATCCTACTTCTTTTTTATATCTAGTGTGAACAGTCTGTTGTTAAAAGTGTCTACAGTTAAAATGTTTGGGGTGAGAAAGAAGTCTTCAGTGTCACATGATCCCTCTGGGCCTCTTCGGTCATTTTTGACCGAAAAATTTTATGTTTTGAATTTTTAAAAATCGTAGCTTCATCAGAATGAGATGACACTTGGTGACTTTTGTTGCATTAGCTATGTGAGTACAAAAAAAAATCAGTGACATGAGTTAAAGGGTCAAAAAAAAAATAGTCACACTTGGCTCCTTCGCGGTCAAAAATGACCGACATAGGAAATGAATGGGAAATACGAAAAAATGTGATAATTCAGATAATCTTTTGGTAATACAAGCTACAAATGAGCAACTGTGCTGAAAAGAAGTGTTCAGCAAGCAAGGACTGACACTCTAAAATAACAAAAGTACAGAACTGACACACACGCGCACACACACGCGCGCACACACACACACAGACACACACACAGACACAAAGAAATAAGCAGAAAAACGCAAAACCTGATATTTATCCAATCAAAAAAATATCTAAACCTTGCCAAAATGTATCTTTTAGAATGTCTGAATATATTTCTAAATGCAAAGCCTAATAAAATGAAGAAACAGTAAAAAGAAAAAAACAATAGGAATCCCAAAGCCCCTGTATATATGTATATAGGGAGATACAGGAGTTTACATGGCATTACACAAGTTTTTATTTTTTATGCCACTAGATGGTGCAATTTTCACTTTAAAAAAATGGATTTTAAATGCTTTTACTCTATTTTAATGTGAAATTTTGTATTTATTGAAAAATAATAAATACATAATTAATTAAAAAATATAATATAAAATATAATTCTACTGGGAAAAAATTGCTCATTAAAACTGTATAAATATTGCATAGATTCACAAAAAATGCTCAAAATTCTAAATAATAATTACAAAATATTATTGAACAAAAATGTATTTAATTGATTTTCCTGAAGAAAAAAAAAAGTTACTTTTTAAGGCTTCGGTCACTTTTGACCGCGAGGGAGCCAAGTGTGACCCCTTAATGAGGAGGCCCAGAGGGTTAAAGAGATGAAAATTCTGTCATTAATTACTCCTTCACGTCGTTCCAAACTCGTAAGACCTTCAGTCATCTTCAGAAATCAAATTAAGATGTTTTTGATGAGCACTGTTAACAGGACATTGTTAAAATAGTCCATGTGACAGCAGTGGTTCAAGCATAATGTTATAAAGCTACAAGAATACTTTTTGTGCTCAAACAAAACAAAAATAATGAATTTATTCAGTAATTACTTCGACGCACGTTCACAAGAGTACCACAAACCTTGTCTATGCAGGGTCAGAAAGCTCTCGGATTTCATCAAAAATGTCTTAATTTGTGTTCTGAAGAAGAACGAACAACTTGCGGGTTTGGAACAACATGAGGGTGAGTAATTAATGACTGAATTTTCATTTTTTTTTTGTGAACTATCCCTTTAAGATATCATTCTAATATGAAAAGCATTTCTTAAAACAACTGTAATTATCATCAATGTTCAAAACATTTGTGCTTTTAATATTTTTGACAGCATTTTAAGTGACTTAGAAATGGTTTTGTAAGATTATATATATATATATATATATATATATATATATGTGTGTGTGTGTGTGTGACCCTGGACCACAAAACCAGTCATAAGGGTAAATTTTCTGAAACTGAGATTTTATACATTGACTAAAAGCTGAATAAATAAGCTTACAATTGATGTATGGTTTGTTAGGAAAGCCAATATTTATCCGAGATACAAATATTTAAGAATCTGAGGGTGCAAAAAAATTAAGTACTTAGTAATGCATAATACTAATCAAAAATTATGTTTTCATGTATTTACGGTGAGAAATTTACAAAGTATGTTCATGGAACATGATCTATACTTAATATCCTAATGATTTTTGGCATAAAAGAACTATCACGAAAATCGATAATTTTGACCCATACAATGTATTTTTTGCTATTGCTACAAATATACCTGTACTACTTATGACTGGTTTTGTGGTCCAGGGTCACATATTAGTAAGACAAAATAATAGCGTACCATGACTGGGTGAGTCAAGTTTCTGAATACATCATATGCTCTGATGTAATGTATACTGTGAATCTGACAATCTATTCATCAGTCTGACGCCAGCAACTTAGTAAATAAACCGTCCACTTGGACTGTGGAGGAAGTTTTGATTTCTTAAAGTTACGGCATTTTTTCCATCGTAAATCCAACTCTTATCTCAACAGATTGAGGAAAATTCGATTGCTCACAACATGACACAACCTCGTTAAAAAAGATTTCCTGTTAGTGTAATTTCATCATTAGTGCACACATAAGGCAAAGGTTATTGGTGTATCATTAACTTTTTCACAAGTTTTCAGCCATGAACACTACACTAGCTAAACATTTATGACAGATATTTTGCTACTGCTGTTTGCTTATTGAGTACAGCAATAAGCTATGAAACACAAACAGTCCTTGCTTTGCATTATTTACATATATTTTCACACTTTGAATCATGCAATGAATCAGATTCAATTATTAAATAAAATCATGCAGGCAAAACCTCTCTTAAAGGGATAGTTCACTCGTTCCAAACCCATAAGACCTTGTTCATCCTCAAACACAAATTGAGATATGTACGATGAAATCCGAGAGCTTTCTGACTCTGCATAGACAGCAACGGAACTGACACGTTCAATACCCTGAAAGGTAGTAAGGACATGAGTCATGGTTCTTTTGTGAACGCAAATCGAAGACTGATACGGACACATGAGATCGTTGAATAAAGTTGTTATTTTTGTTTTCTGCGCACACATATAGTATTCTCGTAACTTCATAAAAGTAAAGTTGAACCACTGATGTCACATGGACTATTTTAACAATGTCCTTACTACCTTTCTGAACCTTGAACGTGTCAGTTGCGTTGCTGACTATGGAGGGGTCAGAAAGCTCTCGGATTCGATCATAAATATCTTAATTTGTGTTTCGAAGATGAATGAAAGCTTAATGGGTTGGGTAAGACATGAGGGTGAGTAATTAATGACAGAATTTCCATTTTTGGGTGAACTAAGCAGCTCCGGGTGAATGGCGTAGGACGTCTGCGTTGCGTATGCGCCAGTGAGTTTTGTGAAAACCAACGATATTACTGCGCCTGCTGCGTCCATATTACGGGAGCAAACTTCCTTGACTATTACGCCAGAATGGGAGTGTAGTTCCTAATCTTATCGGCCTAGAAAATCGCAGCTTTACATTTTCCGCTGGTATTAGTACACAATATAAGTACAGAAGAGTCAAGTTTTAAATAGGTCAAATATCGAAACTCGTTGGTAATTTTTGAACGCAATGCTATTGGTCTAATAGGATTCAATGATCTATGCTAAGCTATGCTAAAAGTCATATCGCCAGAACAGGAGAACGGCTGAATGGATTTCAAAGCGGTAAAACTCAACTTATTAACTCAGGGGGAGTTGGAGAATGAGCCTATTTCCAAAAAAAGTGGAGTGTTCCTTTAAATTCTTGTTTCAGCCAGGAAAGCATTTTAAAAATGTCATCTAATATTTAAATTTCATTTTATTTTAGCTTTATATCAACTAACAGGGCTCTAGACTCATTCTACCCACTGGTGTTTGAGACTAACTTTCTCAGTTGGCCGCAGGAGCACATAATTTGGTCGCATTTTTGCTACAACATGGGATGAATCAATGCATGCTGATGAACTTTTATCATAGTTTATAATTATAGTAACAAAAGGGGTTAACAATCAATCTGTTCTTTGTCATAAGTAGTATTATTTGTGAACGGGAGTTCCTCCTTTTGCTATGTTATAAGACGGGCTTCGGATGCTTTCGCTTTCGAATTTGCGATCTTGTCACGTTTTACAAGAAAAGATATTTGTCTGTTTTGCTTTCATCTATACACCTTTCACTTTTTAAGACTAAAACAAAAGATGGATTCATCGTTATTCTTAATTAAAAAACAATGACAAACTAGCTTACATAACGTTTTTTAACAAAAGCAAACTATTATATACACTGACTAATGAATTACAGAACATTTAGCAAACACTAATGAATCAAATAAAGAAAATGAAAAGAAAGCTTCTATAGCGTAACGTGAGGTAAATAGCAAAGATAACAAGCCTTTTCAAAATTAAAACAAAAAGAAAAGTAAAACTAAACTGGCTGTTGGTGACAATGTTTGCATTTTTTTCCCCACAAGAATACCAACCGGCTCACCTTGTCTGGTTTAAGAAGCAGTGTTTTACTTTACTTTAGCTTGAAAACCAAATCCTCCATCCGCCATCATTTCCTCAATATTTGCGGCATTTCACACGCAATGCACACCTTCACGCTCGTGTTGGCGTGGCAAGTATAAACCAGGCTCTACACCTGAAGCACTTGCACTGAAAGCTCCTCTGTTTATGTGATCAGTGAAATCTGACTCAATGCTCACTGCTACAATGTGCTGCGACTCTGGAGTCTAGAGCCCTGACTAAGAAAAAACATTTTTAATAGTAAATTCAAGTCAGAATCCTACCACTTTTGGCTTGAATGGGGGAGACACCTCTCGTTTCTCCAGAGCAGGCCAATTGATTGTCTTGAAGAAGGCATGTCCACGTATATTTCCCACAACACCAAGCCGTCGAGTCGGATCCCGCTCAAATAACTGAAAATGTAAAAGGTACAGATCACAAAAATTTCCCGAAGGATGGTGACTCTATAAAGCATCGGTACTGACAGCGTTCATTCAAATAAATCAGACTCACCTTCTCCAGAAGGTCTTTGGCCTCTTTGGTAATCCATCGTGGGTAGTGAGGTACATCCATGCGGATCGACTCGAACAGCTCATCTTCATCATCACCCTGGAACGGCGACTGGCCTATCAGCATCTCGTAGAGCAGCACACCGAACGACCACCAGTCCACAGAGAAACTGTATTTCTGTCCCAGCAGTATCTCAGGAGCAATATAATCTGGTGTGCCACAGAACGTGGTTGCTCTGTTTTCTCCAAGCATATTCTCTTTGCACATACCAAAGTCTGCAATCTTTATATGTCCATCCTTGTCCAGCATCACATTGTCCAACTTTAAATCTCTGATTAGAGAGAAAAACAGACATGAGGTTCATTTGAGAATTGTAAATGATATGGGAAAAGAGCAACTTTCTGCTAAATGACTTGTATATGATATTAAAATAAATACAAAATTGAAATATAAAAGTGAAAACAGTAATTTTGTGAAATATTACAATACACTACCAGTCAAAAGTTTTTGAACAGTAAGATTTTTTTTTAAAGAAGACTCTTCTGCTTACCAAGCCTGCATTTATTTGATCCGAAGTACAGTAAAAACGGTACCATTCTGAAATAGTTTTACTATTTGAAAACTGTTTTCTATTTGAATATTTTCAAAGCTGAATTTTTTGCATCATTACTCCAGTCACATGATCCTTCAGAAATTATTCTAATATTCTGATTTGCTGCTCAAAAAACACTTATTATTATTATGTTGAAAACAGCTCAGAATTTTTTTTCAGGTTTTTTTTGATGAATAGAAAGTTCAGAAGAACAGAAATCTTCTGTAACATTATAAATGTCTTTATCGTCACTCTTGATAAATTTAAAGCATCCTTGCTAAATAACATTATTCATTTCTATAATGTCTTCCCCAAGCTTTTGAATGGTATAGTGTATAATGTTACAAAAGCTTTTTATTTCAGATAAATGCTGATCTTTGGATCTTTCTATTCATCAAAGAATCCTAAATAAAAGTACTCAACTTGTTTTAAATATAGATAATAATAATAATAAATGTTTCTTGAACAGCAAATCGGCATATTAGAATGATTTCTGAAGGATCATGTGACACTGAAGACTGTAATGATGCAAGAAAGTCAGCTTTCAAATCACAGGTATAAATTACATTTTAAAATATATTCAAATAGAAAAGAGTTATTTTAAATAGTAAAAATGAATCAAAATGTATTTTGGATCAAATAAATGCAGGCTTGGTGAACAGAAGAGACTTCTTTAAAAAAACATAAAAAAACTTTTGACTGGTAGTGTATATTGTTAGAAAATATATTTTAAAATATAAAATATGGCAAAGCAGAATTTTCCACAGCCATTACTTCAGTCTTTAGTGTCACATGATCCTTCAGAAATCATTTTAATATGTTGATGTGGTGCTCAAGATACATTTGCTATTAATATCAATCATAAAAACATTTTTCAGGATGTCTTAATCAACACAAAGTTTAAAAGAACAGCATTTATTTGAAATAATAAAATTATTAAATAATAAATCTCACTGACCCAATTAAAAAAAAAAGAATAAAGTTGCAAAAATCATAAAAAAATAATCAAAATAAAGTTTCTGCAACGAAGAACACTCATTTTACCTGTATATAATTCCTTTAGAGTGGAGGTACTGTAGTCCACAGATGATTTCAGCAGAATAAAACCTGTGACAAGAACCAGAAACTTGAATCATTATTTCTTGATTACGGAAGATAAATATAGATATGCTAGTTTTGAGATTATTTATTCAGAATGAAGGTCACTCACGTAGCTCTGTACAAATCAAAACGCCCCTTATCCTGAATGTGGAACATCAGATCTCCTCCATTCAGATACTCCATCACAAAGAATAAGTGCTCCTATTGATAAACACACAAATCATTATCATTACTGACAGACTGAGGATCGTGAAAATATATTTTTTACCAAAAACGAATGACCAGAGCATATCATTCTAAAGCATATCAATTGAGCCTGTCAAACAAGGAAAAATCAAAGCTGCTGACAAAGCGATTTAACATAGTACTAAGTATTTTATATTTTTCCCCTCAGTACATTCCTGGACTGCACAGACACATTGACAGTAAAGCTGTAAAGTATTTCCTCAAAGTTGTAATTTCAAAATATAGCATGAGATCTCAAACAACCCCTTATTTTGTTTACAACATCCAGTGTCATTCTCATAATGTTTGATGTCAAACTCATTGTCCCTCACGCATGCCAAGCAGGCTGATGTGTTGATCAAATCCCGACAGTCACGGAAACCTAGCATGTGTAACGGGGGGAACGAGTTCTTCAGCATACATTAAGGTAATGATAAAGCTTTGTTCCCGCAATTGGTTCCATTGATGTAACCATTGTTGTACGTCATCTGACAGGAATAGTTTTCACTTTGCCCAACCACATTCCATATTCAGCAGTATCACTAATTCATTTAAAAGGATTAGTACACCCAAAAATGCAAATTCTGTCATTAATTACTCACCTTCATGTTGTTCTTAACCCATAAGAACTCTGTTTGTCTTCGGAATACAAATTATTTTTGCTGAAATTCACGAGCTTTCTGACCCTGCATAGACAGCAACACAACTGACACGTTCAAGGCCAAGAAAGGTCAGGACATTGTTAAAATAGTCCATGTGACATCAAAGGTTCAACCTTAAATTTATCAAGCTACTGGAATACTTTTGTGAGCAAATAAAGCCAAAAATAATGACTTTATTCACAAAAAGTATTCTCATAGCTTCATAAAATTAAGGTTGAACCACTGATGTCACATGGACCATTTTATCGATGTCCTTACTACCTTTCTGGGTCTTTAATGTGTCAGTTGCATTGCTGTCTATGCAGGGTCAGAAAGCTCTTCATAAATATCTGTTCTGAACAGGTTTGGAACGACATGAGGTTGATTTCTTACTATTATCAATGTTAAAAACAGTTGTGCTTTTTATTATTGCATTATAGACATCTTGAATGTCACTTGAATGCGTCTGTGCTGAATAAAAGTATTACCCCAGACTAATGGTAGTGTATGTGTAACACATTATTTGGAAGAAAGCTCACCTTCGACTGAAAGGTACAGTAGAGGTGTGTGAGGAAAGGGTTTTCCCAGGCTAATGCTAACACTCTTTTTTCCACCATCGTGCACTCCACGTCATCGTCCATAAGCACCACATCCTTCTTCAGGGCCTTTACAGCAAAATATTCTCCCCTTCCTTTGAGCTCAGCGAGCAACACCTGACACAACATGGGAGTTGTTTAAAAACCGGACTTCATAATAATACATTGCAGAATTCTATACACACTGTGTTTCTTACCTTTCCAAAGCTGCCTTTGCCCAGCACCTTGTGGAACACGAAGTTGGTTATGGAGATGCGGTGTGCGATGGTGCTGGTGGGAGGGGTAGGGGTCGTATTGTCCCATAGTTTTCCAAACTGAGAGCCCTCCGCTAATACTTGTGAACACAAATATACACCAATGCCCACACATTAATAAATGCAAGGTTATTATAGTTTAATGAAACTTAAACATTTTTGTTATTTCAAATTGGGTCCCACTTTATATTAGGTGGCCTTAACTACTATGTAATTACATCAGAATATCATCAGAAAAATAAGTACAAGCACAGCACTTACTGTGTTAATATTGTATTGCAAAATACTTTTGGTGCTATTGAGGTGGGATACGGTTAAGGTTAGAGGCAGATTTGGTGGTATGGGTAGGTTTAAGGGTGGGTTAAGGCAGCGGTTCCCAATTCCAGTCCTCGCGCCCCACCGCTCTGCACATTATGCATGTCTCTCTTAGTTAACACACCTGATTCAGATAACCAGCTCATTAGAAGTGAGGTCCGTGCAGGAACTGCGATCCGATTGACATGGTCCCTGCAAAGTGTTCATTGCTCCCTGCTCCCTAAGCGGGGGAAATCTGTTTACTATACTTCGAAACATTCATTCACATATTTGCGCTATGCCACCGCATGCAGCATCTTCACACACAGATGAAACTTACTAGAGAAGTGTGACATAA
>NC_133380.1:23761567-23796750 GCF_049309525.1 Garra rufa
ATATATATATATATATATATATATATATATATATATATATATATACAGTCATGCCCGAAATGATTTATACCCCTGGCAAATTCTGACTTAAAGTTACTTTTATTGAAACAGCAATTTTTTTTTTTTTTTTTTACCAGAAATGGCATAGGCTTCTCCCAAAAGATAATAAGACGTTGTACAAGAGGCATCATTGTGGAAAAAATCTTTCTCAGCTTTTATTTATATTTGAACAAAAAGTGGCATGTCCAAAATTATTCATACCCTTTGCAAACTATCACAGTCTATGGAAAAATCCAAAGTTCTATACCATTCCAAATAGTCCAAGCTGTTCTAAAGCATCCTAATTACCCTGATTCATTGGGAACAGTTGTTTTAATCAACTCAACAGGTGAAAAACAGAAGCTCTCTGCTGTTGATTTGTGGACAGTCATGGCTAAGACAAAAGAGCACACTGAGGACCTGCGGCTGCGCATTGTGGCTGCTCACAAGTCAGGAAGGGGCTATAAGACCATATCTAAATGTGTTGAAGTTCCAGTGGCTACAGTGCAAAGTATTATTAAAAAACACAAGACGTTCCGCAAGACGTTCTGCAAAGTGACACCTGTGCTGGCCAGGAGGATAGTGAAAGAGGTAAAATAGAATCCAAGGATCACCACCAAGGCCATCCTGATGAATCTGGACTCTGCTGGTGGCAACATCTCAAGGCAGACAGTCCAACAGACACTGCACACCACTGGGTTCCACAGACGCAGACCAAGGAGGACACCACTTCTCCAGATAAGGCACACAAAAGCCCACTTGGCCTTTGCAAATGCTCATCTGGACAAAGAAGAAGACTTCTTGTCTTCTGTTTTATGATCAGATTAAACAAAAAAAATAATTGTTTGGCCACAATGATGTAGCCTTCATTTGGCGTAAAAAAGGAGAAGCCTTCAACCCTAAGAACACCATCCCCACTGTCAAACAAGGCGGTGGAAACCTAATGTTTTGGGGGTGTTTTTTAGCCGGTGGACCAGAGAACCTAATCACAGTAAACGGCACCATGAAAAAGGAGCAATACATCCAAAATTTCAACAAGAACAACAGGCAGTCTCCAGAGAAACTGGCCTTGGGCACCAGTGGACATTTCAGCACGACAGCGACCCAAAACACACAGCAAAAGTGGTGAAGAAATGGTTAGCAGACAAAAACATTAACGTTTTGCAGTGGCCCAGCCAGAGTCCTGACTTAAATCCAATTGAGAATCTGTGGAGGGAGCTAAAGATCAGGGGGATGGCAAGGAGACCCTCCAACCTGAAAGAGTTGGGGCTCATCGCTAAAGATGAATAGGCAAAAATATCAGTGGAGACATGCAAAAAGCTGGTCAGAAATTATAGGAAGTGTATGATTGCTGTAATAGCCAATAAAATCTTTACTATTGATTATTGAGAAGGGTATGAATAATTTTGAACATGGCACTTTTTGTTCAAATGTAAATTGAGTAATAATTTTTTCCACAATGATGCCTCTTGTACATCGTCTTATTATCGTCTGGGAGACGTCTGTGTCATTTGTAATAAAAAAATAAATAAAAAAAACTTGCTGGTTGAATAAAGTCAATTTTAGTCAGAATTTGCCAGGGGTATGAATAATTTCGGACTTGACTAATCTATCTATGTTTTTTTGTATATATAATTTCTTCATCTACCTATATTTGCCTGGTATCGCTCCCAAATGTCTTGCTGCTAAGAACCTGCTGTATTTTTCTGTTGGACTTCAGTCTTTGCATGTAGGTTCTGTGTTTTTATATGTTAATATGTGTACACCTGCATCGCTCCTCATCAACCCGTCACACCATATGTCTCTATATCAGACGCAGGTGGTGGCCTCTGTTATCTTTTTACCTGTTAGCCTGCATCCACTGACTCCATGTGTACCTCTAGGCCCATGAGCTGCTTAACGGTGCCGGCCCAAGCCAAAGCCCTTAGCACCCTGGGGCCCGGTCCCCTTCTGTCCCCCCACTTTGATTTCCAATATGTCTGACTACGCGGACAGATGGCGAGAGGGTAAACACTTCCTCCACAAGGCATCGTATACACAACCCTCTCGGTCCACTGAGCCCCTCCAAATTGGCACAGGATGGAGCACAGGGCAAAAATTGGGGTGTAATGTAATAGAATATTTGATTGGCCTCCACAGAGCAGGTTACTGGGACTCATGCCATGGTTAATGCGACTGTGTTTGGCTGGCATTCCTTCTCCTGCTTCCCACCTTCCCAATTTTATTTGATAACCTTGACATTTTCTTCTCTATTTCTCCTCCTCAGCCTGTCAAAAGATGCTCGCTGTGTAACTAATGTTTGGGCTGGTTACTCTGGTCCTTCAGATAGGGGAAAATCAGCATGTCAGCCTGTGAATGAATCTTTATGGCTCTGCTGGATCTCCTCTAGAACTGGACAATTAAAGTGGACATGTTTGAGTCTATGTTTGCTTAGAGTAGAGCAGCTTGTGCAAGTGGATGTGTGTTTGTGTGTTTAGGTGTGTGTGTTTGTATAGACAGTGATTAACAGCAGTTAATCCCAGACAAACAGATGAACTGTGAGAGGCATCCGTCTGCTTGATTTGCTTAGATTCGCTGACTTTAGATGATGCATCTAATTTGCAAACTAGTTAACCTGCATCATTTCAGGTAATCAGGCTCAGGTACTAAATGGAAAAAATGATACATTAGTTAGTATTTTCATAATGTGAAGAGTGAACATTAGAAAGAATTGATTTATTTGTTAAAAACAGCATAATTTTTAACCCTGGATTCTGTATTGCACTGTAACAAATTGCTGTAAAAATTACAGCAATATTTTACAGCAGCGGGTTGTATTTCTTATAATACAGCCAATACAGCATATTGCTGTAAACCGCAATGCATTCTGGTAAATTTCAAATCTAAAGAGGCGGGATTATCTTTAACGGTCGACATTTGGGAGCAGCAAGAAGAACGATTCATAACTGTGGTAAGTAAGTGTCTTATTTCTGTTTTATTTTTCATAATTTGTAACTGTATTAGAATATTAAAGAATATAAGGTGTCATAAACATTCGCGGTAACCGCAGATTAACGAATCCTCCGTCCGCGGAGCACGAGAGAGACTTGTGCGGGGATTCGGCACTGCAGTCGCGGAAGGATTACACACACATTCCCCTGCCTTATATCGGCTATAGGCGTAACATCTCTGGGTTCCTACGTTAAGAATTACAAGCTTCATTGGCAAAAGATGTGATTCACGGCGACGTCGTGCTGATCAGCACACTTTCTCGTGATTATTTTATGATGTACAACAAATTTGCACAGGCAGCCATCTGTTAACACGGGCACCGAAATAAAACGCGTATTTAGGGCTCGCGATTCGCGGTCAGCCGCTCACGGAGGATGTGTGTCACGTAAACTCTGAACGGTGCTGTTAAAGTGGTTAACGTAAGCAGTGAGATGTACTAGCACCTTTGATAACTTGCTTATTCGCTTATTGTTTGAATGTAACGTTAATGCTTTTTGCTAACTTTGATTTGAAGAATGCCTTAATCCAGCCCATTGTCCTGTCTGGCCTGTTCGCAGCATATTACATATTCTGGACTAACGTTATCAAGAGGAGACAGACGGAGTTTTGGAGTTCATACAAAGGTAATAGTTGCATTCTAACAATCTGAGTACCTGCATTTTACATGTAGATATGATAGAATATGTTTCTCAACTCAAGTAGAGAGAGTTTTTTTAGGGAGAATAATTCAGATGTACAAAAGCTAAAACTAATGTGAATTACATATTGTCTGCTTCCTGACTGTTTTGTAGATATTTATCCTGAGAGAAAAACAAAGAAGTTGAAAGGAAAAGACCCATCTAAAACGACAGAACACAGAAGAAACCAGCAGAAGTGAACCCAAGTTACCAGTTTTCTTTGCAATGCGAAGGATTTTCAGCAGAATTACTGACATGTAAGTACACATACACCAAGATCTTTTTCCTTTTATTATGTTATTTTATCCTTTATCTACACTAGCGTTCAAAAGTTTGTGATCAGTAGGTTTTATGTTTTGAAATAAGTATCTTCTGCTCATAAAGGCTGCATTTAATTGATAAAAAATACAGAAAAAACTATAATGTTGTGAAATATTATTAAAATGTTTTATCCATTTTAATATACTTAAAAATGTAATTTATTTCTGAATTTTCAGCATCAATACACTAGTCTTCTAATTACTCCAATGTCCTTTAGTGATCCTTTAGAAATTATTGTATATGCTGATTTATTATCAATGTTAGAAGCAATTGTGCTGTTTAATATTTTTATTAACCTGTGATACTTTTTTCAGGAATCTTATATATTATACTTATATATAGTATGTTACATTGAAATTGATTGTAAAGATTTATATTTTTAGATAAAATGTATATTTTAAATAACTGCTGTTCTTTGAAACTTATTCATCAAAGAATCCTGAAAAAGTATCACAGGCTCCAAAACATACACTGACAACATTGACAATAACATTGACAATAAATCAGGATATTGATAATAAATGAGAATGATCTCTGAAAGATCATGCAACACTGGTGTAATGATGCTGAACATTCAGCTTTGCATCTCAGAAATAAATTATATTTGAAAGTATAGTAAAATATAAAACTTGTAATAACTTGTAAAAATTGTAATATTTTTCACAATTTTAGTGTTTTACTGTTTAATATCATACTGATCTAACTGTAACAATCATCACTCTCTCTGCCTTTGACTGTATCTGTCATCCCTCTGTCTTTGTCTGACTGTATCATTGTTTTGTAAAATATCTAATGTATTGCCCTTTTTGTTCTTTTATATATTTTTTTAGCCACTCTGCATCCTGGGCTGGAACAGCATCTGGATCTGAACTGTTCTCCTTTTTCGATCAGAAGTTTTTTTGGACTCACTTGAGGGCTTGTTGTTTGGCCATGTTGGACTGTCCATGAAGTTGTGAAAATTCATCACTGTCTTTATGGTATTTCGAACCATTTAATTATAACCATGTTGGTTAACTTGATGTTGGTTTCAACTTTGGCTAAATATTGGTTAACCTTAATATTTAGCAGCGTAATATGTTTCAAGTAAATATTTTCATGCCCAATTTATTTTGGAATTCAGAATAATACTGAATACACTGTTCTATGACATTTCTTTCATGCAAATTTGAGAGTTAATAAATAAGAGATTTTTTAAATAAAATTGGACCTGTTTATCAAGATTAAGATGTGTCAAATTATTATTATTTTTGTTTTTATTAAATAATAGGTGCACTGAGTTTCATACTATACAACACTTTATGCAGTTAAATATTGTTTAAAGCTTATGCAGTTAATAAATTGTTTAAATTGCTAGTCATTATTATTCAGAAATCTGGAAAATAAATACTGCAAATAAAGAATATACAAATTAAAGTAGTACAATATTTTTACAGTGAAACGTTATTTAATGATTTCCAGTACACTTGTAAAATTGCAAACTATTGCTGCAATTTCACAGTAGCAGCTTTAAATAATGTATATATCGTTGCTAGTATATATATACAGAAAATTGCTGTATTTTAACAGTAAAACTGTAGTTAATCATTTACAGTGCACTTGTAAAAATTTACAGTATTGCTGGCAACCAAAGTTGCCAGTAACTTGCTGTAAATTTTACAGTAAAACTGTAGTTAATCATTTACAGTGCACTTGTAAAAATTTACAGTATTGCTGGCAACCAAAGTTGCCAGTAACTTGCTGTAAATTTTACAGTAAAACTGTAGTTAATCATTTACAGTGCACTTGTAAAAATTTACAGTATTGCTGGCAACCAAAGTTGCCAGTAACTTGCTGTAAATTTTACAGTAAATTTTTTACAGTGTGGCTTTGAATATAAACAAATGAAACTGCAACAGGGTTGGTTCATACTGAGTGGAAGTGATTAATTTTTAATGAGCACTGGCAATGTGAGGCATCATGACAACTTTATGCAAATGAGCAGCTGACAAACTGTGGCAACTAATTCACCTTCTCTGGCAATACTTACTTAATACTTACTATTACTTGTAGGTGCGGTCAGTCAATTTTCTTTGGCAAAATCTAGTAATTTCAGTAGGAATCCATGCGATATGGAATTTTGCGTGAGGGTGGAATATTTCTCCATGCTGATTTCGTAACAGATTTTCTGTGTGTTAAGCAACAGAAAACTGCTTTGTTTGAAAGTGACTTCTATGTGAGCTATGCTGGAAGCCAGTATCTGCCACTGAATTAAAAAAAAAAAAAAAAGTAATTGCAACCTTTTATCTTACAAAGTCAGAATAGTGGGATATAAACTCACAATTGTAAGAAATAAAGTCAGAATAGCGAGATTTAAACACAATTCTGATTTTCTTTCTCACAAATATTTTGTTTATATCTTGCAATTCTGACTTTTTTTTTTTTTTTTGCAATTCTCAGGTTATATTTCACAATTTTTCATTTTTCTTGCAATTCTGACATTTTTCCTCTCAATTCTGACTTATTTCTTGCAATTCTGACTTATTTCTTGCAATTCTGACTTTCACATTTATATTATATTATACAGAATTCCGAGTTTATATTTCGCAATTCTTATTGTTTTTTTTTTCTTGCAATTCTTTTTTTCTCACAATTCCAAGTTTATATTACGCAATTCTGACAGTTTTCTTGCATTTCTGACTTTTTTTCTTGCAGTTCCGAGTTTAGATTTCACAATTCAGATTTTTTTTTTTTCTTTTTTTTTTTTTGCAATTCTGGCTTTTTGTCCTAAAATTCTGACTTTTTTCTTACAATTCTGACCTTTTTCTTGGAATTCCAAAATTATTTTTTTTTACAATTCTAACTTATTTTCTTGCAATTCTGAGGTTATATTTCACAATTCTGACTTTTTTCTTGCAATTCTGGCTTTTTTCTTGCAATTCTGACATTTTTCCTCCTAATTCTGACTTATTTCTTACAATTTGGGCTTATTTTCTTGCAATTCAGACTTTCAAATTGATATTATATTATACAGAATTCCAAGTTTATATTCCACAATTCCTATTTTTTTTTTCTTGCAATTCTTTTTTTCCTCACAATTCCAAGTTTATATCTCGCAATTCTGACAGTTTTCTCGCATTTCTGAGTTTATTTTTTGCAATTCAGACTTTTTTTTCCCGCAATTCCTAGTTTATATTTTGAAATTCTGACTTTTTTCTTGCAATTCCTAGTTTATATTTCACAATTCTGACTTTTTTCTTGAAATTACGACTTTTTTTCTTGCAATTCTGATGTTATATTTCACAATTCTAATTTTTTCTCGCAATTCTAGCTTTTATTCTTGAAATTCTGGCTTTTTTCTTGCAATTCTGACTTTTTTCTCACAATTCCGAGTTTATATTTTGCAATTCTTCCTTAATTCTCGCAATTCAGAGTTTATATTTTACAATTCTGACATTTTTCCTCCCAATTCTAACTTATTTCTTGCAATTCTGGCTTATTTTCTTGCAATTCAGACTTCAAATTTATATTATATGATACAGAATTCCAAGATTATATTTCACAATTCTTATTTTTTTTCTTGCAATTCTTTTTTTCTCACAATTCCAAGTTTATATTTCGCAATTCGGACAGTTTTCTCACATTTCTGACTTTTTTCTTGCAATTCCGACTTTTTTTCTCGCCATTCCTAGTTTATATTTTGCAATTCTGACTTTTTTCTTGCAATTAAAAGTTTATATTTCACAATTCTGACTTTTTTTCTGGCAATTCCTACTATTTTTTTCTTGCAATTCTGAGGTTATATTTCACAATTCTAATTTTTTCTTGCAATTCTAGCTTTTATTCTTGAAATAAATAAAGAAATAAATAAGTTACAATATTATCTGAGCAAACCTTAAGGCTTAAGCAGTTTGGAATAAAGCTGTATTGCAAGAATGAACAAGGGGGAAAAAGTGTTTAAGAAATTACAAAATGTCAATTATTACTAAGAAAAGAAAGTGAGTTATGACAAATATTTAGGATTTTTCAACCACTAGATGTCCAAAAGTGCTCAAGCATCTGCACAGCATGTGAATAATGAAAAATGACAATGTTTTGTTTAAATACAGCAAAGCATTGGTAATATACAGCATAGACACTATGGCTGACCAAGGCATATTGGGTGTCATTCAACTCTTTATGCCCCCAAAAATCTAAAGAGAAAGGTTATGTTTTATAAAAAAAAAAATAATATTTTTTATCCACAACCATTTACCTTACAGTTCTACAGGCTGCCATAGACTCCTCAGTTGACAAAAATGAACACCTTATAATAACACCTTCTTGTGCTGTTATAATGTGGTTCAGATTCCTTTATTTGCCGAATTTAAATATTATATATAATTAGAATTCTCCTACTAATATTGTATATCTATAATTACCCCTCACCCCAAATTGACACCTGTGATTGAATGTGTTAATGCACTTCCTGTTATCTTACACTTCGTAAGTGTATTTCAAACCTGTTACATGGAACCAATTAACAGTAATTTCATGACAGAATTCTGCTCATCTGAATGCTTTGAATAATGTATTATATTTTAATCTACCTTATCTCATGAGGAAAATGTACCTGTGGGAACTTTTCTGCATAACGCAATATATGTACCTATAAGTACATGCAGTGCCTTGAAGAGTTGTGAAAAAATTCTGCTGCACTAAAGGTTCACAGAAGCATGTAGTCTCTGTTACCCTTAATGGAATTAGTTTGAAACAACCAGGATTCTTTCTAGAGCTGGCCAAACTGAGCAACTGATGGAGAAGGGTGAATCAACAATCTGATGGTCACTATAGTTGAGCTCCATGATCATATGTGGAGATAGGAGAAACCTACAGAAGAACAAACATCACTGCCAACAAACAACACTCCACCGGCCTGGGCTTTATGGTGGTGTGGCAAGACTCAATCCTTCCCTGAGTGAAGACACATGAAAACACACTTGGAATTTGAAAACAAAAAGAACCTAAAGGACCCTCAGACTGTGAGAAACAAGATTCTCAGATCATATAAACCTCAGTTCCAAGCATCATGTTGAAACCAGACAATGCTCAACACCAGCACAGTATCATCTTAACAGTAAAGTGTGCTGGTAGCAGCCTCATGCTAGGGGCTGTTTTTCAGCAGTAGGGACTGAGGGACCTATTAGAGTAGAAGAAAAGTTCATTGCACTAAATATTGAAATAGCCTTAATGAAAACCCAGTCCAGACCATTCAGAACCTCAAACTGGGCAGAAGGTTCACCTTCCAACAGAACAATGACCTTAAACACACAGCAAGATTGGTTTATAGACAATTCTGTGAATGTCCTTGAGTGACCCAGCCAGAGCCTCGGCTTGAACCCTATCAAACATTTCTGGAGAAACCTGAAAATGCACGTCTGCCCCCATCCAACCTGACAGATACTGAGAGGTAAAGAGGTGAGGAGAGGAATGGCAGATAATTGCCAAATGCTGATGTGCAAAGCTTGTCGCACCATACCAAAAAGACTTTTGTAAAGGTGCTTCAGCTAAGTACTGAGTTAAGGGTATGAATACTTATGCAATATACTTTTTCATTTTTTTTTATTTTTAATAAATTTACGAAGTTGTGACAATTCTGTTTTTGCTTTGTCATTTATGGTGTATGGAGTGTAGATTGATGTGAAAAAACGTAATTTAAAGCAGTGTATCATAAGGCAGCAACATAACAAAACCTATAAAAAAATGAATGAAAACTGCCGTTCCCCTTCAGTCGTTTCACTATGACATTAAATATGGGAACTCTCTGAGAGTCCAATCATCTCTGAGCCTTATTTAAAAGGCCAATGAAAATTGGCGAGTGGCATTTGCATGCCAAGCCACTCTTCGTACATACTGGTATATAAGATGGCGGCATGCAGCCAGTCATTCAGATTTTTGCTTCGGAGCCTCTCTCTGCTCGAGCCCGTCGAGCTACCAGAGCAGTACGCTTCCCCGCCAGCCGGGCTGGGCGTCTCCTTTGGCACTCCACTAGAGGAAGAGATGTCTGTTGCAGCATCAGAGGGAGAGTCTGAGGGTGAAGCTGACATCTCGGCTGACCAGACCCCCCCCCCGGTGGTGCACGAGGAGCTGGTTAAAACATGGCAGGCGCCCTTTTCATCTCGTCCGCGCCCCAGCCCTCGATGGCGGGGCAGCCCGGGGATATGTGTCGGTCCCCCAGGTCGAGCACACTGTCACTGGCCGCATCTCCCATCCAGGGCGTGTGAGTCTCGCTCTCGCGGGCCGCGTTTATCACGCTGCCTCGGCCTTGTACGCCATGGCCATCCTCCAAGTTTATCAGGCCCAGGCATTGAAACAGCTGCACGAAGGTGGTCCTGACCAAGAAGTTATGCAGGAACTCCACGCCGCCACCGACAAAGGTCACGGCGCGGTCCCTTGGTCAGGTGATGTCCACGGCTGTGGTCCAGGAGCGACACCTATGGTTCAATCTAGCGCAGATGGCAGACGCCGACAAAGCCCGCTTTCTCAACGCTCCCATCTCCCAGAGTGGCCTATTCGGTGACACTGTCGAGGACTTCGCCCAGCAGTTCTCGGCAGTCCAGAAGCAGGCGGAGGCCATCAAACACATCTTGCCCCGCCACACTCCCCCCCCCAAACCCCCACCCCCCCTCCCCCCCGCGGCCCCCAATAAACCAGCTCTAACACCTGCTGAGGCCCACGATGCCAGGTTGGTGGCCCGGCGCAGAGCTGGCCGCGGGAGAGCGGCGCCGCCCGCCCCTCAGTGACCGGCCGTCAGGCGTCCGCCCAGGTACAGAGGCGTCCTGTTCACTTCTGTCCATTTGGACACGCATGCTGCTGTCCTGCGTGCGGAGGTTAATGTCACTTTCACCTTATGCCATCAGCAGTCTCTTTTAACAAACACACACACACATCGCAAGCAGATAGTCTCTCAAGCTGTGCCAATACCATGTCACCCTTCATGAATCATGCAACTTAAACAAATATACAAGCTCTGATTCAGCGGAGTGGAAGGCTTTCGTCCCCACGGGCGGTCGCACACTCAGTCACAGCGTCCAGTGGTCGTGCCTGACCCCCTCTGGCCTCTCACATTGGCCTTACAGCAATTTGCTCAATTACACAAACACACACTCTCTCTCTCTCTGACAGGACAGCAGGGGTTTTTGATGGGGGTGAGTGTGAGTTTTGGGTGGAAGTCAGACAGGGCAACATTTACTCCCATTAAGAGCAGGAGCTCTCAGGAGCACATGAAGGGCACGCTGCGGGGGACTCTCTTCACCTCTTTCTTTTTTCTTTTTTTCTTCATCTTATCCACTTAACAAAGGCAGCTGTCTGTTTTCTATTAGGATTTGATCTATCCAGTGATTGCTCTGTATCTATAAGCTCACTGTTACTCTGACAATAAGAGCATATGTTTGTGTACAGAAGCAAATGCAGTCTTAATCATATTCTATAGTGTAGATTTTTTTCTGTTCCTTGAGGTGAAAAAAGTAGATGCTCACTGCAGTGCGACTATTACCACATAAATAAAGCTGTAGAAACCCAGCTGTAAGGTGTGAAAAACACTTGACGCCTCAAAACTAACTGACAACAGGGGAAGAAAAATCACAAATAATTCTTGACAGCAATGAGGTTAAATGAAGGTCAAATGGAGATTTTTGTTTCAATATCCTGTTTACCAGGTTTTTCTTCTGAAAAAAATTCTACTAATCACAAAATCTTTTTCTCTGACATGTATTGGCTAAGATTTATAAATAGCCTAAAATGTACAGGTTTTGGCTTTTTACCTATATTTGCATTGCTTTGACTGCTATCTGAAGATATTAGCACAACTGGTTGCACACCTCTGTGGGTCGTTTATGTACGCTATTAGTCAAACTACGTTTTTGGTCATTACCTTCAGCAATGTGAAGACAACAGATAAACAAAGCCAAAATCCAGACATTTTAGGCAATTTAGAAATACCAGCCAAAGAGGATATATGGTCACCCTAGTCCGTTTTTATTACCATCTATACAAAAGAGGACAACTTAGGAATAATTTATAGGTACTGTAATAAAAACATGGACCATGAAACATATCCTGCAGTGAATTCTGAACAGTAGAGTGTCATTCAAGAAAACAGTGTATAATGCTACATGCTGTTAGTGACTTTAGATCATTGTTTTGTGAGAAGTAAGTTGTGTTTATTGGGTATGGAAGCCTATGTCTGCCACTGAATAAAAAATATAATGTGATTTTTTTTATCTTACAATTCTGACTTTTTTTTCTCAGAATAAAGTCATAATTGTGAGATTAATTCTGACTTTTACTCTCCTAAGCACGAGTTTGTATCTCGCAATTCAGACTTTTTTCTCTGAAAGACTGATATGATCTCAGAATTGTGAGTTTATATCTCACAATTCTGATTTAATAACTCTCAATTAAATATTGTAAAGTCAGAACTCGCAATTCATAAAAAAAGTCATAACTGCAAGATATAAACTCACAGTTGTGAGAAAAATAGTCACATTTGGCAGATACAAACTCGCATTTGCAATAAGAAAAAGTCTGAATTGTGAGATACAAACTTACAATTGTGATATACAAACTCACGATTGCAAGAAAAAAAAATCAGAATTGCGAAATAACTTGCATTTGCGAGAAAAAAGTCTGAACTGCAAGATACAAACTCACAATTTCAAGAAAAAATATCTGAATTATGGGGTTTACAAACTTGCATTTGTGAGGAAAAAAAGTCTGAATTGCGAGAAAAAAGTCAGAATAGCAAGATGCAAACTTGCATATACAAGACAAAAGTCTGAATTGTGAAATACTAACTCACAACTGTAAGAAAAAAAAGTCAAAATTGCAAAAAAAAATTCTGAAGTGCGAGAAACAAACTCACAATAGCGAGAAAGTCAGAATTGTGGAATACAAACTTGCATTTATGAGAAAAAAGTCAAAATTGCGAGATACAAATTTGCATTTGCGAGAAAAAAGTCTAAATTGTGAAATACAAACTCACAACTGTGAGAAAAAAAGTCAGAATTGTAAAAAAAAAAAATACTAAGTCGCAAGATTCTAACTCGGATTTGCAAGAAAAAAAGTCAGAATTGCGAGATACAAACTCGCATTTGCAAGAAAAAAGTCAGAACTGTGAAATACAAACTCACAACTGTGAGAAAAAAAGTCAGAATTGCTAAAAAAAAACTAAATCGCAAGATTCAAACTCGCATTTGCGAGAAAAAAAAGTCAGAATTGCGAGATACAAACTTGCATTTTCGTGAGAAAAAAGTCAGAATTGGCAAAAAAAAAATAATTCAGAATTGCGAGATACAAATTTGCATTGGCAAGAAAAAAAAGTCAGAATTGCGTGATACAAACTAACAATTGCGAAAAAAATTCAGAATTGCGAGATAACTTGCAATTGTGAGAAAAAAGTCTGAATTGCGAGAAACAAACTCACAATTGCGAGAAGGTCAGAACTGCAATATACAGTTTCAAGAAAAAAAAATGTCTAAATTGTGGGATACAAACTCGCATTTGTGAGAAAAAAAGTCTGAATTGTAAGAAAAAAGTCAGAATAGCAAGATACAAACTTGCATATGCAAGAAAAAAAAGATTGAATTGTGAGATACAAACTCAACTGTGAGAAAAAAGTCAGAATTCTGAGTTACAAACTTACAATTGTGAGAAAAAAGTCAAAATTGCAAGATACAAACTCGCATTTGTGAGAAAAAAGTCTGAATTGCAAAATACAAACTTGCATTTGCGAGAAAAAAGGTTTGAATTGTGAGATACAAACTCAACTGTGAGAAAAAAAGTCAGAATTGTGAGTTACAAACTTACAATTGTGAAAAAAAAAGTCTGAATTAAAAAATGAGTTGATTTGAGACATGTTTGAAATGTTTTGGTGCATTTTGAATGTGACATTTACTGCTGTGTTGAAAAGAAGCTGCAAGTTGGTGAGGAAAAGTGTGAAATGCATTATATCATTGTTCACATTAAGAAAAAAAGTGTCATTTTAAAAATACCTTGTAGAGTTCATGTTACTGTTCTGCTTTGTTAGGTTCGCTGTCAGTATTTCACCCTCAGGACTTTACAAGAAAATACTGTTGGTTTCTGCCAGACTGTCTATGTTCTTTAAGTACTGAAGCATAAAACCAATGTCTGCCTTGACCTTCATCAGGACTAACCTGTGTGGTCAATTAGTAGTTGGACATCTTAGTCTCACACACACACACACACACACACACACACACACACACAATGGGTGCTAATGATGAGCTAAAGATAACATCAAGTCTTTTCTTCTTCCCTATTCACCATATCTAATGCTGACACATTTCAGTTCCGCTTTATAATTATCCTCATCAGGTGTATTGATCACATGAGGATGAGCTTACACTAATCAATGCTTCATACACACAGATGAATGTTTAAACAGCTAAAGAAAGATATATTTGCTGGCTCTGATGGAGACCCAGGTGTGTGGCCCATGCTGGCAGAATGAAGCACACTGAAGCCCATTAAGACCAAAATGCCTCTAGAGAAACAGAACAAACAGAAACTTTTATTTCTTTCTACTTTGTCCATATCTATCTATCTATCTATCTATCTATCTATCTATCTATCTATCTATCTATCTATCTATCTATCTATCTATCTATCTATCTATCTATCTGTCTGTCTGTCTGTCTGTCTGTCTGTCTGTCTTTCTGTCTGTCTGTCTGTCTGTCTGTCTGTCTGTCTGTCTGTCTGTCTATTGCATAGGTCTTATACAGCACATTTTCTAGGACATCATGTGAATTTACTCAGAGGTTTTGGTAGGAGACGCCCTCTGTCCAGTCTTTAGTCCATGGTGAATTGGATCACTGTCCTACTTGGACTAATGGTCTAAAAAGAATCTAAAATGAAAAAAGCCTTGGGGGACTGATGGAGTATGAGATTCAATGTCACTTACTTTTGAAGATAGACTGTATGTCCCTTGTTGCAATCTGATATTTTCTGATGTACTTTTTAAGGCAGGACAGGTAGACTACACAGACAAAAAACCTGCCTAGACTATACAGTATCTGCTTGAAATTCTTAAGTATTTTGTCTAGTTTTTCAGTGAAAATGTTAAAATCCTAAAAGCAAAATAATTTTGCTTGCAAAACTGCATAAGATATTACGGCTTTTCTGATAATTGTGAGTTTTTTATTTCACAATAAAAAACATTTTTTTCTCAGAAAAGTGAGATATAAACAACTTTTCTCAGAATTGCGTCATAAATTGTCACAATTGTGAGTTATAAAATCAGAATAGCAGGATATAAACTTCCAATTCTGAGAAATTAAGGGACAATTCTGAGAAATACAGTCACGATTATGAAAAGTAAAGTCAGAATTGCAAGATATAAACTCACAATTCTGACTTTTTCTCAGAATTGCGTGATATAACCTCACAATTCTCTTTTTTTCTTAGAATTGCATTATATAAACTCACAATTGCGAGTTACAAAGTCAGATATAAACTTCCAATTCTGATTTTATATCTCACCATTCAGACTTTTTTTCTCAGAATTGTAAGATATAAATTCACAATTGTGTGTTATACAGACACAATTGCATGATAAAAACCCACAATTGCAAGTTATATAGTCAGAATAGCGCTATATAAACTCACAATTCTAAAAAATATAGTCGCAATTCTGAGAAATTAAGTCACGATTCTGAGAGAAAAGAAAGACAGAATTGCGATAGTTTATATCCTGCTATTCTAACTTTGTAACTCACAATTGTGAGTTCATATAACGCAATTCTGAAAAAAAAATCAGAATTGTAAGTTTATATCATGCAACTCTGACTTTATTTTTCAGAATTGTCACTTAATTTCTCAGAATTTAAGTTTATATTCCACTGCTCTGACTTTGTAACACACAATTGTGAGTTCATATAACGCAATTCTGAAAAAAAAGTCAGAATTGTGAGTTTATATCATGCAATTCTGACTTTATTTTTCAGAATCATGACTCTATTTCTCAGAATTGTCACTTAATTTCTCAGAATTTAAGTTTATATTCCACTATTCTGACTTTGACTTTGAATTGTGAGGTTATATATCGTAATTTCTGAGAAAAAAGTCAATATGGTGAGTTTAAATCATGCAATTTTGAGAAAAAGTCAGAATTGTGAGTTTATATCACGCAATTCTGAGAAAAAGTCAGAATTGTAAGTTTATATCACGCAATTCTGACTTCATTTTTCAGAATCGTGACTGCATTTCTCAGAATTGTCACTTCATTTCTTAGAATTGCAAGTTTATATCCTGCTATTCTGACTGTATAACTTACAATTTTGAGTTAATATCTTGCAATTCTAAGTTTATTTTTTAGAAACGTGACTGTATTTCTCAGAATTGTCACTTCATTTCTTAGAATTGCAAGTTTATATCCTGCTATTCTGACTGTATAACTTACAATTTTGAGTTAATATCTTGCAATTCTAAGTTTATTTTTTAGAAACGTGACTATTTCTCAGAATTGTCACTTTTTTCTCAGAATTGCAAGTTTATATCCTGCTATTCTGACTTTGTAACTCGCAATTGTGAGTTCATATCATGCAATTAAACGTCAGAACTGAATTTATATCATGCAATTCTGAGAAAAAAAGTCAGAATTGTACATTTACATCTCGCAATTCTTAGAAAGAAATCTGAATTGTTTATATCATGCAATTCTGAGGAAAATAAATCAGAACTGCGAGTTTTTGACTTAACATCTCAGAATCGCTTCCATAGCCTCTCAATGGTCTCTACAAGTAGCAAGTAGTAATTTCTTCCTAAATAAACCCCTTCAGGGTAACATAAGACCCCCGCCTGGCTTTATTTTGAGATGATATTCATGTTAATGACCGTTTGACTGTACATTATCCCCTAAGTCTCTATATTTGTATGTGTGTGTGTAATCAGTAAGTCTGAGTTCACAGCCATTATCACCAGAGACAAAAAGACTGCACACATTTAAGTTTTAACAGTTCTAAACTTTAACCCTGCAGGGAGCTAATTAATGTCACTGTATTAACACAGCTCTGATAATTGAGAGTCAGAGGGACAACTATATAGCGCTGTGTGTGTAGACTGTAATGACAGTGGCAGAAGTATTCAGAAAAATCCTCAACCAGCCTAACTAACCAATCTTTCAACTACTTAGAGCAGCCACATTTACATATGAGATTAGCATTCATGTCAGCAGCCTGAATTCATCCATCACTCTTAACTGCATTCCTGCATTACCAAAGCAATGCTTTTAACTCAGTAAGCAATGCTGGAATAATTGCTTTAAATGAAAATTATTATTTAAAATGAAAACGGTGTTCAGGTGGTAAATTAGGTCTTAAAGGATGAAAAGAATCAATTATTCATAATATTTTGTCTTCACTGTTGTTTTGACACGTCTGTAATTATTATAGTTGCCCTGTATGTTGTTGTGTGTTGTCCTAATGAATGGAAAGTTGACATTAGGTGTTGAAGCATTGCCTGCACGCATACATACTACAATCATTCATACACAAGTACACAGAGGATTCGCAGCGAGCCAGAACTGAACAAAAGGGATTACGGTCCCCCCTTCTGTCACCCTCCAGTAACGTGGGTGAAAATCCTTTGAGCAACTTTGGCGCAAATTTATTAATATGATTTACATAAAGTTAAAGTTCCCGCAGCCAAGCGGGGCACTCTAAAATAAGGCAGCGTGACAGAGTCCATGCGTTATATATGTCACGCCTACGGCTGGAGGACTCTCTGGGGAGCGCTGGCCTGAAAATGACAGAAAGTGAGGAAGGAGCCCAGATACAGCCGAATCGCTCATTTTCTCCTCCGTAGGAGAAAAAAAAGGGACAAAACTGCTCTGTAGGGCTAATGCCTGAAAGAACATTTTTCTATTTTCAAACTATCACAGGAGCGGTGCTTTTGACCTGAGATGTGCACTGATCTGCTTTATATACAGGGACCTTTTGAATGGGAGTATCTGTGACAGTGAAGTCAGAGGCTTGAGAGCCCAAATAATGCAATTCAAGGGTGAGGTCATGTTTAAGGGCGGGTTCACGCTGTTCCATCCAGATTGACAGTCACCCCACCCAATCAGATTTGCCAGAATATTTGCTTGGAAATAAGAAGAAACATTTGGTCATATTTAGAGTTGGGGGTAATGGAGTTATGTAATCAGATTACTTTTTCAAGTAACTAGTAAAGTAACGCATTAGTTACAAGAAACTTACAAGACAATACCTTAGTTACTTTTTCAAATAGGTAACGCCAGTTACTTGTTTTCTCTTTAATTAATTGACTCTGTTGTCCCCATCAGTGTTGCCAGGTCTGCGGTTTTCCCATGGAATTGGGCTATTTTAACACTGTTGCCACTGGTTGCTTTTCATTTCTGTGGGTCAAAGCGACCTTAATAACGCGATATTTAGCGTGATATTCATTATTTGCACGAGAGCAATACAGCAAAGATGAGAATAGACGCAAATTTGTGCCAGGTGGCGCTTCCGCCAAATTGCTGTAGAAATTTTCAGCTTGAGCGAAAATTCGTATGACGCCTTGTCGCACAAGCCAATCAGCTAAGATCTTATTGACATGTCCGGATGTATCAGAAAATGTTTTTTCATTGTTTTTATGTTTATAAAAACTAGAGGGAGTAACGTGATGCAGATATTTGTTTCGCATTTTGTGTGCACACACCATAACACTCATTAGCAATAAAAAAGAAAATAAAGCACAAACGTTAGTTTATCTAGCAATGTTTGCTTATTAGTACTAGAACTGGATCATTGAAGGTTAGCAGCAAAGACACTGGTCAATAAAATAAGAAAATAAATTAAAAAAAAAACTGAATGTTGCTAATCCAAAAACGGTAATGAATAGAGCCACATCTTGTAATACCAATCACAAATACTTAACTTATTCATGAAGAAATGTGAACAAATTGCATCTGCCCCACAAAATCCTGATTTTCTTTACCCTAAACACTATAATCAAATCAAGCAAATGAAGATAAACAAAATTAACACACTATTTTTCAATGTATCCCGGACGAGCCCCCATTTGTTACAGCCGGCACTTAGACGACAACAAAGAAGAGTCCAAATGCATCAATACTTAACAAAACATTTATTTTAACACAACAACAACAACAACAACAAAAAAATAACATAAATGTGACCCTGGACCACAAAACCAGTCATAAGGCTCAATTTAAAAGTGAGATTTATGCATCACCTGAAAGCTAAATAAATAAGCTTTCCATTGATGTATGGTTTGTTAAGACAATATTTGGCTGAGATACAACTACTTGAAAAGCTGGAATCTGAGTACAAAAAAAGTCAAAATACTGAGAAAAGTTCATAGCAATTCAAATTACTAATCAAAAATTAAGTTTTGATATATTTATGGTAGGAAATTTACAAAATATCTTCATGGAACATGGTCTTTACTTAACCCATTTAATCACAAATTTTTCCCAGACATGAAAATATCGAAATGATGTCATTAGTAACCCTTCGTAATAATCAATAATAATTTATTTTTATTTTTTGGGGAAAAGTGTGTAAAAAATTGAGTTCTATGGTCGGTCACAATTGTGACCGGTGGGATAATGTGTGTACTAAATTAACATATTTCTGCAGTCATAAAAATGGTTATATATCTTAGCCCAGTTATTTTAAACAGTACACAGTTCACAGTTCACAGTTCACATTCTAGGGTTACTATTATGCATAAAAACCCTTATACAACATTGATAGAAATACTGAGATAAAAGACAAAAAGTACAACCATCAACATATTTCAAAATTGTTACTTTATTGTAACATATATCATCAAATTGTTATATTAGTGCTACCAGTATTACAACGTCAATATTGTAACTTATTTGTAACATTTGAAATTCATATATTAAACTGCGTTCAGTAAACACATTTAGAATGTTACAAAATATTAAAAATAGATGCTGGTTTTTTGAACATTCAATAAATTCAATTCAATAAATTATAAAGAAACATGAAAAAAGAAAAATATTTCAATTTTCAAATGTAGTTATGTTTTACAGTATAGCTGTTTTTACTGTATTTTGATCAAATAAATGCAGGCTTGTTGAGCATAAGAGACTTCTTTCACAAATACTAAAAACGTAGCTTATATGGGCCAGTCATCATCTAAAAGCTGTATAAATAAGTTTTCTATTGATGTATATAGGACAATATTTGGTCGAGATACAACTATTTGAAAATCTAGAATCGAAGAGTGCAAAAATATCAAAATATCGAGAAAATTACCTTTAAAGTTGTCCAAATGAAGTTCTTAGCAATGCATATTACTAATCAAAAATGATCAACTAATCAAGTTTTGATATATTTACAGTAGGAAATTTATACAGTATCTTCACGGAACATGATATTTACTTATTATCCCAATGATTTGGGGCATAAAAGAAAAATGTATAATTTTGACCCATGCAACGTTTTGTTGGCTACTGCTACAAATATACTTGTGCTACTTATGACAGATTTTATGGTCCATGATCACATATTTTTATATAAATGTTTATTTAGATTTATAGATGCCTAAATATATGTTTTCCTGTTCGCAAAAGATTTAATAAAATGTATATATTGAAATATTTATTTCTAAATATTTAAAACATTTTTATATTTAATAAGCTGTTGCCCATCTATACGCTTGGAAAAATGATCAAATATCGTCTCATAAAGGCTAAAGAAAAAGGTAACATTTAATAATATATTATAGTCAGAGCGAATAAGTACACACAGAATAGGGGTCCATTCAGTTTCATCAAGGTCCATCCACTTGGAGATTTCTGGCCTCGGATAAGCAGATACAATATTCTTAAGTAGTACAAAACAGTGAATGTGTGTTTTAAAAGAAGGGGGGAAAAATAAAATAATCTTTTCTTTTTTGATATTTGGATAAAATCATCTGCCTCACATTATATTTAAATCAATCCATTAACTGTCACATTTCTTAACAGGTTTGTAATGATCAGCAAGCCTTCAGGACCAAAGGCACGTATGACATTTGGTGTGTTATATGGAGTGCCAAATATCGCAAGAGCAGGTGAGAAAAATCCTCAAGAGAAACAGCAACAGATCCTAACATAACTCTGGCACGCAACCTTCACACACACACACACACACACACACACACACACACACACACACACACACACACACACGCACACACACACACACACACACACGCACGCACACACACACACACACACACACACACACACATGTTGGGTTTACATGTTTTATGGGGACATTCCATAGGCGTAATGGTTTTTATACTGTACAAACCGTACTTTCTATCGCCCTACACCTACCCTACACCTAAACCTAGCCCTCACAGGAGATTGTGCACACTTTTATTTCCTCAAAAAAACTCATTGTGCATGATTTATAAGCCTGTTTCCTCATGGGGACCTGAGAAATGTCCCCACAAGGTCAAAATCTACTGGTATTCCTATCCTTGTGGGGACATTTGGTCCCCACAACGTGATGAATACCAGGTGCACACACACACACACACACACACACACACACACATGTTGGGTTTACATGTTTTATGGGGACATTCCATAGGCGTAATGGTTTTTATACTGTACAAACCGTACTTTCTATCGCCCTACACCTACCCTACACCTAAACCTAGCCCTCACAGGAGATTGTGCACACTTTTATTTCCTCAAAAAAACTCATTGTGCATGATTTATAAGCCTGTTTCCTCATGGGGACCTGAGAAATGTCCCCACAAGGTCAAAATCTACTGGTATTCCTATCCTTGTGGGGACATTTGGTCCCCACAACGTGATGAATACCAGGTACACACACACACACACACACACACACACACACACACACAGCAAGCTTATTTGAAAACAATTTATATCGTAAAATACGCATGGTAATAACTGAGCACTCCAACAAATAATATTTACAAATAATTTGATTATTAATTTACCTCAAACAAGTCAGTGCTAACCTCTTTTTCCATCTATTAAGCACATAACAGTGTGAATAAATAAGCGTTGAAACAACATATGTTTGTCCATGCTGCTGTGGTCCTCTGTTTTTGACAGGAAATTCATAAACCACAGCGGCATATTAATTACAGCGACAGGATCCGTGCTATATTTAATATGCACACTGCATCACTGGCATTACGCGACTTTGTTTTCCACTCAGGCCATCGTGTCAGCAGTAATCAAATCTTAATGTTGACAACAACACCTCGCCAATCAATTGCAGGGGGGAAAGTGGTCATGTTTTCCCTTCTGAATTTTAATCCTCCGTCTCTCTGACCGCTTTTGGTACTTATACTGAGGCCGCGTTTCCAATGTAACAGTGGCCTGAAGTCCAAGACTGTAATTTATTGTGCAATATAATGGTTAGGCCCAACCAGCTAAACATGCCAAATTACAGTACTACTGAGGTTTCTGTTTTTGTTCGATTTACCTCAGTTGACGTGAGTCGTCTGAAGTACAAAAGTAATTTTCTGTAACCCTTTACAAAGCTACAGCATTAAATAACACTAACAAGTTCTTATCAGCTCAGTGGTAAGTTTTTTTGAAAAATAATCTTAAAACTTTAAGCCAAATTAGAACAACTTTAAAAAGCACTGTTACTTTAAATTTTCTTTGGATACGTTCTTCTATATTTCCTCACAGAAGGTCAGTTCGATATTTTAGTCTGTGATTGGTGTTTGTTTCCACACTGTAACCTGCTTTGAAGTGTGTTGTTTGTTTTAGTATTAAAGATCACAGCTTTAAATCACGACTTATGTTTCTTGAATTGAGGTGAGTGAGATTACACTGACATTTCACTGACGATGTTCTTTCTCAGCTGCAGATTGAACTGTTTCCCCTAAATATTCTAATAGAGAAAACACCTGTGACCAAACAGAAATGTCCGTTTGAAACTATTTCAGCTGCGTTCGTCTGTATGGTGGAGCAATACTGACCTCTAGTGTCTGACACGGCAGCTTTTAAGTTAAAAGCTCACTGAATTTGTTGAAAGCAAGAATTCAGATGTCATTTTGAAAGGGTAGCGTTTGTGCTTAGACAAAAAGACTGTAGCATAAAATGCTCTCAGATAACTTGTCTTCTTAATTAAAATCTAATACATTTTACTGAAATAGATGTTCTGAGTAGTCACTTTTGTGACAACCTAACTTTTTAAACAGCAAAAAAAAATACAAACCTAGGATGTGATAACCAATCAGAAAACTCCAAATTCTCTCTCAACCAATGGGGTGTGATTGTGGGTGGGGTTATCTGTTTGTACAAACAGTAAAATGAATGATTCTCTCATGATTTCAGTGTTTATTTGAATAGATGTTTTATTAATAAGGCTTTTTTGTACAGAATAAATTACATTCACAAATTAAATGTGAATTGAGAAGATGTGTTTTTAACAAGTCGTTATATAAAGACTACAACAGCAGTCTGACTCCTCAAACACTTGTTAAAGTATGGTTGTGTATACATTGTTTGAGAAAAATTCAAGTAATATTAAAGGGGTAGTTCACTTTCAGAACAAAAATTTACAGATAATGTACTCAACCCCTTGTCATCCAAGATGTTCATGTCTTTCTTTCTTCAGTCGTAAAGAAATGGTGTTTTTGGAGGAAAACATTTCAGGATTTCTCTCCATATAATGGACTTCTATGGTGCCTCCGAGTTTGAACTTCCAAAATGCAGCTTCAAATGGCTCTAAATGATCACAGCCGAGGAAAAAAGGGTCTTATCTAGCGAAATGATGGATTATTTTCTAAGAAAAATTATCGTTTGAGATTATAAAGTATATAAATTGTAAATGTTTTTAGAAAATAACCGATCGTTTCGCTAGATAAGACCCTTCTTCCTCGGCTGGGATCATTTAGAGCCCTTTGAAGCTGCATTTAAACTGCGTTTTGGAAGTTCAAACTCGGGGCACCATAGAAGTCCATTATATGGAAAGAAATCCTGAAATGTTTTCCTCCAAAAACACCATTTCTTTACGACTGAAGAAAGAAAGACATGAACATCTTGGATGACAAGGGGGTGAGTACATTATCTGTAAATTCCTGTTCTGAAAGTGAACTACTCCTATAACCACAAATCTTATTTACTGATGTTTTTTTTTTTTCTTTTTTTTTTTTTTCAAAACAGCTATTCTTATATCATGTTTTAGGGCTGTATATAGTGTTTGAGAAACCTGTTTGGAAACAGTAATTCTGCACTTCTGCATGCTTTAAAAATTGCTTTAAAGGGTTAGTTCACCCAAAAATGAAGATTCTTTCATTAATTCATTCTGTAGTTCAACTTCGAAACACAAATTAAGATATTTCAGATTAAATCCAAGAGCTTTCTGATCCTGAGGCCCAGAAATGTAGCAAGGACATGGTTAAAACAGTGACATCAGTGGTTTAACCTCAATGTTATGAAGCTACAAGAACACTTTCTGTGCACAAAGAAAACAAAAATACCTTTATTTCACAATAAATATCTTCCAGTCTGCGTTCAACGCAACATGGAAGAGAAGAACTTGTTGAATAAAGTCACAAGGACTATTTTAACGATATCCTTATTACCTTTCTGGGCCTTGAATGCGTCAGTTGTGTTGCTGTCTATGCAGGCTCAGTAAACTCTTGGATTTCATCAGAAATATCTTAATTTGTGTTCAGAAGATGAACAAAGGCCTTTCGGGTTTGGAACGACATCAGGGTGAGTGATTAATAACAGAATTTTCATTTTTGGGTGAACCATCCCTTTAAGGCAGAATTGAACTGCGTATGTGGCTGGTGCAAATGGATTAGACTGCCTTACAAAATATACCTGATAATCTGTGCCATACGCGTTTAACCTTGTTTTTACACAGATATCTATTAAAGCTTAGCACATTATGCGTTGTAATTACTGCACACCTGAAAATATAACTCATTTTTATATTTTACAGTGCCCCCTCTCTCTCTGTTGGTGAATCTTTCATATGACGTATTGAGGTAATAAAATGTCTCTCCTTAGGGATGGCCACACTTACTCTAATTAAACACTTACGCTGCGACCTTATTGTGCCAGGCAGTTACCATAGAATCCTAATACATCTTCTGGGCTCCATGTCAAACTAGATTTCCCTTCTCCAATTTACAGAGGGAAGGGGGGAAAAGATGCAAGGTCATTACCACAGAGGGCCCAATTACATGAAATAATCTCCACCGTAAAAACAAGCTCTGCTGAGAGTTCGCCAAGTGACACAGAATACCTACGGCGTCGTGTATGTGTGTGTTTGTGTGAGCATAAGGAAGTTGCTGAGACGTAGACATGTAATATAAGAAGTCAATCTGCTTGTAGCTGTCAGTAATCAACAACTTGATGACAATGAGGTCATTTTCTCAAGACAATGAGATAATTACATCTTGATAATAAATGTATCATACCGTGGGGTCTAGATCAGGTTGCTCAGACTGAGATTAAGTTCTATGCGAAAAAAGCAGATATAGCATTTTTATGAATATTTGCATTTGTGTTGCTCAGGTTTAAAGGGTTATTTAACCTTTAGCATTTACTCATCCTCATGTCATTCTAAACCCATATGATGTTATTTCTTCTGTCGAACACAAAAGGAAATATTTAGTAAAATGTCCAAGCTGCTCTTTTTCCAATCTGATTTCATGACACTGCAAATACTGACTCTTTGCATAAATGTCATGTAATTGTTCATAAAAGCCTTTGAAACGTATAAAGTGCTTGTAATTATATTTCAGTACAGCACAGAAACAACTGAAACAAAGATCTAAAAGCAGTTTAGCAGCAAACTTTGTGAAAACTAATATTTGTGTCATTCTCAAAACTTTTGGCCACGACTGTGAGGGTGTGTGTGTGTGTGTGTGTGTGTGTGTGTGTGTGTGTGTGTATATATATATATATATATATATATATATATATATATATATACATATATATAAATTGACCCTGGACCACAAAACCAGCCATAAGTGTCAATTTATCAAAATTCAAATTCTGAAAGTTGAATAAATAAGCTTTCCATTGATGTATGGTTTGTTAGGATAGGACAATATTTGGCCGAGATACAACTTTTAGAAAATCTGGAATCTAGAGGTGCAAAAAAAAAAAAAAAAATCAAAATATTAAGAAAATCACCTTAAAAGTTGTCCAAATGAAGTTCTTACCAATGCATATGCATATTACTAATCAAAAAATAAGTTTGATATATTTATGTTATGAAATGTACAAAATATCTTCATGGAATTTGTTCTTAATTTTATTTCATAATAATTTTTGGCATAAAATTAAAAATGCAGATTATATAGCAGATTATTGATAATGTAATGCTATTGTAGTATTATTTGTCTTCATATTTGCCTTTCAATTATTGAACAAAACTATAAACAGAGACGGCAAATCAATTAACTTCCGGAACAAAAATTTGACCCTTGTCATCCAAGATGTTCATGTCTTTCTTTCTTCAGTTGTAAAGCAATTATGTTTTTTGAGGAAAACATTTCAGGGTTTCTCTCTATATAATGGATATGTATGGTGAAACTTCCATCTCGTTTTTGTCTTCAACTTCAAAATCGCTCTAAAACGCTGTTTTACCTTTTTTGTAAAGGGTACTTCTGTAGCGATCTAGGCCGATTTTGAAGTTGGGGAAGAAAACGAGATGGGACTTTTTCCGACATACCCTAACTTTATTAACCTAGATCACAAAGATCACATGTGCATCGCAGAGACAAGACAAGTATTTGAGGTTAAAAAGTATATAAATTGTCAATTTGTTTTGAAAATAACCAATCGTTTCGCTAGATAAGACCCTTCTTCCTCGGCTGGGATCATTTAGAGCCCTTTGAAGCTGCATTTAAACCGCATTTTGGAAGTTCAAACGTGGGGGCACCATACATATCCACTATATGTAAAGAAATCCTGAAATATTTTCCTCAAAAAACATAATTTCTTTACGACTGAAGAAAGAAAGACATGAACATCTTGGATGACAAGGGGGTGAGTACATTATCTGTAAATTCTGGTTCTGAAAGTGAAATAATCATTTAAGGTGGGGAATGAAAGCTCATGTGCGACTCCACAGCCAGTTGGTTCTCAGAACTGTCAAAATAATGTAAGTCCCACTTCTGACACTTAGCGGAAACTCAAAAATATCGGCCGATAATATTAGCGGTGGCAATATATCAGTCAATTGCTACTACCAACCCTTTAAAGGATTAGTTCACTTAAGAATGAAAATTTCCTGATAATAATCTAACCCCTATGTCATCCAAGATGTCTTTCTTTCTTTAGTCGAAAAGAAATTAAGGTTTTTGGGGAAAACATACCAGGATTTTTCTCTATATAGTGGACTTCAATGGGGGTTGAAGGTCCAAATTGCAGTTTCAATGCAGCTTCAAAGGGCTCTACAGAATCCCAGCCTAGGAATAAGGGTCTTATCTAGCAAAACTATTCGTCATTTTCTAAAAAAAAAAAAAAAAAAAAAAACCCTGCTTATCTTGCTTTAGCTCACATTGAAAAGGTCACTCGTGATGTAGGCGGAAGTACCAACCCAGTGTTTACAAAATAAATGTGCAAAGAAAATCAAACAACCTTTAGAAAAAAGGTAAAATGATGTTGGACGATTTTGAAGTTGGAGGAGAAGATAAGATGGAGTTTTTCGCCCTACCCTACCTTTTGGAACCGAAGTACACAGACGAAGAACTAACCGTGCATAACCTTTCCAGTGTGATTACATAATGCGTTAAGTCTTATTCGTGCATCGCAGAGCTAGTGAAAGATGAGCAAATGTGGTTTAAAAGTATGTAAATATTATTTTCTTTTTCTTTTTTAGAAAATGACCGAACGTTAAAAGTCTAGATAAGACCCTTATTCCTAGGCTGGAGCCCTTTAAAGCTGCAATGAACCTGCAATTTGGACCTTCAAACCCTTGGTCCCCATTGAAGTCTACTATATGAAGAAAAATTCTGAAATGTTTTCCTCAAAAACCTTTATTTCTTTTTGACTTTCAGAGTCAGTAAATTATCAGCAAATTTTCATTGAGGAGTGAACTAATCCTTTAAGTGATGAAACTGTGAGTAAAGGAGGGGATGGAGAGTTTGCCAGCTCTGGCCGAAATGTTGGTCCGCTCTTCATGGAGGGTCACAGAGAGCGCCCGTCACCAGCTGCCACAGGGGGAAAGACATTAATCCGTCACACCTCCATATGCCGCCCATTACAGTCACCTGTTTTCACACCTGTCTAATGCCAGCTGACCTCTTTCAACATCTGTTTACCATGCATTAATTACTGTAGATATCAGGAGAGACTAATGCGTCTTTGAGAGCTTTTGAACTGACAGGTTTAATCACAGTCTGAGCAGCGCTGTGAATCTAATGAAGGATCATCAAGGAGAGGAGATTGTGACAAAAAAGCCTGGCAAGTGAAGACATTGAAAAGGACGCGAGAGAAAGAAAGAGAATTATAGAGAAAGCAAGTGCCACTGCAGCTCTGTCGTGCCCCACATTTGTGCCGTAGCCCGGCACAGGACTGATGAGTCTTGCGCTGCGATGTCACTGGGCCGCGCCCCATCAAGCCACCTCCTTCAAAAGCACATAATAAATACACTCCATCACAGCGGCCCAGGCCGACCGCCACACACACACTCGCACACACACACACACACAGAGGGAATTAATTATAGATGTACATTAAATTACTTTCATCTCCTCCCCTTTTCCAGAGATGGGACACACACAGCGCAGTGACTGATGAAGCAGTATTTCAATACCTCCCTTAGCAACATGCGGGCTGGAACAGGCACACACACATACCGACACATAGACACTCATGCTTCTTACCCGTTTTGCTGCTCTCTACCGCTTTTTCAGCTTAAACAGATCTCCGCTGAATGCAGTTTAGTTCATCTGTGATCTTTTATTGTTCCGCAGAGGCGTCTGAAGACTACAGTAAGTTTAAATGCTGATCTCGGCATGGAAGTCTCACAGGGAAACGTCTCTGTAGCAGCTTTTTTCTACTCATTTTTAAACTCTGGAAATCTTTGAATATTTGTCACATGTAAATAAATATTGTTCTTCTGAATCTTTTATGCAAATAATCCTGTTAAAAAAAGAAATAATGGTTTTTATGTAGGGTTTGCACTTACGTCACGGTTTGGTTAGTTACCTGTGTGGCCATATTGGCAATACTCGGATGTAAACAGCAGCATGGATTGCATGGTTAATGTACTACTGAATCTGTTTTTCTGCTAATTTATGCTGTCTAAACCACAGAAACAATGTGTGGAAGCTGCTAAATCCTATAGAGAAGGACTTAGTAAGCAGGGAAGGGTGCAATATTTTGACAAACTAAAGTTAATGGTGGTAAAGACACGTAAAAGTAGTATTAATTAAGATATTAGACTAATATTTCCTTTACCTGACCAGAAATGATAAGAACAAACACGAATGTTGTCAAGATTCTTGCCCTGGGAATCGTGGTTCAGTTTGAACAACCACAACTGCCTTCTTCCCTCAGTCTTTTGCACTCTTCTCCTTGATTTGTTGTAACTTTTGGCAGTCTATAGTACTCCAAGTTTTTTTCAGAGTCCGACCAATTAGTACAGCCCAAACCATGACAGTAACTGACCATTTTCAGCAGCAATAATTAGCAAAATTGGCAAGTTTCATTAGGTTCAGTGGCATTGTTTACCTTCTGTGCTGCCCAACACAACAGTTTTCAACATGTATAATACTAAGAAGAATTATCACATGGCTTATGTATCTCTTAGATTTTTTCTTTTTCTTTTTGGGTGTCACAACAAGTAAAAGCAGGCTAATGGCAATACTGAAGTAATGCTCTGAGAACTTAAAGGAACACTCCACTTTTTTTGGCGATTTTCTAGGCCGATAAGATTAGGAACTACACTCCCATTCCAGCGTAATAGTCAAGGAAGTTTGCTGCCGTAACATGCCTGAAGCAGGCGCAGTAATATCACGCAGCACATCGCAGCACAACGTGACCAACTGCATGCACAGGGAGCGTTCCTCGTTGGAAGTTACCTAGCTGGGAACTAATTTCAGGCGCTGCGTGATATTACTGCGCCTGCTGCGTCCATATTACAGCAGCAAACTTCCTTGACTATTACACCAGAATGGGAGTGGAGTTCCTAATCTTCGGCCTAGAAAATCGCATCTTGACATTTTCCGCCGGTCTTAGTGCACGATATAACTGCAGAAGGGTCAAGTTTTAAATAGGACAAATACCGAAACTCGTTGGTTATTTTTGAACGCGATGCTATTGGTCTAATAGAATTCAATTATCTATGCTAAGCTATGCTCAAAGTGATATCGCCAGAACAGGAGAACGGCTGAATGGATTTCAAAACGGTAAAAATCAACTTATTAACTGAAAAAAAAAGTGGAGTGTTCCTTTAAGTTCAATAAGCGAGTCTCTGTTTGTCTCGTTTCCAAAAGCATTGTTAGCTAACTCGCAATTTTAGCTATAGCGGTAATGGAACTTGAGACCTTCGGGAAATGCAGTACGCACCCCTGCTGACAGATTCGGTGAATTCATTCAGTGAAAGGTTCGTCAGACTGATTCAAAACTCCTAAGTTCGCAAGTCATTTTCAATGATTCATTACAAGAACCGACTCGCAGTGTGTGTTTGTAAGGAGCGTTGCCAGTGAAACTCAAAGCAACAGCTCCAGGGCCGGCCGCTGGCATAAACGGTCTATGCGGTTGTTTAGGGCCACAACCACTAGAGGGGGGGGCCACACGATCAGTGTGTGACTGGATTTTTGACCTTCTCTTTATTTTAATATATACTACAATCGCGGAAATATATCAGTTTAAACAGACGTATCAGTACAGGGGTGAAAAAAAAAACTAAGTAAATAAGTAAGTTTGTGACGCTCCGGCGCTCCCTCCTCCGTGCGTAACCATGGCAACAACGCAGCCGGCGCAGCGGTCAGTAACCGCGGCATTGTGGGTATCGTTATTTCGCAAATTAACAACATAAGAGATGGCTCCTAAAAGAAAATTCCCGAGTGGTGCCGAAGGACGAAAAAAAAAGAAAAATTGAAACGGAAAGAAGATCACAAGATAAAGGTATGTTATAATGTGACTGGTCCATTTCATTTCACTCAGATTAAATAATCCGCCGTTTTTCTTGCTAGCATGCTGCGTGCTAACAAGAAAAACGGCACACAGCGTTGCAGTGAGTTATTCTAAAAAAATAGCATAATGAGAGCACTTTCATGTCGTATCCGACACATTGCAACACAGCAGGGGGTTATTTAATTTAATAATAAACTAGCTGGTAAACTAGTCGGGCTCTCTAGCTGTTATTTTGTACAATAGTTAACACTTTTCACTATTTAACTATATTTTGAATATTTTGCTTATGGTTCATGTTTATTTAAGTTTTCATTTCTGTTTGTCAGAGTATTTTAGGTTTAATGGGTGTTCATTTGTCATTGCCTTTATTTATAGACCTTGTTATATGCAAGTTCATTGCTTTTATAGTGTAAATTTGTTGACTTTATTATTTATCATTTTGAATATTTTCCACTTATTAATCATTGCTATTTGTCAAAATATTTTAGTTTTTATTGGTGTTCATTTGTCATTGTTTTTACTTAAAAGCTTTGTTACATGCAAGTTATTTGCTTTTATAGTTTAAATATGTTGATTTTGTGATTTTGTTGATTTTGACTATTTCTTATTATTTGCAGTGCTTTCAAAATTTGATATATATTTTAATATAATGAGACATTGTTTTAAAATAAAGTAATATAGTTGTTAATTCAAGTGCATGTGTGTTCATTCAGTTACGAGCAGTGGTGTTATTTGGTGGTTGCCCTGTGAGTGTTTTGGGGCCACACACAAAATCTTGCTTAGGGCCACCAAAATCCTAGGGCCGGCCCTGAACAGCTCTGACGTATTTAGTAAGTCTAAAGCGTTCATCAGTCTGATTCAAGACGCTATAACTCCTGAGTTTTTGAATCGTTTGAATGATTCATTACAAGAACCGACTCATAAGAGTCAGTTGTGCGTGAATCGAACACGTCTGTTTTCCTGCAGCTTGTGAGGAGCGTCGACAGCTGAATAGTCGTTATCTGCACAGCACCGTTTTCACACTTTGCCCGACCCACTTATTTTCACTCTGAAAACCGCTGGTCTAAACGGTTCATAGAGCAGCAAGACATTTGAACATTATACATGAGCTCTAAATCCAACTTCTCATCAGTGTTATAAATGGTGGAGTTGATCTGGGATAAAGGGTTTTTTTTTTTGGTCATAGTGTGTATTAATGTGTTCTAGCCTGGGTCATTTCATAACCTTTGGACACAAACTCATAAAAAAGGAAAGCTTTGTAAAAGCCAGACCATGAAGGACAACACTTACAAACTAAAGCACTAGGGGATGGATGACGAGGGTGGGGGACGTAAAAGACGAAAAATACAAAGGGTGTGGAGGGGTCGGGGAATCAAGCAGAGACAACCACACTCAGCTAGCATGCAGGCCCCTCTACATCTCAGGGGCTTTCTTTTGCGTCCTTTGCCTTGTCCCCAGACCTTGAACAGGGCCTGCCTAATTTATTGGCTTGGCAATTTGCTGTATGTGAGAGAAAGTGTGTGTGTGTGTGTGTGTGTAAGACAAAGAGAGAAGAAGAAAAATACAGTGGAGAGAAATAGAGAGTTTTCAGCTTCAAGCTACTGGTTCAGAACATCCGGGACTCGCTTCATTAGCTAGTCACGCCCTTAGCTATGACATTTCAAAACTTGTTACCCAGCTTTCTAATTGGCGTGAAAAATTGAGCAAAGCTCCAAACAGTCATGGCTGCATAGTAAATCCTGATCTGACACCATGTTTTTGTCCTTGGGAGAGTTTTTTTCCCCCACTTTTATTCTAGTTTGCCATACTGTGGTCATTATCACAGTTTCCAAACATTCAAAATATTGTATTTCAGGGTTTCTGGTTGACAAGAGGTTAAATAAGCAAAGAAAATTGTCTGAAGTGAATTTTAAGAATTACTGTCATTATTTAGATTATGAATTTACATCATACTAAAGTATTTTAAACAACTAAGGCATTAATATGAACAATACTGAAAATGCAATTTTAAACAGAATGAAATAAAATTAGCAGGGGGAAAAAACAAATAGCAGACTTTAAACAGAATAAATTAATTAGGCATGTTTTTGCACAAGAGACAGTTCTCTGAATTTCACAAATGTGAAAAGCAGTCTTTTAAGAAACAATTTACATATTTGTTAAAATACACTTCATTAATAAAGAAGGGAGTTGGTTTTGCAATTTTAATGTTACTCTATGTTTTTTTTTTTATCTTTTTGATGTAGTCAGTGTACGTGCTCTGTTTTTTGACCTTTGATCTTTGCTCTACCCCACAGAGCCCCTCTTTTTCTGTGTTCAGTGTTTGTCTCGTGAGTCGTCTGCCTCTCCTGGTATGTGTGCCAGGTGTTTTTGTGTGTGTGTGTGTGTGTGTGTGTGTGTGTGTGTGTGTGTGTGTGTGTGTGTGTGTGTGTATATATATATATATGTACATATATACAGTTGAATCCAAAAGTTTACATCTGTAAAATGTTAATCTGTAAAATGTTAATTATTTTACCAAAATAAGAGGGTTAAAAAAAATCATAACTAAAGTTACATACATACATATACTGTATACAGATATACAGTTGAAGTCAGACCTGAATAAGACATTTCACATAATAGTTTACATATAGTCCACAAGAGAAAACAATACTTAAATTTTTAAAAATGAATTTTAACTTATTTTGTCCTTTGGGGAATATGTAAGTTGTCCTCAGTGTGAAAAAATGGATCTCAAAATCATACAGTCATTGTTGGAAAGGGTTCAAATACACAAAAAGCTGAAAGCCCAATCATTTGCAGGACCTGAAGGACTTTTCTGAAGAACAGCGGCAGTTTAACTGTTCAGGACAAACAAGGGATTCATGAACAACTATCACTAAACAACAACAACAACAACAACAACAAAAACACACAGTTGTGGATTATTTAGGTAACAAGACAGTATTAAGAATCAAGTGTATGCAAACTTTTGAACAGGGCCTTTTTTATAAATCCAACTATTATGTTCTCTTGTGGACTATATGTAAACGTCTTTTATGTGAAATATCTTAATCAGGTCAGTATTAAATAAAAAATAACATGCACGTTGTATTATATAAATTATTTATTTTTCAGCTAATAATTTAGTGTCACACTGAGACATTTAAATATTAATAATGAAAAAAAAAAACAAAGAACACTATATTATCTTGCACATTTGTGGCCAGAAAGATGTACAAAACATTGAAGAAACAGGTATAAAGGTAAAACAAATATTTTGTTATTGAAAAACAAAAAACAGAATGTATATGTTGAATCTATATAGACATACTTGAAATTGAATCCCCAGTGATGAAAAGCAATTCTTAACAGATCAACAACGCTTTAGAAAACTCTGTGATTGCGGACTAAGAAACTCACATTATAAAAATATTTTTGTACACATTGGCACTGCAATTAAAAACCATGAGCTAATGAGTTTTTCCGCTGTGCAGATGATGATGAGGGCGTTCTCTTTGCCCTTCGCTCTGCGTCACACCAAACAACCAACCGCCAGAGTTTGATTGATCACGTTCAACGTTTCGGGGTGTCTGCCGATGACCAGGGCCCTCATTAGGGCCTGCGCCTGATTGGTGCACCGATAATGAGTCTCCATCTGGTGGTCACCCCTAATTTTTTTCTTTTTGTTTCCTAATGTATTCATTGGTTAATTATCACACAGGTAAAAGCATTTAATGAGTGAAGGGCTGATCTGAGATTCATTAAGAACACAGAAAAGCAAAAGGCTAATTACTGCAATTTCCTGTCTTCATCCTCATTAGTTTGACCCACAGGTTCTGGCAGTGGGATACGGATTCTGGTCATAACAAGGAGCTGGGACATAAAGGGGGAATGTAATGACTCTGCCCTCCGGAGGAAAGAGAGCTAAAAGTGTGTTTGTGTGGGTTTGCCTGTGGACGGGTGCTTATTTACTCTATTAAACATGGGTTTCAGAAAGGGGTCACAACGCAGAACTAGTAAGCCTAGAAAATCCAGCTCATTAT
>NC_133380.1:23797250-23828557 GCF_049309525.1 Garra rufa
ATATATATATATATATATATATATATATATCAATACTCATATCATTCAATACGCCCATGTCTTTTATATCCAGAGAGTTCTAAAGAAAGCAAAGGAAAGTGCAAAGAGACTCTTCATAAATTCCACCATTTCTGCTGAAATCCAACATACTGCATTAAGTAAGTAGGCCTATAAACTGTAGACCCATATTGTAAGTACACTACGTTCAAATACACCAAAGTAAGGAAATGTTTTCTCCTTTAGATTTACCAAGTACAAAAAGTTTTTAGAAGTACATTTCTCAATCCAGAGAAGTCCTCAATAATAGCCAGCCATCTGAGATATGATGTAATGTGCTGCTAACACATACAGAGGCCTTGGTCAGCAGTCTAGGGTCCGTTGGGCAGTTCCTGGCATTTATTGTTGGCCGATAGGGACGGCGGTGAAGTAAGCGAGTGTGAGGCGAAAGGAGACTTCATTACGCCTCCAGCTACTTATCCTCGGAAAACGTTCCGTAATTTGTGCATAGAGCCAAATCCTCAAGCGGGCGTGCACCGCAACTCAAAGCGGGGCGACTTGATTCACAGCAGTAAATAAGCGTGACCAATTACTGCCTTTCTTTTCCTTCTTGAGCTCACCGCGAAATCTCACTCGCCGACCATAATCCAATTCTGCTGGAATGTCTTACAATAATGACACCCTGGAAAGCGTTACAGCACCACCTCTGTGTACTCACATTAGGCAGGCAGGCAACAGAGAGAGAATAACTGTTTTTGGCTCGGCTCTGATTTTGTTTGTTTTGTTCTGTTCCAACTACTTTATTAAGCCTCAAGTGTGACCTTTTCCTTTGAGGGAAAAGTGAGGGAAAGTGAAGAACTGTAAAGCCATAGTAAATGTCATTGTCCTGCTATGCCTGAGACTGGCGGTTAATACCTATGGCGAGACAGGAGATCGGAAATGAAGAAAGTTTGACGAAGAAAGAGGCTTTTTAGCTTTAGGGTGAAAAACAATAGCTTACCAGCCTTTTGGACATGGCCCATATATCATATTTCTGAGCCATTAATAATGCTTAAATATATAAATATTATATCATACCAACCAAATTTCAAAAACGTCCCTGGCTCAATTTTTTGATTTTGCTAATATCTTTTTTTTTTAAGAAAGATAGACATGTATACGGATGAAAGCCAAAATATTAAATGGCATGGATGAATATTTACTGAGTAATCCACTATTTTGTAGAGGGGGGTCAAAATTGCAATTTCCACCTGAGATTCAGAGCCAAATTACATGGGGTTAAAATGGCTTTGGAAAGATGACAGCATCATAATGTTATTTTTACACAGAGATTGGTAGGCCTGTTAGTAAAATCTTTTGACTTCAGCAATATTTTTTGCATTATATGCCAGTGGTGGCCGTTTAAAAATGGGGAAACGGCACTTATCAGGTTTTTAATTCAAAGTTTGCATGCTAGTAACTCAAGAAGTATTATAGATATTTTAATGCCATTTTAGATATTGGGTCTTAACAAATGTTCCTTTTGACATCTTAAGGCCCTATATTATTTGGTTTTAGAGGAATTGCAATATGGCTCCAGGAGTAAATTGTTAAAGTCACCCTGTAGTCAAAAATTGTATCCCTTAAAACTAATCTTTGATCATCAAAATTATATATTTAAATGTCTTTCTTGCGAAAATTGTCAGGTCTTAAAACAGCTTGAATTTAACTCTACTCCTCTTGCCTCATTTACTATAGACCTTTTTCCTGAGTAAACGATGAGCGCCGCCATTACGAATTCTAACGTCAGATTGAATGCTTTTCTGTTCCGGTTTCCATAGGAACCCATTCAAATAGCGTCCATCTGTTTTTAATGTAGCTAACGTCCGCTGCTTCGTGTCATCTACACACTCATTAAAGTGAGGCACTGACAAATGACGGTCATTGCGACATTGCCAAGTGATGGTGCTATGGAGCCATGTGCTTTTTAAACAAATTTTAATAGGTTTAACATTGGTTATTAGCTCGGAATATACCCTAATTTGACTAGAAACAATGCAGACCGGAAATGCAAAGCATTCTTTCAGTTAAGAGTCGGACTTACTTCCGTGTTCAGGAAAAACGTCTATATGCATATCTATGAATATGCAAATTAGCCCCGCCTCAACTCCATCACACCAGCCAGAGCCTCTTGATCCATCCACTGAACTTAACTGTAGTAAACGCGATATAATGGCGATACACGGATAATAACTGATAAAACTATGTTTTTACTAGCGGACAACTATAGTGGATACTGTAACATTCGTTAAAATTACTTACTTGATGATGTTGTGTTCTCGAAGGCTCGAATGCAGCCTAGATAGTGATTCCAGTTTGCACCCGCGAGCATATGCATCTAAAGTGCAGACACCAATGCGGGAGAGGTGCTTCTGACTCTAGGCAACTTTTACATTGGGTTATCGGTTTTGCTCTATTTAATTTTTGGTTTCGTGCTGGTTATTCTATTGGTATATTTTGCATGCTAATGATATGAATCGATCCATTGACATGATTGGTTATTGAATTTTGTGACGTAGCAAAAAAAGGGCTGTTTCAAACCGTGCTTCTGGGACAGCCTTTGGGAAACCCCAGTTTTAAGCAGAAAATACTAAGCAATGGTGTTGATTAATGGATTGGCACATGGTTTGTCTAAAAAGCATATTAAAAACATCACATAGACAAATAAACAATATAAAAAACTTGATTTTAACTACAGGGGGAATTTAAATTCTACACATATTACATACACATCTCTGGAACTGAACGATGTAAGGCCTTGAAAATTAATATTCCAAAAGAAAATTTTATTAAGAACTAGAATCTAAAATTATTTTGTGATATCTTTCATATTTCTTGAGTTATAGACACGCTCTGATGGCACTGAGGCAGTTATGGTCAATGCAGTTGTTTTGACAGAAGGAAATAAGATGCATCTCTAGTTTCAACATTGTTTGTTCTTCAGACATTCCTTTTTAAAAGAAAATAAGTATTTTATTTTTGCAAAGTGACACAAAATGTGTACATTTTAATAATTTACTCCTGGAACCATATTGAAATTCTAGTATCTCTGTAACTAAATCATTATAGGGCCTTAAAAATGAAGATGCCAAAAGGAACGTTTGTTAATACCCAATATCTAAAAGGGCATTAGGATATCTTTAATACTTCTTGAGTTATGGCATGCAAACTTTGAAGAAAAAACTTGAAGAAAAGTTTCCCCATTTTTGAATGGTCGCCATTGGCACATAATGCAACAAACATTGCTGAAGTCAACAGATTTTACTAACAGACCAACCAATCTCTGTGTAAAAATAATATTATGATGCTGCCATCTTTCTGAATTTCATTTTAACCCCTCTTGTAATTTGACTATATCTCAGGTAAAAATTGCCATTTTCAGCCCCTCTACAAAATAGTGGATTACTCAGTAAATATTTGTCCATGTCATTTAATATTTTGCCTTTCATCACTATACATGTCTATCATTCTTCAGAAAAATCTTAAGCAAAATCTAAAATTTTAGCCAGGGATGTTTTTGAGATTTGGTTGGTTTGACACAGAATGACCCAATATAAAAAAAATAATTTTGCTCCAATTTACCAGAATCTAAAAAATCTAATTTCATATTTCTCATTGTTCTGAATAAGAATACTTAAATATTTAATATAGTATAATTATACACTACCAATCAAACATTAATGGTTTATTTAACTAAAATATTACTTTTATTCAGCATGGATGCATTAAATTGATCAAAAGTGACAGTAAAGACTTTCAAATAAATTCTATTAATTTAAACATTATATTTAAGAAAAATCATGAAAATCCTGAAGTAAAATGTTAAATGACTGTTTCCACAAAAATATAATGCAGCAATTATTTTCATGCTAATACTATTATTTACAACATTAATAATAAAAAGTAGCTAAATTAACATAACAGAATGATTTATAAAAGATCACGTGAAGCTGTATACTGTAGTAATAAATGCTGAAAATTCAGCAGTTTATTTTAAAAACATTTTAAAAATCATACCAACCACAAACATTTAACACAACACTGTAAAGGTTTTCACCAGATTAAACTTAAAAACCTAAGTTCAGCAGCTGCCTTAAGTTTTTAAGTTAAATCAGCTTAAAACTACAAGTCATTTGAACTTATTACAATAAAGATTAGTTGATTTAACTTGTTAGTTTAAATGACTTGAAGTTGATTTTTAACGTAACATTTTAAGGCAGCTGCTAAACTTATGTTTTTAAGTTGAAACTGGTGAAAACTTTTTACAGTGCAGTGTACTTACATATAAATATACATATGTAAATTTACATATAAAACATAGAAATGTTATATTTAAATGTTAAATATAATATTTAAAGGTTCTACTCCAACTCCAAAGCTCAGTTTGGTCCAAAAAGCACCAACTATGATAAATGCAATCCCAAATTCACCACTAGGACATGAATAGGAGGATAAAACAAATGGGACATTCAAGTCTAAATCCATTTGGTAGTGGCCAGTGCACTAGTTCCAGGCCTGGCAAAAGTGTTCACTATGGCAAGAATATCTAAATGATGGTGGTGGGCATTCATTCATGTCATAGTGTTTGGCTGATGGGGCACAGTGGATGATGTTGAGCACAAAGCCAGTTACCAAAATGAGAAAGAAAATGCATGTTGATGAGCTTAAAACTGCACCTCTTGCTAGTCACAGCTGGTCCTTTGTTAAAGCTACACTAAGCTGTTTGGGCGGCTCTAAAATCTATATCTGCTGCAAGAAAAAGTGATGATATTGATAATGCAATTTGAAAAGTCATGTTTGATAAATCACTTTTTACTATAGTGTGCTTCGTAATAGGCTAACACAGTCTGTCATATCAAAAGAGTTCATTAAATGTCAATTTGTGCTCTTCAAAACAACACGTTTAATCGTGGGTTGGGTTGAAAAAGATGTAGCGAGTTCAATGCAAAAGAATGAAAGCCTAGTTTTGGATTTAAAATCAATCCTAAGCTAAAAATAAAGTATCACTCAACATTACTCAGCTATAATGTGTATTGAAAACTCTCAAATTTGTTCGGGCAACCGCGATAAAGACAAACGGATAAAACACTGCTGATTTAGAGGAGCCAGAGCGCAGAGAAATACTGCACCTTCTGTCATGGCAGGAAAACCATGTGCTGGGGGCCTTCTGGCTTGGAAACACATCCCAGTAATCGTCAGGGAAGGCCGAAGGTTGAAGGAGAGCCCAAAGCCTGTGAAATATAAAGATTGAAACCAAATGAGTTCCATTTCCGAGGCTAGTGTGGCCATTCCTAAATGTGGTGCGGTCTGTGATTAAATTAAGACCATTTCTGCTCTGTGCACATTAGGGTTCCATCTCATTTCACATTGGCAACTAAAAACTCATTAACGGAAGCTGAAATAATTTCAGAAATGATTCCTCTACTTAAATGGTAATAAATTAGAGACTCCGGACAATTCGCTGAGCGCTGCCTCCTTCACCAAAAAATCCAATTTAATGCCGCCTTCCAAATGAGCATTGCTCTCGTCTTCCCCTACAGAGAGAGATGTAGGTAAAGGAACAGAGTAGTTTTTGCTGTACAATAATGTCTGTAAACCATTGAATGTGAGTCTTCTTTTCGTAATGGCATCACTAATGTTTCATTAGGATTGATGTGCTTTGTGCGATTTAGAAATTCAAAGATAATTGAGATCATGCCACATCCCAGGAGCAAGGATTTAGGGCATTACAGGCATCAGAAGACATCAGAGGCAGACTATCTTTTACTGTTGTCAGCATGATGTATGTGTGAAAGAGGTTGAGAATTCCTGGAAGTGACAGCTTTCCTGTCAGAAGGAGGCAGTCAGCATTTCTCAAGTTATATGGATGAGTTCCTGAAGATGTTGAAGGAGAGGGATGACATTTTTGTGGAAAGTTTTGAAAGCGTTAGTAGTGCTTTCACACATGCAGCACTTTCTGTAAATGTAACTGCGGTTTTCCATTTAGAGGTCATCTGCGAATGGGACCCATTGTCAGAACGGTGGCAGATCGGCTCTGGCGGTTTGCTGGCTTCAGAAGTTGTAACTTTGCCAGATTCGTTCTGTTTTAATGCTATGTGTGAACAAAGCTGTGAGATTAATGGTTTGAACATGTGCGAAGTCCAGAGTTTAAGTCGAAAATCATGATTGTGAAAAGAAATGAACCACAGATGTCACATGGGCTGTTTTATTGATGTCTTTTCTACCTTTCTGGACCTTAAATGTGTCAGTTGCATTGCTGTCTATGCAGGGTCAGAAAGCTCTTGGATTTCACCTTAATTCATGTTCCGAAGATAAACAAAGGTCTTACAAGTTTAGAACGACAAGAGGGTGAGTAATTTATAACAGAATTTTTATTTTAGCTTGAACTCTCCCTTTAAATTGCATGTTTGGACTGAATATTTTTGCTTACAGAAAGCACTGCTCCACTTTGGGATGCCATGTGGCCACAGAGGCCACTAATTCCTTCTTTATCTATACTCCTGTCCTCTGTGGCAGGTTGTGGTAGGGTAATGAGGCTCACTGGGCAGTCCTTCAGGGCTGGCACTTGCACCACACTCCCATCCCGGGGCATTGGGATGGCACAGACGTAATTACATTCAGAGAGTGAAAAGAAGAGAAAGAGAACAATGCAGAGGGCCTACAGGCCATGGTCTTTTCCCTCAGCGTGCATACTCAGCGCTCTGGAGAGGGACAGTGGGACCATCGTGATCTGTGGAGACATGCTTTAGCAGCTCACAGAGACCCAAAGGCCTTAATAATGAGAAACAACTGGAAATCTGGCTTTCGCTAAATAAAGCCCAATGACATGTACTCCAGAGTGCTCATCCACTTACCCTCTGGCGATATCAACCAAAACATATTTGGCTGAAAGTTGGACAGATTACTGTCAGTCTGTGCATTAATAGTGGGGATTTTTCAGTGACTCTTTCTGCAGGTTGGGTGTAAAGCATTACAAGTAACTTGAGTTATGTAATTAGATTACTTTTTCAAGTAACTAGTAAAGTAATGCATTACTTTCGAATTTACAATTATTATGCAAGTAACTTAGTTTTCTACTTTATTTACTAACACCTCTCTTGCATGTTAAAAGAATTTGGAAGTAAGGGCAGAGGCACTTCCTTAACGCGTTTAACAAAAATTTTAAAAATAAACTTTTTAGCAAAATAGTGCTAATTCTCGCGAACTACGAACCTCAGACAGCTGCCCTGCGTTTCACTCATCGCTGAAAGAGGTCGTAACTGACTCCATAACCTGCCCATAAACAAACAGTACTGAGATTAGAGAACATATTTTAACATCAAATTAAATTCAATTTGCATTAAAACGAATAAAATCAATTTATGTTATGCAAGGCAAAAGGCGTTTCCATCATGCAGAACAGCCACTGCTGATGCAGCTGACTGACATTTTGTCCTTGTATGTTGCGTTTCGTAAAATAATATAATTTACAGCACAGTAAATTGTTTATAAATGAAATAAAATGTATACAAAGCTTTATTTCACTGAGGAAGTGCACCAGATCGGCAGTGTTAAGAATCGCTCTCTCCTGTAGGCAGAAAAAGCCTACGCTCTCACTGTAACTCAGCGGCTGAGTTGTTTCGTCAGAGACAGGGAAAAAAAATAACCCATCAATAAAAATGACCCAGCAGCTTAGTTACAGTAAAACTACCCAGCGCCTGGGTAAAAAAAATATTAAAAATAACCCAATAAAATGACCCAACAAGCTGAACCCAGCATTTGGCTTAAAACAAATAACCCAGCACTTTTAAGAGTGCAGAAAAACTCAAAAGCAATATCACAGTCACAGTCAAGTGGTTGGTCTGAAGAATAGCACTTGTGTGATATTGCTTAAAGGAGATGTCAGATGCACTTTTTCCACAAGTTGGTATGATTCTTTAGGGTCTTAATGAAATGTCTATAACCTACTTTTGGTTAAAATTCCTCAGTGGTCATGTAAAACAACACCCTTTTTACCGTGTCAAAAACAGCTCTGTTTACAGCGACCCGTTTTGGTGCATGGCTCTTTAAATGATAATGAGCTACTGCTCACCCCGCCCCCATCTTTATTTTGTGTATTTGGTTGCGTGTTACCATTAAAAACAAAACTAATGCACTGCGTCGTCAGTGGTTCTGATGTCGGGAGAAAATTAAGACTTTTATGTTCACTTTTACATCCAAATACAAAACACCTGCATTGCTTACGAGAAATTGTTGTCGCTACAGCTGCTCGAGCGCAGAGAAAATGGTGGACAAATGGAGATTGTGTTTACACACTGCTAAAACACATTTATTTACAAACACCATGTAAAAGTGAATTTTGCATCTGATGACCCCTTTAATATCAGTAATGAAAATTTACAGCACCTGTATCAAAGTATTACATCGATGACTTGTTTATGTGCATATGTGTGATAGTGTTTTTAATACTGTAGCAACACCTCACATCACTAGCTCTGAACACCTGCCTGCTCATATAGCGATTCATTACTGCTCACATGATATGGAGAGGGAAAAACAGCGAGCAAAAGAAAAGCATTTTGATGAGAGAGATTTGTTCAGTGCCATTACGCCCATAAACTCTCAAATATCAGACCTACAAGATTGCTTCTCAATTCATCCCGTATCCTCTCCAACTGTAATAAAAACCCATTTCTGATGACACCTATTAGATCACAGTCACGTTTTGTATTGAGGAAAACAACCCCGAGCAAGAAGAGAAACTTATCAGCTAAATGATGCACATCAGTCTGCGAGTGCTTTTTTTTTTCTTATAATGTGGGTTTTCAAACAGAAGATGCATAAAATGTATCAAAGTTCTAACTTTAAAAAATAAATACATATATAAAGTTTGGATGAAGATAGAATTCATATATTTAGACATTATTAAAATTCTGTGATGACCATGACCATTTGTAATCATAAAGTCTTTATGTTAAGGTCACCTCAGGCCTTTGCAGTTTGAAGGATTGAAGGATGTTTTTTAAGAAAAAGCTGCTCTAAATAATTTATATGACTGATCTTTTTAAAGCATTGTGAAGACAGTTTTGAAAATTAATTGCAAAACACAAACACATTTATTGTAGACTTAAAAAAAAAAAAAAAACGATTCTGTAATCAAAACATTTTGGATTCTTGTTTCACCCCCGAGACAGAATATTAATCATATTTCATCCACCTTACAATGTCATGGCGAAGGAACAATAGAAAACATCAATCAAAAGACACTTCCACACAAAGGTGATTACTACATGTGCGTCTTTCCAGGCTTACAAAATCTACAACCTCTCATAATTCAGCATCTCTCATAAACATAAGGAAGATTACACGTTTGCGAGACATGGATCATTTTCAAAGATTACAGTTACCAGCTGACGACGGCACGATTATCCTTCATTGCAAATCCTTACAACCTTGAAAAGCTTTTGTGATTGTGTTTAGGTTATAAATTACATAGGAAACCACACGTCCTCATGAATAAGCACCAGATGAGAGTCCTTACAGGAACGGCTCGGAGGAAAAAAAACATGGATGAAAAATACAAGCATAAAAGTCTTTCATTTCATACGAGCTGCAGGCATTCATGCTTTCTTTGCGTTCTGATTGTCTCTGTCGTAATGGTGTTAGTTTTTATGTCATTGCTTTCTAAACAAAAAGAAATAGCAGTTGTGCATTTGTCTCGTTTCATTGAGGTGGGCTTTCCGGTGGTATCAGGGGTCTCTCTTCCATTACACTTCCAACAGCCCGACTGCCAAAGTCAAAGCTGCTCAGGTGAGCTTATGATGGAGCTCCAGCTGGGAGCATTTGTTTTGTGCGTGTGGTAGAGAAGCAATGGAAGCGTGTCTGATGTATTCCTGCTGTCTTTCTTCCACTGCATATAGGGTGACATTGGGGAAAGTGAAGCCAAGGGCAGTATGATGAAGCCCTCTGCCTTTGCTATTACACATGGGAGCGCTGGGTCTCGCACTCGTTTTCTCCCTTCTCTCGCTCTCTGTCTTTATTTATATATGTTCTTCCTGTGTGCTGCTCCCAGACTAGACACTTAGAAACCCGTTTATATGGTATATTTGATGTGTAATATGGTTGTCAGTTTTGATTGTGTCTTAAAGGTATAGTTCACCCAAATATTTTTACTCACCCTCAAGCTATCCTAGGTGTATATGACTTTGTTCTTTCAGACGAATACAATCGGAGTTATATTAATGGCAGTGAATGGCTTCTAAGATTTTAAAGCCCAAAAAAGTGCACCCATTCATCATAAAAAGTACTCCACATGGGTTAATAAAGACTTTCTGAAGTAAATTGATGCTTTTGCATAAGAAAAATATCCATATTTATTTAATAGCAGTAAACGGCTGCTACGATTTTGAAGCCCAAAAAAGTACATCCATTCATCATAAAAAGTACTCGACATGGCTCTGGGGGTTAATAAAGACTTATAATTATAATATAATTATATATTTTATGGCAGTGAATGGCTGCTAAAATTTTAAAGCTCAAAAAAGTGCATCCATCCATTATAAAACGTGCTCCACACTAGAGGGTGACACGGGAGTGAATTTTCAAACCTCTCCCGTCCCACTCCCACAAAAAAATATCCTGTCCCATCCCAATCCCATGAAAAAACTGGGGAAAAATCCCGTCCCGTCCCAATCCCAGAAGAATGACTCCCATTCCCTCCCACTCCCGTGCTGTTGTTGTTTTTTTGTCTGGAATCTGTCAGTTACAGTTAAAAAAATAATAAAAATACAGTACAGATCACAGCATGCCCAGCTTAGTTCAATAAAAATCCAAAATGTAATTTATTTTATTGAACTGAAAGTCATCTTAACAATGCACAGTGTGTTTCATGTTGAATTTTATGCAGATCATCCATCCATCCATCCATCCATCAACACACACACACACACAGCTTGCAGCTGGTGTATGGTGTTTTCACGCCATCTTTCTCAACGCATAAAATTTCTTTAGTTATTTCAGACCGCCCAGAAATATCCGTGAGCACAACTGATGTATCATTTTCAGACAGTAGTCGTTGCAACATACCTTTCACGTCTGTGTCCATTTTGGTTATGATTTTCACGGCTAAAAAGTGCGCGAAGAAGCCTACTTCTTCTCTACCATTATCGCCAACAACTGTTACGGGTGTGTGGAGCACGCCATTCACTTAAATGGCTATACCAAAGCAAACAGGAGGAGAGCATAAAGAGACAGGACAACTAGTACTGAGTTCAAAATTAGTTTATTTATTTAAAAGGTATAATTCTGTATAAAGTTATCCAAGTGTTATTACGATTCCCGGTCCCGGTCCCGTCCCAATCACGTTATTAATAGTGATTTTGTTTCCCATGACCCGCGGGATTCCCGAAAAAATGTCAGCCTCTACTCCACACTGCTCCAGGGGTAAATAAGGGCCTTCTGAAGTAAATTGATGCGTTTGTGTAAGAAAAAAATACAAATATTTAATGGCAGTGAATGTCTGCTAAGATTTTAAAGCTCAAAAAAAGTGCATCCATCCATCATAAAAAGTACTCCACATGGCTTCGGGGGTTAATTAAGACTTTCTGAAGTGAATCAACGCTTTTGCCTAAGAAATATATCCATATTTAATGGCAGTAAATGGCTGCTACGATTTTGAAGCCCAAAAAAGTGCATCCATTCATCAAAAAAAGTACTCCACATGGCTCTGGGGGTTAATAAAGACCTTCTAAAGTAAATTGATGCTTTTGCATAAGAAAAATATCCATATTTAATGGCTGCTAAGATTTTGTTACGGCTCCAGGGGATTAATAAAGGCTTTCTAAAGTGAATCAATGTGTTTGTGTAAGAAAAATATGCATATTTAATGGCTTAATGGCAGTGAATGACTGGTATGATTTTGAAGGCCAAAAAAGGGCATCCATCCATCATAAAAAGTACTCCACACTGCTCCAGGGGTTAATAAAGGCCTTCTGAAGTGAATAGTTGCGTTTGTGTAAGAAAAAATACATATATTTAATGGCAGTGAATGACTGGTAAGATTTTGAAGCCCAAAAAAGTGCATCCATCCATTATAAAAAGTGCTCCACACTGCTCCAGGGGTTAATAAAGGCCTTCTGAAGTAAATCGATGCTTTGTATAAGAAAAAAATACATATATTTAATGGCAGTGAATGGCTGCTAAGATTTTAAAGCTCAAAAAAAGTGCATCCATCCATCATAAAAAGTACTCCACATGGCTTCGGGGGTTAATTAAGACTTTCTGAAGTGAATCAACGCTTTTGCCTAAGAAAAATATCCATATTTATTGGCAATGAATGGCTGGTAAGATTTTGAAGCCCAAAAAAAATGCATCCATCCATCATAAAAAGTAGTCCACATTGCTCCAGGTCTTAAAAGAGCCCCTCTGAAGTAAATCGATGCTTTTGCATAAGAAAAATATCCGTATTTAATATCAGTAATAGAATGGCTGCTAAGATTTTAAAGCCCAAAAAGTTGATCCATCCATCATAAAAAAATACTCTACATGGCTTCGGGGGTTAATTAAGACTTTCTGAAGTGAATCAACGCTTTTGAATAAGAAAAGTATCCGTATTTAATGGCAGTGAATGGCTGCTAAGATTTTGAAGCCCCAAAAAAGTGCATCCATCCATCATAAAAAAATACTCTACATGGCTTTGGGGGTTAATTAAGACTTTCTGAAGTGAAACAACGCTTTTGCATAAGAAAAATGTCCATATTTAATGGGAACGAATATCTGCTAAAATTTTGAAGCCTAAAAAAGTGCATCAATCCATCCATCATAAAAAGTACTCCACATAGCTCTGGGGGTTAATAAAGACTTTCTGAAGTGAATCACTGCTTTTGCATTTAAAAAAATCTGTATTTAATGGCAGTGAATGGCTGCTAAGATTTTAAACCCCCCAAAAAGTGCATCCATCTATCATAAAAAGTACTCCACATGGCTCCAGGGGTTAATAAAGGCCTTCTGAAGGAAATCGATGCTTTTGCATAAGAAAAAATATCCATATTTAATGGAAGTAATAGAATGGCTGCTAAGATTTTAAAGCCCAAAAAGTTGATCCATCCATCATAAAAAAATATTCTACATGGCTTCGGGGGTTAATTAAGACTTTCTGAAGTGAATCAACGCTTTTGCATAAGAAAAGTATCCGTATTTAATGGCAGTGAATGGCTGCTAAGATTTTGAAGCCCCCAAAAAGTGCATCCATCCATCATAAAAGTACTCTACATGGCTTTGGGGGTTAATTAAGACTTTCTGAAGTGAAACAACGCTTTTGCATAAGAAAAATGTCCGTATTTAATGGGAGCGAATGGCTGCTAAAATTTTGAAGCCTAAAAAATTGCATCAATCCATCCATCATAAAAAGTACTCCACATAGCTCTGGGGGTTAATAAAGACTTTCTGAAGTGAATCACTGCTTTTGCATTTAAAAAAAAATCTGTATTTAATGGCAGTGAATGGCTGCTAAGATTTTAAACCCCCCAAAGAGTGCATCCATCTATCATAAAAAGTACTCCACATGGCTCCAGGGGTTAATAAAGGCCTTCTGAAGGAAATCGATGCTTTTGCATAAGAAAAATATCCATATTTAATGGCAGTGAATGGCTGCTAAGATTTTGATGCCCAAAAAAGTGCACACATCCATCATAAAAAGTACTCCACATGGCTCCTGGGGGTTAATAAAGCCCTTCTGAAGTAAACTGATGCTTTGGCAAAGGAAAAATATCCGTATTTAATAGCAGTAAATGGCTGCTAAGATTTTTAGGCTCAAAAAGTTGATCCATCCATCATAAAAAAGTACTCCACATGGTTCCGGGGGTTAATAAAGACTTTCTGAAGTGAATCGCTGCTTTTGCATTAAAAAAAATCTGTATTTAATGGCAATGAATGGCTGCTAAGATTTTGAAGCCCAGAGAAGTGCGTACATCCATCATAAAAAGTACTCTACATGGCTCCGGGGGTTAATTAAGACTTTCTGAAGTGAATCAACGCTTTTGAATAAGAAAAGTATCCGTATTTAATGGCAGTGAATGGCTGCTAAGATTTTGAAGCCCCAAAAAAAGTGCATCCATCCATCATAAAAGTACTCTACATGGCTTTGGGGGTTAATTAAGACTTTCTGAAGTGAAACAACGCTTTTGCATAAGAAAAATGTCCATATTTAATGGGAACGAATATCTGCTAAAATTTTGAAGCCTAAAAAAGTGCATCAATCCATCCATCATAAAAAGTACTCCACATAGCTCTGGGGGTTAATAAAGACTTTCTGAAGTGAATCACTGCTTTTGCATTTAAAAAAATCTGTATTTAATGGCAGTGAATGGCTGCTAAGATTTTAAACCCCCCAAAAAGTGCATCCATCTATCATAAAAAGTTTCATATTTAAAACTTTATAAATCATAATCTCTAGTTTCCGCTAACTGTTGTACATGCTTTCACAAGACAGTTCGACTTCGAAAGACTTCGAAATCTCAACACCCATTCACTGCTATTATAAAGCTTGGAATTTTTAAATATTACTGCGATTGTATTTGTCTAAAACAGGGGTGCCCAACCCTGTTCCTGGAGATCTACTATCCTACAGAGTTCAGCTCCAACCCTAAACAAATACACCTGAACCAGCTAATTAACCTCTTAAGTAGCACTTGATAATTACAGACAGCTGTGTTGGAGCAGGGCTGGAACAAAAGTCTGCAGGTAGGTAGATCTCCAGGAGAAGGTTTGAGCAACCCTGGTCTAAAAGAAGAAAGTCATATACACCTATGATGTCTTGAGGGTGAGTAAATCATGGGGTAATTTCATTTTTGGGTGAACTATGCCTTTAAAAAATTAAGCTGAAGCCTGTTAGATAACTTGACAATTTAATTTTCACAACTGTCACAATTTAGGAGCAAATTAATATTCAGTTCTCCTCCCAGTTTGATTATAAATAGGTTTTCGTTGAATAATTAAATAGTGCATACCCCCAGCATGAGGGAGAAACTCTTTAAAGTAGATGGTCAAGTTAGATGAAAGCAGAAACCCCAGTCAGTCAAGATCGATATGATGGTAAGCTCAGGCTGATTTATAAGACATAACCACTTCATAGAGAGAGAAGCAGTGAAAACAGCACAGCCATTCCTTAAAAAATTGATAGGCGCAAAAAACTGAAAGAAGCATTGAATGAAGTCTGGGTTTGTATTTTCTTTCTCCCATTTGTGATTTTATATTAAACGAAACTAGCTGCCTAGATCACCACAAATATACTAAAGCATTTCCCTTGTTTTAAATTCATAGCTTCTTTCTAAATAGGAAAGCAACATTTTAAAGGGACTTTGCTATAGTTACCAAAAAATAAGGTTGTTTATCAGCCAGGACATGCAAGCAGAGCCATAAATAATAATAAAAAAGCTCACTGCATCCATGTAAACTATTTTATATATTATTGTAATAGCACAAGAAGTTAGAGATGAGATATAAATTAATTTCAGTGGCTTGTTTTCCACCCATTAATACCAGTCAAAAGTTTTTGAACAGTATGATTTTTTTTTTTAATCTTGAAATTTCTTCTGCTCACCAAGTCAGCGATAAAATTATAAAATATTTTTACTATTTAAAAAAGCTGCTTTCTATTTGAATATATTTTAAAATGTAATTTATTCCTGTGATCAAAGCTAAATTTTAGGCAATAAAAACTAGTAAGTCTTTAGTCTCACAGGATCCTTTAGAAATCATTCTAATATACTGATCTGCTATTCAAGAAATGTATTATTTTTATCAATATTTAAAACAGTTGAGTACATTTTTTCAGTATTTCTTGAATAGAAAGATCCAAAGATCAGCACTGATCTGAAATAAAAAGCTTTTGTACCTTTTTTTTTTTTTTTAATTTTGGCAAGGATGTTTTATCAACAGTGATGATAAAGACATTTATAATGTCACAAAAGATTTTTATTTTAGATAAATGCAGTTATTCTGAACTCTCTATTCATCAAAGAAGCCTGAAAAAAATTACCTGTTTTCAACAAAATATTTTTTTTTTGCAGAATATTAGAATGATTTCTGAAGGACCATCTGAAAAACTCAGCTTTGAAATCACAGAAATAAATTACATTTTAAAATTTATTAAAATAGAAAAGTTATTTTAAATAATAAAAATATTTCTAAATTTTACCATTTACTTAGAAATGAACACATTTTAAAATGTACAAAAAATAAAATGATCAATTCTTACTCGTAAAAACACTAGTACCACTCATTTACTTTTTATTGTTTTATTTTTCAAATTATGTGCAAGGTGAATTTCACAGTAGAGATCAATGAATGTTACTAAACTCTCACACCATACATACAGGCAAACCAAATACATAAAAAAAGAACAAAATGCAAAGCAATAATGCAAAAGGAAAATAAAACACTGTTTTAACGTCTGAGGATAAATTAACTGCGAGCCGTGACAAATGAAAGAACTGGCTGTATAGCATTCACACCTGCAGCAGCCAACAACACAAAAGTATAATTTATAAAATTCTTTCAAAGCTTTCAACATCTAGACAGGCTTGGTGCTTTGGAAAATAGCACTGCCATAACTTATTTTCTGTAATGCTTTGTGTCCTTTAAGACTGACGCAACCACTAAGAAACAAAAGAACACGCTGAGGGAAAAAAAGAAAGAAAATGCTTATGTTAATGTTCTGTGATTCACAATTTTTCAACAGAGCAAAATCAAAAACTCTAACAAACCTAAGAGTAAATATTAAAAATAGAAAGAAAAACACACACCCATCCAAAAGGAGGAAAAAACTAAAACAAAAAACATTTTCAAGTTAGAAATAAAGGACGAAAAAAAAAACTGTGCAAGTACAGCAAACATATGGTACAGTATATTACACAAACAACAAACCATTTAAATACAGTACTGTGTATCGACAATAATCCTGAGAAGTGTCCATTTCTGGTTCCCGTGCTACTGAGCGCATGTAGGTATGTGAACCGTGCAGCAGCTGCACAAAAGCCAATGCGATTTCTCATCTCTCAAGATGTGGCTTGGGCCTCGCAGATGAGAGAGCGCATCAGCCGTCCTATTTAGAGACGCCGTTTACCACGTCCTCGGTCTCTGTATTCCGAGACGCTTTCAAGGGAGGAAATAATGTAGTGCAAAATCAGGAACCTGCATGACGAAATAAACATGAGGCTGGAAAAAAACTAAACGAACGTCGAGAGACAATAACTTATAAGACTGACGACTTTTGGAAGTGTCGAGCAATGACAAATGGCTGTAAAATCACTGTACAAGATTGTCAAAAAAGCAGCACCAAAACAATTCTTCTTCTCCGTAGTTTGAGACTGGAAGATGAGGGGATGGGAAGAAATACAGAAAGAAAGAGTGTTCGTTTACAGGGCATGGAAACGCTAATAAGTCAAATCACCTTAGTGCAGAAGCAAACCAAACTAAGACTTCAGAGCGGCTTTATTCACTCAAATCACTGATGCCTGGGCTTTTTCTTTTTATGTGAACAGGCACTGTAACATCCCTGGATAGCAACACATCTCACTAAACGTTAACCAACCTATGGTGGCAAAACAAAGGCCATTTTCTGGAATTCTTCAAACATCATCGCTTAAGTTTCTAATGCACTTTATCTAAGAAACAATGACAGAACACCTGTTATTGCTGCAGGCTAAGACTCCTTAGTCTCCTTAGTCTCTTTTGGCATTTTGGAGGCATCTATAGTCAAACCGTACCTGCAGATTTCAGATACGAGGAGTCAAAAATGACGGTGGAACGTAGGCATCCACATTTTGGCCAACCCTATCAATGTCCTCTCCTGATCTGAGCTGTGTTTGGCTGTTAAACAAATTGCCTGCTTTTGATTTCAGCTACACATAAAGCTGGTATCCTTTGTTCTTCTCCAATATGGAGACTGAGTAAAATCTTCTAACCTCACTAAAGATCTGGCTGGTGATGCGAAATTGCAAAGATTTGGATTTGGATGTGGGAGCTGGGCTCAACGAAACATAAAAGCAGAGTCCGAATGAAATTAAAAACTGCTGTGATGTTATAGCAAGTGGGCTGATGGGTTCGTTCAACCAAAAAGGAAAATTCTGTCATTAATTACTCACCGTCATGCTGTTTCAAACCTCGAAGAGCTTTATCTTCAAAACACAAAGATATTTAGACATCCTCGCTGTCTATGGAAGGTCAGAGATTTCTTGGATTTCATTTAAAGTATCTTAATTTGTGATTCGAAGATAAAGGTCTACACGAGGGTGAGTAATTAATGACAGAATTTTCATTTTTGGGTAAACCATCTCTTTAAAAAGAAAAGCAAAAAACGATTAAAAAAGAGCCACCTACATACATGCACCTTTCTTGGCAAACTAATTACTTTCCATTAATATTCAAAAATCTTAATTCTTAAGCGTTTTGTAGGTGGCATGGATTAACGTATTCATTCGAAAACCTGAAAAAATGACAACAGAAATTCAGTATTCACACTAACAGTGAGCAAAAGCGCTCATCATACCCGTATGAATATTTATAGCTTTATATATTTATTTTTCACCTATTCTGTTTTTTTCTTTTTAATTTTACTCAACTGTTGACATACTGCTCATGTTCGCCAACGACGCATGCCAACAACCCAAACGATATAATGGAGCAGAAACGACTCAACATCTGCGAAAGAAAACAAAAGATAATTGCACTTATGATTCACTTTTCTAACTGTAAAACAAGCGATTGTGTGGGTGCTTGTGCACAACTGTCGAACATAAAATACTGCGTTTTTCAAACAGCACCCTCGAGTTTATTGATTGAAACCTTTAACGCTTAAGACTTCCCCTGCAGTTCTGGTGTTGGGGACACAAACAGCACCATGTATTGAGCAGTACCACAATCCCGCTTCTCCAAAAATATTGATCCGCTGTTTCCCCTCCTCACAGCACTTTCTGAAGACACTGAGGGTATAGTTTGGCCACCACGCACTCGAAATGGCGGCCGAGGTCCCAGAGGCGGTCCGGCGTCTCGTAGACCTTTGTCCATTGGTCGGCTTCGACGTCGTACTGGTAGAGAGAGTTCTTGCGGCTGGTGCGGAACACGTGTTCTTCTACCATGACTTGCGTAGCTCGGACAAACAGGTGCAGTCTGCCCTGAAGCAGAAGCACCTTGATGTAGGGGCTGGTTGCTTGGTCAAAGGGGAGGTCTCTTTTACGACACCAGGTGTTCTGCTCGATGTCGTACACCTCGACCGTAAACGTGCGCTGGTGGTTCCTGCAGATGCCTGCTATGTAGTAGATGCAGTTTTTGTACAGGGCGGCCAAGCCCTGAGCACGGGGAACGTTCATGGATGGTAAATGCCCCCAGTAGTCTTTGCGAGGGTCAAAACAGAAAAAGTACTCTCCTGGGAAAAAATGTAAATTAAAATAATGATCAATATCCAGTGTGATGGCCTAAAAATGCTAAATATGTAAATAATACATCAAGTAGTACTCCATATTACATAGCTCCACAATTAAACTACTTGGCCAAAACTAAAACTTCTGGACTTTTTATTATTTTGAATGACATTTGATTTTATTAATTATTGTTAGTTAAAAAAATTCTATTATTAATTACTTGCCCTCATATTGTCCCAAACCTGTTCATATTCTGAACACAAATGAAGATACTACTAAATATTGAGAAAATCACCTTTAAAGTTGTCCAAATTAAGTTCTTAGCAATGCATATTACTAATCAGAAATTAAGTTATATATTTACGGTAGGTACATTTACAAAATTTCTTCATGGAACATGATCTTTACGTAATATCCTAACATTTTTTGGCATAAAAGAACGAATGTATTTTTGGCTATTGCGACAAATATACCCGTGCTACTTGAAACTGGTTTTGTGGTCCAGGGTCACATATTTATTTAATTGAATTGTAGTGTTTGTGAATTCACAATAGCATTATGCCTTATTAATTGGTTTAATATATCACGTAGCCTTGGAAAACGGTCTAATAATGCGTTTCATTTATTCTCGTCCGTTGAGTACTCAAACTGAATTGCGGAATTGTAACAGCCTTAGTGGTAGTATTATATTAGGATGTACTTTCTACTTCACAAAAGTAATGTTTCTGTCACAATTTCTTTAAGTTTAACCAGACTTTTATATTTTGACGGGTTGCCACGAAGAGTTTTGTTTGTGTATATGATGTCAACATTTTTACTAAAATGAAATGCTCAAATGCTCATAAAGTGACTCTCAGTCACTTGAGACGGCAGATGCTGAAAACACTCTGAGCGTAATTGTGTAATAAACGAAACAGCGTGTCTGCACCATTCATTCAGACATGGAGAACATGCAGGATTCATATATAAATTGTTTTTTGCAGCTCAATATTTACAGACACTAGCCCATATCACAATTTGACTATGTGAACTGACCTACTTTTGATTTATTCATCTAAAATTTGTCAAATTCTATAACATTCCGCATAATACAATTTTTATGACTGGACTCAGTCCTCGTTTTCCGCATTGCAGAAATCATAGGACCATATTTATGCATGTTTCAGTGTGCAATAATGATTTAAAACACAGTCCTTATTTCAAATGCACATTATGATACGTTACGATTCAGAATTCACAACTGGATTATGCGTTTACGTTTTTCTTTCTTAAAAATTCTCTTTTGACTAATAAATTTGTCATTTTCTGTTGACAATTTTTTTAGAGACAAAATTTCAGTGCATCCCTACATTAAGTGCTAGTCTAGCTCTTTCGTGCTCTCAGTTAATGCTGATTTTGCTGAGAGAGGTTAACCCACCTGACCTTATCATCCAAGCAGAGCAAGAAGACATGACAGGCCAATGAATTACAAGGATATATGTGTTTGCACACTTTGATGACCCTGATTTCAGGTGACTCTGCAATAACCCCACTCACCTTGCAGCACATAGATGCGGTCCTTATACTCTACTGTGCTGTGGAACTCCATGGCCACCGGCATGGGACTGGCCGCCGTCCAGCAGTTGTCTCTGGCATCATAGCACTCCACGGATTTCAAAGCATTTCGTCCATCTCCTTCATACACTCGACCACCCAGAGCATAGAGTTTCCCATAGCAGTGTACTAGCTTGCAGCCGATGCGCGCCCGCAACATGGGCGATCGCGGGAGCCACCTGTTGCCAGCGTGTTCGTACTGCCAGAAGTCACTCTCTGCGCGATGGTCGATGCACACCTCGCTATTGCTTGGCCGATAGCCTCCAGCGATGAAGATGTCGTTCTCTGACGAGACCAAAATGCCAACCTCTCTGAGGTCATTGGGTGGCTTGCACAGCTTGTACACCTTCCCGGCAGCAATGTCCAGGCAAGGTACGGTCTGCTTCTTCCCTGAGTGCTTGTGAGCCGCATCGAAGCAGATGACCATCTCTGATGCAGTCATACCCAGCCGCTGCGGGCAGCCGTTGGTGCCGTTGAGCCGACCCTTATCCGAGGAGTCCCTGGACAAGGCCAGGGCGAAGGCTGGGGGTATACGGCTCAGAAAGGCCTCGTCCAGCAGGGGCAAACGGATGCATTTGGCAAAAACCTCCGGTAAATCTGCCTCCCGACGTGAGCAGTCATACTCCAACCAGTGCACGATGCTTTCGTACACGTGCTCCTCTTTTTCCACGTTCAAATCGTCACTGTTGAGAATGCTGACCAGCTGTTCTTTGGTCAGATGAAGGAACTCCTGCTCTCCCATCACGCACAGGAACTTCTTGCGGATGTAGTCCTGCGAGCGCTCCCGCAGCTCTTGGTGACCGTAAGCATCTGCGAACATGAAGACCCCAATGCAGTTCTGAGGGTCCAAACGGCTGATCATGAACTGGGCACATTGGTCTTGGAGGGCTGGGATCTGGAAGATGCTGGCAGCGGTGAACAGTGCCTGCACGTTAGACTCTGTGAGAGTGACACGTGAGGTGTAAGCATAGTCCAGAACCAAATGCATGGACTCTGACTCAACGCCAACAATCCGCACCTCCCGCTGACTGCTTTCTGTAAGGCCACTTGTGAACATGGATCTGACAAAAGATAAAACAAACACTATTACCACATGAACACAAGAAAGCAGTGTTGCAGACTACATTTCAGAATTGTAACAAAAAAAAATATGGCAATCTTTTTTTATGACAATATGCATTTAGTTAACTGTGGTATTCCAATGTGCAATTCCATTTCAACAATCAAAGTCTAAGTCTAAACAAGTGCCATTTTACAGCATTTTTTACTAGGGATGCACCGATCGGAATCGGCCGATCGCTTGCGCGTTTTGTCAGTAAAGCCGGTTCTGTAATCAGCGGTAAATGCCATCAGGTGCATGATTTCACGTTGAGCCGTATATACTACACACAGCCGTTGTTTACTGAAGAGCTGCGCAAATCCATGTTCATTATCAGTATGAATGTGCGCAGCTCGTCAGTGAACAACGGCTGTGTGTAGTATATACGGTTCAACGTGAAATCCCGCACCTGATGGCATTTACCGCTGATTATTGAACCGGCTTTACTGACAAAACGCGCAAGCATGAATCGGCCGATTCGGATCGGTGCATCCCTATTTTTTACATTTAATTTTGTGATTATGTTAAAAGGAGTGTTCCTGGAATTTTTTAAAGACAAAAACAGTCAATCACTAAATATAGAGGATTTATACTTTGCATTTTGGTTCATGAACTTAATTAATAAATTGAGTGAAAACCTGTTTAGTCTTTGAACTATAAAATTGTTTTAAAATGTATTTCTGAGGTGGCAGTTTTTTTTATTTTAATTAATTATTGTGCATATTATCCCGGAGCTAACAGGTCATGATATTGAAGTTGAAAGACTGTATTTAACTTTACATAACGTCTACAATGATTTTATCACATTTCCATTACATTGTTTAATCACATATATGTGACCCTGCTAAAAGCTTTCAATTAATGTATGGTTTGTTAGGACAATATTTGGTCGAGATACAACTACTTGAAAACCTGGAATCTGAGAGTACAAAAAATTAAAATACTGAGAAAATCACCTTTAAAGTTGTCCAAAAAAGTTATCTGTTTATAATAAAATGTTTAATGGTTAAATCTTTAAATGTCATATTATAAAATAAATGAAGGGTCGGAGTTTCAATTTTAGCTTCTATCGCTTTACAATTTCTCAACAAATGTTATAAAAATGGTTAATACATAAAGGGATAGTTCACCCAAAAATAAAAATTTGGGTCATTAATTACTCACTCTAATGTCGTTACAACCCCGTAAGACCTCAGTTCAGTTTTAGAACACAAATTTAGATATTTTTGATAAAATTGAGAGCTTTCTGACTCTTTATACACAGCAACACAACTGTCACGTTCAAGGCCTAGAAAGGTAGTACAGACATCATTAAAATAGTCCATTACATTCTCATAGCTTCATGACATTACAGTTGAGCCACTGTTGTCACATGGACTATTTTAACAATGTTCTTACTACCTTTCTGGGCCTTGAACGTGTCAGTTGCGTTGCTGTCTACGCAGGCTCAGAAGCCTCTCGGATTTCATTAAAAACATCTTAATTTGTGTTTTAAAGATGAACAAAGGTCATACAGGTTTGGAACGACATGAGGGTGAGCAATTGATGTTAATTCATTCTCATTTTTGGGTGAACTATCACTTTAACAGTCTAGATGTGTGCATGTGCTACCTGAAGTAAGGGCTGATGGCAGCGAGGACATTTCTGTGACAGGAAAATGTCTTGCCATGGTCCACTTCCACGACAATGTCAGTCAGCTGAGCTTCGTCGTACAAGGCTTTTAGCTGCTGGAGGATGTTACATGCATGCAGGGCATCTACCCCGTTGTAGCTTGTGCTTGCTGGAGTCCCATTCTGTACTTGTAACAGCTTTCCTATGTCTACAAGACAAAAGCGTTAGACCGCTGAGAAGATTCCTGGATTAATGAGCTTTTTTACTAAAGGCAGAGCCTAAAACATTGAGTTTCAATGCAAAAATAAAAAAGATCTCATTCAACAGATGTTCCCAACCCACAGGCTCTGTGCAAAGTGTCAGTGACATCAAAGTTTACTTAATTTTGTTTCAGAGCTGTACAGACCAAACTTGTTGTCCATTAATCAACCACAGCCCCCACATGGCATTACTATGAAACTAGTTAAGAGCAGAAAAATAAGCAATGTGGTCTAAAGAACTAGTGTTGTTTTTGACAACCTCGTGCATTTCATACTCTCCTGATAATCTGATATCGAAAAAATGTGTTTACGTTAGTTACTACGAGTAAGCGAGTTTCGGTGCTTAACTTATTAGCTGTGCTAATCCAGGTGCTGTTTTACCGGTTAGCACAACATCAGGCTAGTCCGGTCTCGAGTCATTCAAGCCTAGACCAGAGCTCTTTCATTACACTAAATAAACCGTGACAACGTATTATATATCGCGAAAGTACACAGTTAAACGAAGGCCAAAGTAGCTGAATTAATTGTATCGTAAAGCAGCGAGCACATAAGCGAGTGTTTACACACTCTCTCGCGGAGCTAGTCTCGCTAGCCGCTACGTTACCTCTCCATACTTTTGTGCCTATATCCAAACAGCCACCGGAATTCGCCGTGTATTTATACAAACCGTCTAACTCTATCTCATTACGTCAATATTACATAATATCACAGAGCAATAAAGCGCAAACATGCTGGGAAACTTTCGGAAACAAGTTTGGATTTTGAAGAGAAGATCTAACCTCCACTGGCAGCCATTCTCCCCAATCTGTCTCACGGCGACTGGGAAAACGTCACTAATGGAATGGAGCCCCGGAAACAGGCAGCAGCCAATCAGCGTCGCCGAACGCCAGCGACAGCCAATAGTCGTCCGAGGCCGGCTGTTTTTGCAAAATAGTTCAAAGCAATATCAAGGGAGTTTATATTCCATTAGAAACGTCTGTGCATGTGTTTGTGATATGGATAACTGATACATATGAAGATAAACCAGCATTTAGGAGATGAAATGTGTACAGTTACTTAAAAATGGCTAGAATGTAAACAAACATTCAAGATTAAAGGTACTAAATATACAAGTTTAGCAATAGCTCAATGAAAATTATCAGTCTGATGTCTAAATACTGGTTTGGACGCGTGTCGTGTCCCTCATATATATAGTTACAGCCCTGAATAATAACAAGTGACAAATCAATTTTATTTTATCTTTCTTCACACTTGTCTGTTTATCTTCTGTTCCAGTTGGAAATTTATAGACATTAAAGGGATAGTTCACCCAAAAATGAAAATTCTGTCATTAATTAAATGTCGTTCCAAACCCATAAGGCCTTGGTTCATCTTTAGAACACAAATCAAGATATTTTTAATCCAAATTTAAATCCAAGAGCTCTTAAGAGCTGGTAGGACCCTTAATGTTATGAAGGGTCAGAAAGCTCTTGGATTTCATTAAAAATATCTTAATTTGTGATCAAGGTCTGGGTTTGGAACAACATGAGAGTGAGTAATTAATGACAGAATTTTCATTTTTGGGTGTTACCACTTCCACAACTAAATGCTTAAAACTAGCTTGGCAAACAGAGATAACCTAGCTCCCGTTCTTTCTTTTCTTTTCTATTCACTTGTTTGTATAGTACTTTTAACAATAGTAATTGCTGTAAAGCAGCTTTACATAATGTCAGGCTTAGACCCCCAGAGAGCAAACACAATGCCTCAGGCCAGACAAAAACTCCCTGAAAGTAAGAGAGAAATGTTGGGAGTAATCAGTGGGTTTTTGGGAACCTTATTTCACATCTGCTTGGAATAGATGATGTTCATGTCTTTCTGTCTTCAGTCAAAAAGAAATAAGGGTTGTTGAGGAAAACATGCAGGATTTTTCTCCATATAGTGGACTTTAATGGGAGACAACAGGTTAAAGGTCAAAACTGCAGTTTCAATGCAGCTTCAAATGGCTCTAGACGATCCCAGCTGAAACAATTGGTCATTTTCCACAAAAAAAATAATAATAATAATACAAATTTATATACTTTTAACCACAAATGCTAGTCTTGCACTAGCTAGACTTCAGTGATGTAGGTGGAAGTACCGACCCAGTGTTAACAAAGCGAATGTGCAAAGACAGTCAAACAGCCTTTACAAAAAAATGGTAAAACTATGTCGGACGATTTTAGTTGGAGGAGTTTTTTTGCCCTATCCTACCTTTTTAAACTCAAAGTACATAGGCGAAGAACTAACCAGGCATTGTACTTTCCAATGTGATTACGTAATGCGTGAAGTCATAGAAGTGCATTGCAGAGCTAGTGTAAGATTAGCATTTGTGGTTAAAAAAACTTAATTTCTTTTTGACTGAAGAAAAAAAGACATGAACATCTTGGATGACATGGAGGTAAGAAAATTATTAGGAAATTTCTATTCTGGAAGTGAACTAATTCTTTAAGATTTAAATTATTTAATAATGTTTGTGTTCATGGTGTTTTAGTTAGATTAATTATTATATAATTATTTAATTTAATTGGACATTTTCTATGATTTAATTATTTATTAGCTTTTCATCAGCTCATAAACCCCCTTGCAAGCCCCATTTTGGGAAACGTAGCCCAATGCCCAATTTTATTTATCTGTTCACCCCTCATTTATCCATTCTTTTCATAAGTTTAGGATGAATCTGACAAATTGGTGATTCATTGGGAAAAAAAACAAAGAATTATCAGTAAAAAAACAAAAACAATTGCAGCCTGTTTTTAGCCCTACATTTTTTAAGTATTTTTTTTCACATAAATTACTGTAATAATTTAATTACTACAACAAATTTATCACAAAGTATGAACATTTTAAATATTTATAAATTATATTTTATTACAATAATGTCACATAGCAAAAAAAAAAAAAAAAATCAAAATTAACTGAAAATAATCCTTTCTTCTCATTTTGCAGTGAATGTTGTGAGAGATTCACTCAAAAATCTACACCCCACAAACCTGGTAAATAACAACTACTTAAAGTCTTGATGAAATTTAAAGAGCAGGTCATATGGGTTTTCAAAAAATATATTTTTTGCAGTTTGTAACATAGCTATACTTCAATGTAAACAGTCTGCAAAGTTGAAAAGTTAAAAAGCAAGTTTGTTTTGTTTTCATTGCCGAAGGATGATGATGTGACAAATCAGCAATACAATTTGAACCTTTTGTTGTGTGCTCATCATTTTACCGATGACTGCTTCTCTAATCTTGAAGAGTTCAATGCGGGATTTGCTGAACCCTTGTCCATGAAAGATAAGTCTGTACCTTCTTTATTTGGACTAACAAGCATCTCCGAACCACAACCTTGTAAGTATGATTAATATTACATTTTCAATTGAGTGCTCAAAATATCACATTTTTTGTGCTTATATGTGATACCTAGTGCAGCTTTAGGTTTCCAGGTAAACCTTGATATTACTGTCTTACTGAAATAGTTCTGATAATTCGCTGTGAACCCACAATTTCCTAAGAATGTGTCAATTAATGTAGACTATCATTGTTCTAATGGCTTTGTTTAATGATAAAGAATGTTGACATTTTGGTTTACAAACTGTATTGTTTAATCAGTTTGTCATGTTAGCAACTCTGCTAACATATCCCCCATTATTGTTTTGTGAAGTGTTTACAGTTTAGCAGCCAAACTTTAGCTGTGGGCATGATTCGCTTACATTATATACAAAAAGACCAATCACAACAGACTTAGCCAGCTGACCAATCAGAGCAGAGTAGGCTTATGGAAGGGAGGGGTTTACAGACCTTAAGGTGAGACACTGCAGGTAAATAAACTAATAGTTATCACCTTACTTACCCAGTTGATTAATTACATTGATAATTGCAAACAGTTTTTGTATTACAAGTTTTCTAAAATGTTAGGTTTAAATATGCAAATGAGGCATTATTTAATCAAATATGCGCTAATTTGCATACATTTTTAGTACAAAAATTTAAACAATGTGTGACCAGGGCAATACTTTTAGATAACCTTAAATGACTACTCCACCCTGGGAATTACACCCAAGGAAATACATAAGGACCACCGGTCCAATGGTATAAAGAGAAGACGGAGACGTGATTCCAGCTAAACAGAACTTTATTAAAAAAAAGAATAAAGACGAAAATAATATATAAAAGTAATAAACCAATATAACACTTTCTAAATTAACAAGTTTTTATTACAGAAGAGAAAAAAAGGGGTTCACAATAAGAACAATATTTTACTACACATCCATAATCAAAATAAATTTTGTACCTTCCCCACAAACCAATATATAAGCAGCAAAATTTATTAGAGAAAAAGACAACAAGGCTAAAGCTTACCTTAGGGGTGGCAAACTAGCTGAAATAAATTGTGCTCTCAACCAAACATGTGTGCACAGCAAACAATAGGAAGAGGTGTTCAAACCCTGGTGCTCCAAACTCACAAAGGTGTGCTCCACCCAGGTGACTAGCCTCCCCCTCGGCGCACTCAGCCTTGAGCCAAACTAGAAAAAAAGAAGAAAAAGTTAGTGGGTCCAGTACAAATACAAATACCAAATATTTACACAAAAAAAAGAAAACAAAAATCACAACTGATGACTCAAGGGATTGACTAATGGAATGATGTAGCGTCCTTTCTCAATGGCAATAAACCAGAATCACTTAGTAGGTTTTGTATAAAGGACACGCTACCAATTCATCTCAAACTTTTGAACTTAGGTCATCACACTCAAAAACCCAAAAAACGCAAAACAACACAAACGCTATGTTTATAAAGAACCAACTATGAAAAACAGCAGCACGACCCGCAGTAGATCGTCCAATACACTGCAGACAGCTGCAAAACAAAACAACAAAATCAAACAACCCGAACAACCTAATGTTAACCAATAATAGAATCATACATACTCAAATCCGCCACTTCACAAGCATAGGATGTAAGGACGCCTTCATAAATTGTTTCACTAAAGCACAAAAGAAAGACTTCAAACTAACAATACAAACAAAGACGCGTAGTAATACCATAGCTTGCATACCTAAACTTCCAACGAGCGCTCAACGCGAATCACTGAAGTCTTAGCCGGAGCAGCTACAGCACATCTTGACAATAAAAACAAAAACGAACATTACTATAACAGCTAAAACCACACAATGCATGCACGCATAAATCACCCATCACCTACCTCAACTACCTTGACGCTGAAGACCGGAAAAGGGACGGGTATAACAGAGGCTACGATCTAATGCTTCCTCTCCATGCATTTAAATACTCCGACATTAATTATCCCCTTTTGCTCCCTCCCCTAAAGTGATAACCACCCAAAAAGAAAAGGGAAGCCCATCCCACACTGCTACAATCTATCCCCCCTCTTCTTTTCGTCGCCCCGACGATAAGCTGACCTCAAGAAGAGTAACATAAGGTAGCCCATTAAAACATCATAAGGCTAGTTCCAGGGCCTAAACAAAACAGAAACTGCCTGAGACACTGGCCTAGGAGAGAGGACAGTCCCACTAGCAACCCCCCGCACTGCCTGGGGAAGATGGTGCAGGTGTGAATGCTGCCCTGCTGTCGAACGTGCCTTACGTCGCAATGGGGCTTGGGTCACAGTGTACAAGCTTGGGACAGGATAGTCAGGCTGATCAGGAAGAGAGGTCGATGGTCTTGATTCCTGAACCTCCGCGTTAACTGTACACGGTATTGGACTCTCTGTGTATACTGGAAAACTACTAGAAGTGACAAGACCATCCATGCTGGTAGATACTAAAAACAGGTCGTCATTAAAATCTTCTCGGCTAACATCTTCTTGGCATAGTTCAGCTGTTGGTGACAAGTTACCCTCACCAATATCTCGAGCCTCTGGCTGAAATTGGGCCTTCAACATAGACCGATGTACGTGTCAAATCTTCCCGAGATCATTCACAGGTGCAATCGTATACACAGCACCTCTGTCTTTAGGTGCCTTAAGCACCTGATACACATCAGAACGCCAATGATCTTGAATTTATGGTGGCCTTTTACTCCAAAATTCCGTAGATACACTCGCTGGCCTTCATATAGCGCAGTGGTTCTCAACCTTTTTTGGGCCAGCGCCCCCCTACCCATTATTCAGGTCCCTCACCGCCCCCCATCAAATAAATCATAGTCTAATTGTCCTCACTAAATATTAAAGTTGATTATTATTAGTATTTTGTGTTTATAATAAGGACTGTTATTATATTTATAGTAATTCAAATGTATGGGGTCATTACAATTTTTACTTAATTCAAGGATGCATTGAATTGATCAAAAAAAGGCAGTGATGTACTTTTTTACAGTAAATTATATATATATATATATATATATATATATATATATATATATATATATATATATATATATAAAAACAGTAATAACATTCATTTACAGAGTTTTTAAGCAAATTGTTGATTTTCATTGCTACAGCTTCAGTGTTGTTGTGATGCTGATATACTTTATTGCCCCAAATTTAAAAAGACTAAATAAAAATTCCTGTTTAGAACATCCAAAAGGACATTTTTACATAAGTGATTTTAATTTGTTCTTCCATTTCTGGAACTCTTGAACACCCTTTTTACTGTTGTGATATGTTAGGATAATTTCAATTAGCTTTCAGTAAAAAAAAAAAAAATAATTATCCCTTGGAAAATACCCTCCTTTTTGAGAATTTATTGAATTCCATTTTTTCTGAGATAGTAGACATGGTTAATTTTGTGGGTAATACCACATTTACACATTTAAAATGGAAGAAATGTAAACTCTACTTTACTATATTTCATAATTTTTAGAATATTTCAAAGTTTGCTTACAAATACCTTAAAGAAAACTAAGTACAACACTAAAAGTTGGGATGTTTTGTAAAATGATAAAATCTATGATTTGTTAATTCTATTTAACTTTTATTTAATTGACAACATTACAAAGAAAAGATTTCCAAAGTTTTCACTGACCAACTAACATGTATTTTATTAAATATAAAAAAAAATTAAGTAACAAAAGTGCAACACACTCCAAAACAATTGGGACAGAAGAAAAATAAAAGTGAAAAGGTTATAGAATAAGCTAAACTGTTTTGAAACAGTTGACAGGAGCCGGATGAATTGGTAATAGGTGAGGGGATCATCTTTGGGTATAAAAGGAGGTTCTCAGTCTTTGCAAGCAAAGCTAGATCATGGCTCAAAATTTGTTTATATTAACAAAAATATGTTGGCCAGAGTAAACATTGGAATTTGTTTCTTTGTACTTCAGCCAATTAAATAAATGTTAAAG
>NC_133380.1:23829057-23949011 GCF_049309525.1 Garra rufa
CACGTAATGTTAATCACACTTGCACACTGCCTCCTTAATTTTCGTCCATCATAAAAAAAAAATTCGGATCGGGTTTGATTTTTTTGCGTTTTTCGCATCTGTAGCAAGCATTTTGAGGTGTTTTGACAGTTCAGAGCCACCGTACAAGCGAACGCCAAAATCCAGAATTGCGTCTGTCAAATTCATTCACTTTGTCCCGCAGCACAAAGCACTGTAAAGGTCATTGTACGCTGAGTTCCCAAATAAATTAGTGGTCTTCTTTAATATGTGGCTCCAGTAATGCTAGCAAAGCATTAAAGATTACTGACATCCTGAAATAAACTTTAAATCACCCGGGATAATCCCGCAGTTTATTAATAAGGAGGTGCGCCTTAAAAGTATTCCCTCATTCCTCTGTATCTGTTTCTCTTTTTAAGAAGATAGCGGACAACAACATCGTTCTATTTCGTGTTGTTTTGCGTTTTTTTCACAACGGATGAATTAATATCCATCGGACTTTCTGTGTGACGAATTTTTAGGATTATGAATACGAAAAAACGCACACGAAAATTTCAGACTCAGTGTGCAATGCCTTTAACACTGCTACACTGGCCGCGAACGGCGCAACAAATTGCGTTAAAGCACATAGATCCCGTTATAACCTGTCATTCAGTAACTGAGCGCGAGCGCTACAGTAAACGCATTCCACGCGCTTATGCTGCAGACAAGTTGACAAATAGACACAGAAAGTGCGCTTTGATGCATCCAGTGTAGAAATGGCATTAGGATGTGGCAGACCGTTTTCTTCTGCAAGTTTCAGCTCAAACATATTCGGTTTAAACTCGTCTTAATCAAACGCCCCCCAAAACCACCTCAGCGCCCCCCTTTCAAAAGTATTGCCTTCAGCGCCCCCCGATGCTCTCCCAACGCCCCCTGGGGGGCGGTACCGCCCCCGTTGAGAAACACTGATATAGCGGATCTTCTTTCACCCTCTGATCGTGATGATCCTTACGGCGAGAGGCAGCACTCATCAGTCTCTCCCTAGCCCCTTCAAATACAACTTGTAGACGGGCCTGGTGCTCTCGAATCCAGTCATGGACAGTGCCAACCTCAGACTCCTGCACTCTGCCTAACAAGAAGTCTATTGGTAACCGAGGATCTTGACCGAACATAAGAAAGTGTGGAGACTCGCCAGTTGACTGATGTGGAGTGGTGTTGTAACAAAACACCAACTGGGGAAGGCAGGAGGCCCAGTCTCTCTTTCTTGAAACAGGTAACGTACGCAGTAAATTATGCATAGTCCTGTTGAACCGTTCGCATTGTCCATTACCAGCTGGATAGTAAGGTGTTGTATGTGTCCGTGTAACTCCATACAGCTGGCACAATTGCTGAATAAGACTGCTCTCAAAACTGCGACCCTGATCAGAATGGAGACGACCAGGCACCCCAAATTTACAAAACCACTCAGTCACAAGGACCTTGGCCACAGTAGAGGCCCTCTGATCCCGAGTGGGTATGGCCAAAGTAAATTTACTGAAGATATCAGTCATAACCAGCACATTTTCCAGGCCACGATGGGTAGGTTCCAGAATTGTAAAGTCCAGGGCTAAAATCTCGTTAGGCCGCGAGGCCAACAAATGCCCCATAAAACTAGGGACAGCGAGGTTAGTATCCTTAGCAACTTGACACCGCTCACACTCTTGACACCAGCGCTTCACCTCAGCAGTCATTCCGGGCCAGAAACAACGCTGGCGGACGAGTTCTGTCGTTCGCTCTACCCCCTGATGTCCATGATCTTGATGTAACTGAGTGAGTACATCCTTCTTCAAAGAGGCTGGCAGAACTATTTGGAAAACCTTCTCACCACCATTAGGTCGAAGAATCCGACGATACAATATGCCATTCCTCTCTACTAGACGATGCCAATGGCGCAGCAGAGCCAAAGCCGAGGTGGATAGTGCTTGGCGCGCCGATGAACTAGGGCGCTTCCTCTGCCTCAGAAGGATTACCACAGCTTGTATGTCCGGATCAGCCCACTGCAGAGAACACATATCAGAGGCAGAGTGATGAGGTAAAACACAAATGGCAGCTTGAGTAACATGAGGCTGCTGTTGTAAAGCCACAGCCTGCTGCAGAGGCTCTGGAACAGGAGTGGTAGTAACAGCTGGTAAATACTGCCGAGAGAGAGCATCAGCGTTCTTGTTAATTCGGCCAGATCGATAGCGAATTTCATAATTAAAACATGCAAGCTGGGCTGCCCATCGCTGCTCGGTTGCTCCCAACTTGGCAGAAGTGAGGTGGCTTAGCGGATTGTTATCAGTGTAAATTATACACTTATGCCCCAAAAGGTACTCACAAAATTTTTCAGTGACTGCCCATTTCAGAGCCAAGAACTCCAACTTCATTGAGCTGTAGTTTATCATATTACGTTCTGGTGGGCGGAGGCTGCGGCTCGCATATGCTATCGGCCGGACCTTACCTTCTTGTTCCTGTGACAGTATTGCCCCCAAGCCGCTATGGCTAGTGTCTACCTCTACAATAAAAGGCAACGCAAAGTTGGCATAAGCCAGGACTGGGGTAGAAATAAGTTTAGCTTTCAGTCTCTCAAAGCTCTGCTCACAGGCTTCCGTCCAGGCCTCCGCAAAGTCCCGTCCAGTCCCTTTTCGAGACTTTGTACCAGCCAACTCAGCCACTAACTTATGCAGGGGTGCTGCCAATTTAGAAAAACCCTCTACGAAGCGATGATAATAGCTGGCAAATCCTAGAAACGATCGCAGCTCGGACACATGGCTTGGACGTTGCCACTTGGCCACCGCCTGAATCTTCTTTGGATTGGTAGAAACACCAGCACTGGAAATCACATGTCCCAAATAGCCAACCTCCTGCTTAAGGAAGGCACATTTCTCCAGCTTGGCTTTAAGTCCTTCCTGCTCCAGTCGGCTCAGTACCCCCTCTAATCGTTCAAGATGCTGTGAAATGGTAGAAGAAAATACCACAACATCATCAAGATAGAGCAAGAGAGACTGACAATGTTGTTTCCCAAACAAACGCTGCATAAGACGCTGGAAAGTACTAGGGGCATTACAGAGACCGAACGGCATACGGTTAAACTCAAATAGTCCAAACGGAGTACAAAAAGCAGTCTTGGCCTTATCCTTTTCAGCAACCGGAACTTGATTGTAGCCACTGGCTAAGTCGAAAGTAGAAAACCAACAGGCCCCAGAGAGTGCATCCAAAGACTCTTCAATACGAGGTAATGGAAAAGCGTCTTTGCGAGTCTTCTGGTTTAACTGGCGGTAGTCTACACAAAGACGAGGGCTACCATCCTTTTTTCGCACCAACACAATGGGGGAAGCATAGGGACTGCAGCTCTCCCTAATGACCTGTGCCTCAAGCAACTGATCGATATGGGCTTTAACCACCTCGTACTCTGATGGCGGCAAGCGCCTATAACGTTGCCTAACAGGAACTTCGTCTAACAGAGGGATTTCATGTGATATAAGACTGGTACAGCCTTAGGGCAGAGAACACAGACTGATATCTATGCAGCAACGTCCTAACCTGATGGCTATCCTCGCTATTAATACCAGATAAATCAAGAGCATCAATTTGGCTTAAAATTGGATTAGGAGAGGAACTAGCAGCTTCAATAGCCCTCAACTCAGCTACTCCCTTAGGCAGACTAACCACATCCACGCTACATAAGTGACCTAACTGTGTGCGAGCATAAAGCACAATGTCAGTGGTACCAACATTCACTACAGGAATGTAAACTGTCCCCCTAAACACCCTAACTAAAGCAGGGGAAGCTAACAAGCTTCCAGGCAGACCAGAGTCTAGAGGCTCAAATAAAGCAAAACCACCAGAAAACTGGTCTGAACAAGTTGCAGCCACAAACTTAGTCACACCCCCTGGGATACGCTGAACCCTCCCTTGACATAGTTTCACACTACTCCTCAAGTCAGGTGGAGGACTACCATCTGCCTGATGGCATCGCTGAAGGGCTTGAAGTACTGGACCCGGCGCTTGGGACACTGTTGGCAACTCAAATAAAGCAGGCCCATGTTGACAAAACAAAAGCTCATAGCACTTGCTAATGATATTCATCCCAAGAACCCCCGGGACACTAACACCACCCGGAAGATCTTTTACTATGAGTATGCCGCAACCAGGTATAACCCTTCCACACAGGGACACGTCCAATTCTAGATAGCCTAAATAAGGGATGGCTAACCCGTTAGCAGCCCTAAGCTGAAGCCACCGACAGGCCTGTAAACTGCCTGTCTTCAAATGTTGCAGAAAGAAGCTCTCGGTAACCGTGGACACCATTGAACCGGTGTCCAATAAACAAGACACCTTAACTCCCCCCATAGAGACATCTACATAAGGGCAAGATGACATTAATTTCGCTGTTGTACTCAGACTATTCATAACAGTAGAGCCAATAGGGGCCCCACCCAAACCGTGGCTCAACAGTTCGGTGGGCACTAGTTTTCCGACTCCGGTTGGGGAGCAGGGGGCCTAACAACAGACAAAGAGGATGGAACTACAGAATTAGATCGAGGGCGGACGGAAACCCTATCACCATCACACTCCCTGGCAAAATGACCAGGACGCTGACACCTCCTGCAAATGACAGGCCCCTCTCTAGGCAGTCTAGTACGCCTTTGATTATTCTGAAGTAAGGCAATACTTTGTGTCAACTGATTAAGCTGATCCTGCTGTTGTTTCAAAGTCTCTTTAAGATCCCCTAACTCAGACCCAAATGAACCATCATATTGCATGGTAGCAGGCCCCCCCTGAACCCCATACTGGAGGCCACAGGCCGATGGAACTGAAAAACTACGACCCCGAGCACCCCCGGGCATACCCTCCCGTTCCCATCTAATAGCCTCCCCTCTTACATCTAACAGCGTAACCGTAGGCTGACGACGTACTAGTTGCTTTAGCTCTCGACGAAGAGAGCCGTCACAAACATGCTCAATAAATTGATCACGTAACAATACCTCAGAATTCAACATACCCACTGGTGCAACTCGTTTTACACGATCCATGAGACCCATCAAAGCCAAAGAAAACTCATGAAGACTCTCCCCCTCTTGCTGTTTTCTGGAAAAGAAAGCCTCTTGCAAAGCAACATATGATTGACAACAACCATACAGTTCTAGTAGAATTTTAATAATTGTTTCAGGATCTCCCCGCTCAGCACCTGAACGAAATTTAATTTCGTCCCTAGCCTCCCCTTCTAAATGATCAAACAAAAAAAGGCTTTTTCAGCTGGAGCCAAATGACGAGCTCGCATACATGCACGGGCCTCCTCGACCCACTCGTCAATACCAATGCCAGATCTGCCTCGGAACATAGGTCACTTTCTGTCTCGAGGAACAAGAACAAGTCTCTCAATAGCAGCTGGAATACCTTCAGCATTAGTAGATGGCCTTACAGCTGTGTCATCACAAAGAGCCGGAACAGAGTCTGTTGCTGCAAGGACCACCCGATCCTGACGCAGACGTTCATTTTCGGCTCGCAGTTGTGCCACCATATCTCGGAGTTCTGCCAGTTCGCCAAGTATTGCCTTACTTCAAACTAACAATACAAACAAAGACGCGTAGTAATACCATAGCTTGCATACCTAAACTTCCAACGAGCGCTCAACGCGACTCACTGAAGTCTTAGCCGGAGCAGCTACAGCACATCTTGACAATAAAAACAAAAACGAACATTACTATAACGGCTAAAACCACACAATGCATGCATGCATAAATCACCCATCACCTACCTCAACTACCTTGACGCTGAAGACCGGAAAAGGGACGGGTATAACAGAGGCTACGATCTAATGCTTCCTGTCCATGCATTTAAATGCTCATTTAAATACTCGACATTAATTATCCCCTTTTGCTCCCTCCCCTAAAGGGATAACCACCCAAAAAGCAAAGGGAAGCCCATCCCACACTGCTACAAATGGATGAAGTCAGTTTCAAAATTCTTGTTTAGTTTTTTTTGAGTCAAAAGTTTTTAGAGATGGAATTTTGGATATCTAATTTTTGTCACTCCATAATTCAGAAAATACTTAGAACAGACAGAAAACAATATATTTTCACAATTTTTGGAGGAATAAAATGTATATATTCAAGCTAATTACTGTATATATGAACAAATCCTTATGTAAAAACCTTTAGGATATGGACAGGAATAAAAAATGTAAAGTTTGGTGTGTGTAAGTGCTACTGAAGTCATGGGTGTCGGAACCATTGTACGTACTTTTGAAGACCAGTGATATTGGACCCACCCACTTTTACCGTCTCTAATTCAGCGAATATGTCTGTGCACTTTTCAGAGCGCCGTCAGATTCAGTCAAATACATTGTATGATGAATGCCTTAATAAATTAAACTCCATTTAGCTACAGACTTAAATTACATGTTGCTGTTTCCTCAAATCCATTCCACTTGGCTTATTTAGAGTCCATATAAATTAAACTCATTCCGGGTTTTCACTAGTTACTCACGCCTGCTGCATTCCGAGACACAGCAAAGTAAACAAAGCAGCGTAACTTCTGCTCAGATACACCTAACCCTACCCGATACTTTATTTCAACTTTTCGATTATTTCATTCATTTTTATTGAAAACAAATGTCTTTCCGATGTGATATGAGAAGTAAAAAGGGTTCGATTTCGAAAAACGATTTCACCAAAAGGCGGACGCGAACTCGGGTCTCTTGCGTTAAAAACAATATGTTTATTCATGTTCTCACTTACACCACTGAAAATTTTGTTGAACTGTTGTATTTTGTAATATTTGTAAAGATGGCACTGTGTGAAAAGACACATTAAATAAAAGGCACCAGACAGGAAACCAGAAAGGCCTATACTACAGTACTTTTTTTTCTGGGGGAGGACCTACCCACATTTATTTTGCTTCCGACGCCCATGATTGAAGTGGAGATTTGTGGATCAGTGTAGGAGAAAAAACTCATTTTGAAAAAACGGCCTTTAAAAATATGTATTGTAATTGAAATCTATTGAGTTCACTACAAAAGGTCAGAAAACATTGTAATTGTCTCAGAACATTGTCTCTGACGCATTGCTGCTACACACATATATTTTTTTCCACTCAGCTATGTCGTTATAACGAGATCTTTTCTTGTTAAAACGACATCTTTTCTCGTAATAACGAGATCTTTTCTCGTAATAACGAGATCTTCACTCGTTAAAACGACATCTTTTCTCGTAATAACGAGGTCTTTTCTCATTAAAACGACATCTTTTCTCGTAATAACGAGATCTTTTCTCGTTAAAACGACATCTTTTTCTCATAATAGCGAGATCTTTTCTCGTTAAAATGACATCTTTTACTCGTAATAACGACATATTATGTCATAAAAACGATCTGATGTTCCTGTTATAGATGATATGATCATATTATGTGAGCGAGCTAAGCGTTTGTCCACGCTGCCTTCACCACAGTCCTGAAAGGAGGATCTGTACGCTGCCAAAGTTATATAGTACAGTGACGCATTGCTGCCACACACATATTTTTTTCCCACTCAGCTATGTCGTTATAACGACATCTTTTCTTGTTAAAACGACATCTTTTCTCGTAAAAACGAGATGTTATGTCGTTAAAACGAGATCTTTTCTCGTAAAAATTACATAATTATCTCGTTAAAACGACATCTTTTTCTCGTAATAACGACATATTATGTCATAAAAACGATCTGATGTTCCTGTTATAGATGATATGATTATATTATGTGAGCGAGCTAAGCGTTTGTCCACGCTGCCTTCACCACAGTCCTGAAAGGAGGATCTGTACTCTGCCAAAGTCATATAGTACAGTGACGCATTGCTGCCACACACATATTTTTTTCCCACTCAGCTATGTCGTTATAACGAGATCTTTTCTCGTTAAAACGACATCTTTTCTCGTAAAAACAAGATGTTATGTCGTTAAAACGACATCTTTTCTCGTAAAAACGACATAATTATCTCGTTAAAACAACAATTTTTCTCATAAAAATGACATAATTATCTCGTTAAAACGACATCTTTTCTCGTAAAAACGAGATCTTTTCTCGTAAAAATTACATAATTATCTCGTTAAAACGACATAATTTTCTCGTTAAAACGACATCTTTTTCTCATAATAACGACATATTATGTCATAAAAACGATCTGATGTTCCTGTTATAGATGATATGATTATATTATGTGAGTGAGCTAAGCGTTTGTCCACGCTGCCTTCACCACAGTCCTGAAAGGAGGATCTGTACTCTGCCAAAGTTATATAGTACAGTGACGCATTGCTGCCACACACATATTTTTTTCCCACTCAGCTATGTCGCTATAACAACATCTTTTCTCGTAATAACGAGATCTTTTCTCGTTAAAACTACATCTTTTCTCGTAAAAACGAGATGTTATGTCGTTAAAACGAGATCTTTTCTCGTTAAAACGGCATAATTTTCTCGTTAAAACGACATCTTTTTCTCGTAATAACGACAAATTATGTCATTAAAAACGATCTGATGTTCCTGTTATAGATGATATGATTATACGACATAGCTGAGTGGGAAAAAAATATGTGTGTGGCAGCAATGCGTCACCGTACTATATAACTTCGGCAGCGTACAGATCCTCCTTTCAGGACTGTGGTGAAGGCAGCGTGGACAAACGCTTAGCTCGCTCACATAATCATATCATCTATAACAGGAACATCAGATTGTTTTTATGACATAATATGTCGTTATTACGAGAAAAAGATGTCGTTTTAACGAGAAAAGATTTTGTTTTAATAAGAAAAGATCTGGTTATTACGAGAAAAGATCTCGTTTTAACAAGAAAAGATCTCGTTATTACGAGAAAAGATGTCGTTTTAACAAGAAAAGATCTCGTTATTACGAGAAAAGATGTCGTTATTACGATTAAAGATGTCATTTAAACGATAAAAGATCTCGTGAGAAGAGACATAGCTGAATGGGGAAAAAAATATGTGTGTGGCAGCAATGCCTCACCGTAGACAGAAATAGATAAAGTGCTATAAAATAAACAATTAACAGTGTCTTTTGGATGTTTTATTTTCAGTCTGAAGAAAACACTTCTAAAAAACAAAAATCCAAAAAATCTCAAACTTGACAGTTGTATGAAAAAAGCTCCCTTAAGCTCAGAACTGCTTTTGAACAAATCAGTTCAAAATAATTGAGAAATGACTCTAATATGAAACTTATGTTCTGAGACAATTACAATGTTTTCTGACCTTTTGTAGTGGACTCCAACATAATATTAGGACACTTTAAAATACCATATGACCTACTTTTTAAGTAGCAGCAGAGTTTTCTTCCGGATTGTGATGTACATCCCAGTGAAACTTGTTATCGAAAAAAAGAAGAAGAATGGAAAGCAGATCTGAATGTGAGCTTGCAGTCAGTTGTAAGAAATTTACTGGAAGATAGAATTATGACATTTTGATTAAAAATGACAAGATCAGAAAAGGTGATCATGTATATAAATGAATCATGCACAATATGATCAATACGATGAATTTAGAAAATATATTGAATTTATACCTAAATTTCTTGCTAGATAAATTGCCATGCTGCTGTCAATCACTTTAAAGAAACATTAGGACTGTTTCAAGGTTCTTAATCTTAAATTATACAGATTTACAGGCCTGCTGTTTTACACATTGCAGTTTTTCAAGGTAACTTATTTCCTAAAATCAATACAGGCAGCCTGAATATTAATCATTTATTCAAAATAGCACACATTATTAATATTTGTTTCATATAATAACATAAAACAATGGACTTGGAATATAATATGTACTAATTCAGTTGAAGTCATACATTACAGCACTCCTGTTGTCATTGCTTCCTGATTCTTGGCTCTGTGTGCCCTTATCTCAGGCCAGAGGATACAAGCACATGTTTCGGCACAGCTTGAACTGTGTTCTTTTCTTCCTGTCAGTCTAGCACTGACTAGAGATCCATGTTGACACTGTCTAACACTGCACAAAAAGGAGGTCCAATAAGGTATAACTGCAATCCAGGCAATCGATTTCACTTTCTTTTTTTTTTCAATTCCTTTCCTCCACAACAACTATAACAGGCCATGAAATTGCACTGAAATGAAAGGCTTGGCTGTATAATATCTTTTTGCTTATGTTTACATTCCTATAGCCTGTTACTTTATATATAGTGGCGGATTTCCTGATATCAGCGCACCATATCATCATATATCCCTGGGACTGCACACTTTGTACTAACATCAGAGCAAAGCGGATTTACTAATTCAAAATGCGAACAGGTCAAACTTGAAAATTCAGAATATGCCCAGGACTGCAGAAAGCTACAATCACACCGTAACGTTTTAACCTTGTAGTATTCCCTCAGGAAAATCTCTCCTGTTCAATATAGCAATCCTACTTGATAGGCTGCTGTATTTTTTATCTGGAATTGCTTCAGGCATTTATTGCATTTCCATTTCAGCTTTTGACAGTAAAGACATTTGCTTTGTTAGCCAGTCACATTTTTCAAGATATGCATGCAGGAGCAGACAACAGCAATAACAACAAATATGGCCTTGTTTGATTTGCATTGCATCTCAAAGCAATTTATGGCAACATTAGGGTTAGAATATGATGCTCATCAGGACGGGACGAAGAGCACAGAGCTCTTGTATCGCCACTGAAGCGGTTTATTTTGCAATAATGATGGCTGACTGCAGGGCCGGAGTGGGACTCCTTTTCAGCCCTGGAGTTTCAAGCCTTAGACCGGCCCACTTTAGTTCACGACTGACTATATTAAAATGACGTCATTTCCAATTCAGTGCAAATACAGTAGCCTAAGTGTTGCTTCACAGTGAAGATTTATTTGAACAGTTAACACAATATAATGTTTAACAGTATCAGTATCTATTTTCTGTTAGAATTAGTGCTCATAAATATCCAAACCTTGAAATGAAAAAATATCAAATAAATACAAATGTATATTAAGCTATATGTATAAAATAAAGATTAAAATAAAATGTATTAAACTTTCTAATGACACTATCATGTCTTTTTCAAGTAAACAGCTGCTTTATAAGTTCAAATATTTTTCATAAATGAGAACATTAAAGGGTAAATGTCTAACACTATTCTTTTAAACATCACAATGTCCTTTTCTGCAATATCTGAATATATATTCTGTGCAAAATTGTTCAGTCCTTAAACACAAATAAAGAATAGAACAAGTATTGCACTGTCCTACCTGCCCATTCTAGTGTGTTGGGCTCATGACTGGTGCTTGGTAATGTTACGGGGCCTGGCTTTTCACTCTTAGCAGCAAACTGGACTAGAGGCTGCTGCTGCTGAAGAGCAACAGTACAAGAAAAGGTTTGATACATAAACATGAACGGTGATTTGCAGACATCGTTGTTTTGCACTGCTCCTAACTAGCTTGACGTTAACCAGGGGCGGACTGAGACAAAATTTCAGGCCGGGAAATCTCACACTTATCCAGGCCATCCCACACCAAAATTTGAAACCCTGGACAACAATATTTTTCATCATCACATAAAGAAAAGTTGAAATCAACTGGGTAAAATAATTAAATGCTATCTCTTGAACTTCCAATTTGCCTTTTAATCTCTTTTAATCTCTCTGTCTCTCATGTGTGTTTACTTTTTAAACAAATTTTCTTGTATCTGTCACTTTTTTCATAAACACATCTCGACCTTTACAACCACCTATACAGTACAGATCTAAGGTTGGTCTTTTTTAAAGAAGACAATCAGCAGATTATTGCAGAAATACTGAGACCTTTTTAAAGACATGTTTTTGTCAAGATTGTAAAAAGTTGTGATTTTGTAAAATGACACTTGACATTGCTGCTAAGGGGGAGGAGACAGCCACCAGGATGGTTCTTGAGCTTCTAAGCTTTCAAAATTATATATAATTTATGATTAGTACTAAAACATTTGATAGAAAAAAGGGCAACAGAAAAAAGAGGGCCACTACATTAGGACCATGTGTTATTGTCGTAATGTTAAAATTAAAACAACAAAAATTAGCTACATCTTGAATATATCTTTATTAAAAAATCTTAAAACTAAACATGTTTTGCATTATCATGGGTCATGTTTGGCCCTAAGGAAAATTAACCATGATATTATTGAGCCTATGGTAAACATAGTAACCATGTTTTTTTGGGTTTTTTTTTTAGGATTGATTCCCATTAGTATAATCATAATTTTATACCATGGTGAAAGTATAGTGTAGCAAAACCATTGTATATTGTATAATTATTGTATAACTATAGTAAACATGTTTTGTAAAACCACAGTTAATTTTTATAAGGGTAGCTCCCTAAACCTGTTTTAAAACGATATTTTTTATAGATTAACATTTGTTAGCAGTTCAATACTTAAGTAAACAAAGACAAAACTACAATAGTCTGTTTACAGATGTAACAGACCAGCGCTTTAGGTCCTAAACAGGACAGATTTGTCTCTCTGCTCCACCTGGGCACTTCTACTTCAGTCTCGCGTCGTTTTGGCGGACGGCGGACGCGCGGAGCGCGCGCGAGACGAAACGCGTGCCAGTCAAGACTAACCGATTTATGATTTATTAGAGTTTTATTATTGAATGGCTAATTCTGAAATAACCACTTTAGTACATTAGGCCGGCAACAAAAACAACAACAACAATATTAAATAATAATAATAAAAATTGGAGGGTAGCGGGCCAAAAATTCTCCCGATGGAGTCCGCCCCTGGCGACTGCTGTGAGTGCAGGCAGCTAGGGACACCGGCCCTCGCGGCCAAAAAAACGGACCGGCCCACCGGGAATTCTCCCGGTCCTCCCGATTAGCCAATCCGGGCCTGGCTGACTGTACATTAGCCTGCATCTATTATCCATAAATGTTCATAAAATATTGATTTGAGTTTAAATTATTATAGAATTTTACCTATAAATTATCTTAAAGGAATAGTTCACCCTCATGCTCATGTTGTTCCAAATAGGATCCATGTGGTCATATTTATCACAGTTTTTATCACAAAGTTGCATATTATGAGTATAACTGTCATTTTTGGCTCATGAAAAATATGGGCCTGCTGCGACATTTTTGTGAAAAATAATACTATACTCCTTGTACGTTTCGCTGAAGCAACATGCCATTTTACCTTGTTTTTACCGAGCTTTGGGCTTTTTTGCCGAACTGTGCTTCACGGGACTCATAATCGAATGCTCCGGCTCACCAGTGCAATGCTGTACCAGGTGGGTTACTGAGCAAGTTTACGATATCAGAAAAATCATATGAAGCTGGATATGTGATTTGAACAACAAAATGTATTGTAATCACACACATTTTCTTGTTCATTACAACTGAAAACTGCAGTGAATTGTTTGTACAGGTACATTTTTGGAGTTTTGCAAAAATGTTGGTAGAGGCACGTTTTTTTGAGCCTTGGTTGATTCTGTTATATGGAAGCTCAAATGTAAAAATGCAACAATTTTACAGTAATATTACTACTTAAGTCCTCTGAAGTGATTTTCAGTGCAATCTATAACTGATGCAATGTCATAATTTGAAAGAAAAAAGTGTTGGTTTATAGAGATAGTTCACACAAAAATTACAATTCTGTCATTAATTACTCGTGTTGTTTCAAACCCCTCGTTAATCTTCGAAACACAAATTAAAATATTTTTGCTGAAATCGAGAGCTTTCTGACCCTGCATAGACAGCAACACAACTGATATGTTCACGGTCCAGAAAGGTAGTAAGGACATCGTCAATATAGTCCATCAGTAGTTCAACCTTAATTTAATAAAGCTACAAGACTACTTTTTGTGTGCAAAGAAAACAAAAATAATAACTTTATTCAACTATTTCTTCCGTGTCAGTTTTCGACATGCGTTCACCAGAGTGTCACATAAGTGAGTACACCTCTCATATTTCAGCAACCATTTTAGTATATCTTCTCAAGGGACAATACTATATAAATGAAACCTGGATATATTTTAGAGTAGTCAATGTGCAGCTTGTATAGCAGTATAGATTTATTGTCTCCTGTGATAATTACTCAACATACAGCCATTATTGTCAAAATAGCTGGCAAAAAAGTGAGTACACCCTAAGTGAACTTGTCCAAAGTGTCAATATATTGTTTTAGCCTTAATCATCCTGGGCATGGAATTGACTAGAGCTGCACAGGTTGTTGCTGGGATCCTCTTCCACTCCTTTATAATGACATCACGGAGCTGCTGGATGTTAGACACATGGTGCTTCTCCACCTTCTACTTGAGGATACCCCACAGGTGCTTAATAGGGTTCAGGTCTGGAGACTGACTTGGCCACCCCATCACCTTCACCTACAGATTCCTCAGAAAGACAGTTGTCATCTTGGTGGTGTGTTTGGGATCGTTATCATGTTGGAAAACTGCCGTTCAGCCTAGTTTCTGGAGGAAAGGCATCATGTTCTGCTTCAGAATGAAATGAAATCCATGGAATACAGCAGCACTCATGCAGCCTCAGACCATGATGCTACCACCTCCATGCTTGGGGCAGGTGTGGGGGCAGCCATGGCCTAATAGTTAGAGAGTCTGACTTGTAACCCGAAGGTTGCAGGTTTGAGTCTCAGGTCTGGCAGGGATTGTAGGTGGGAGGAGTGAATGTACAGTGATCTTTCCACCCTTAATACCCCGACTGAGGTGAGTCCCTTGAGCAAGGCACCGAACTGCCTGAGCACCGCAGCAATAGCAATATGGCTGCCCACTGTTCTGGGTGTGTGTGTGCGTCCACTACTGTGTGTGTGCACTTGGATGGCACAAATTCTGAGTATGGGTCACAATACTTGGCAATACGTCACGTCCTTTCCTTGACTGTAGGCAAGACACCATTTTCTTGGTAGTCCTCACCAGGGCATCGCCACACATGCAGGACACCATCTGAGCCAAACAAGTTTATCATATAGTCTCATCAGACCACAGGACATGGTTCCAGTAATTCATGTTCTTAGACAGGTTGTCTTCAGCAAACTGTTTGCGGGCTTTCTTTTGATCCAGATGAGGCTTCCTTCTGGGACGATGCCTATGCAAACCTGAGCACTGGTCTGAGCACTGACAAGCTGACCTTCTACTTCTGCAACTCACTTTTTTTGCCAGCTATTTTGACAATAATGGCTGTATGTTTAATTATTTTCATATTTTGTTTGCGAAGTGTCAATTGCAGGTACATTTTCAGCCAAAGTGTCAATATATTCATTGTGTTATGTGAGCTCAAATGCACAAATTTCAACAGTTTTACAGTAATATTACTACTGAAGTCCTCTGAAGTGATTTTTAGTACAAATGATAATTGATGCAATGCCATAATATGAGAGACAAGAAAATAGTGTTGGTTTAAAGGTTCACTCAAAAAATGAAAATTCTGTCATTAATTACTCACCCTCATGTTGTTACAAACATGTAAGACCTTCGTTCATCTTCAAAACACAAATTAAGATACTTTCTAACCCTCTATAGACAGCATGTGTTGTGGTACTCTCGTAAATGCGCGTCAAAGGCTGACATGGAAGAGAAGAAATTGTTGAATAAAGTTAAATATTCTTGTAGCTTCACAAAATTAAGGTTGAACCACTGTTGTCACATGGACTATTTTCACAATGTCCTTACTACCTTTCTGGGCCTTGATCGTGGTAGTTGCGTTGCTGAACTGAACTGGATGATGATATCACTGAATTCATTGATGAACTGCCTTTAACTGAAAATTGATTATTTACAATAATGCGTTACTTACACACTATTGTGCTGTTTAAATACTGTGCAGTTGCTTTGACACAATCTGTATTGTTAAAAGCGCTATAAAAATAAAGGTGACTTGACTTAACTTGACTGCCCATGTAGGGTCAGAAAGCTTTCAGATTTCATCAAAAATATCTTAATTTGTGTTCTGAAGATGAACAAAGGTTTTACAGGTAAGTAATTAATGATAGAATTTTCATTTTTGGTTGAGTATTCTAGTAAACTTTGTAATAATTAAATATAAATAATATAAAACACTGAAAAGTGTAGAATTCACAGTAAAAAAAAAAAAAGAACTTCTTTTCTGTTTGACTTAACCTCTTCGTATGTGTGCATGTGAGTGGAGGAAATGAGCACTGAGAGCAATTGCACTAGGTAATAAATTGGCCCACCAAACACCTCTCAGGGTGTGAGACGATCTTACTTCTTTCACCGTCTGATGAAAGAGAGAGACAGGGAAAGCGACAGAGAGAAAGAGAGAGAGAGGTGTACGGGGAACACAGATGCCGGAGCTCCAGTACTGAATTGCAGAGGAGACGCTGTAGGGGAATGAAATGAAAAGCAAGAGGGAGAGAAAGCAGGGGGTGTAATTGTAGTTTAAATGTGTGTTTTAGTCAGAGATGGAGGTAATAGGTTATTATATGCCTCCGGGGACCCGTGTTAGAGCATCTGCAGATGCTCAGAGAAACCGTTCAGTCTCCCGCGTCTTCCCTCACCACCCGTGATGAGGCAAATAGGAGCGCGATGGGAGGCAGCAGTAAATACCTGCCCGAGCTTCCCGCCTCATGTTTAAAAAGTGCCTCTCTACCCCCCATATGTGGAATGAATATGCGAGCATCTGCGAGTAGCATGTCCATCACTCGTGGCTCCATCTCAAAGAGAGAACAATCTTCCTCCCCGTCATGGAAATGGAGCTATGTGTGCCTTAACAATGGTTATCGTACATGCTGGGGAGCCACTTATTCAAATGACTGAACAATTATTTCTCAATTTGTTTCCAGAGGAATGCTACAGATGAGAGGAGCCTAGCGTGCTAGGCTAATGTGTTACGGGGGTTTCCACAATGACAGAGGAACTTCTCGATTAAGGCCTTCTTAAATCATCTGTCGTGTCTATAATGGAATTATTTTCTTGAGAACATTATGTATCTGCATAGCAAAAAAATGAAATATGTATTTTGGGTAACACTTTACTATAAGGTGTCTTTTTAACATTAGTTAATATTAACTAACATGAACAAACAATTACATTGTTTATTAATCTTTGTTAATCTAAGTAGTCAATGTTTGTTAAGGTTTTTTCATTGTGCATTAACTAATCTTAACAAACACAACTTGTGTTTTTAATAATGCATTAGTAATTGCTGAAATTAACTAAGATTAATAAATGCTGTAGAAGTATTGTTCATTCTTAACTCATGTTTACTAATGTATTTAACTAATGTTGTGTTACCAAAATCTGGTATCTTAGTATGTTTATGTACTATTATAGTATGTATTAATATTTTAAGTTAGGTTTTATTTTTATACTTTCTGTTTTCACTTTAATTTCAGTTATTTATTTTTTGTCATTTTTATTTATATTTGTTCCAGTTTTAATATTAGTATTTTTTTTAAATGTATATAAAATATAAAATATTTATCAAATAAAATTTTCTTAAAATTTATTTTAGTTCACTTCCAAGGTGACAACATTTTTAAGATTTTGTTACATCAATTACAGAAAACAATTTTTAATAGTTTTATTTAACACTAAACATAACACTCTGTGGGATTTATTTTTATGCATTGTGCTCTTCAGTCATTATTTAATATATACAGTCTATTGATAATGTATACATACAGTTGAGGTCAAAAGTTTACATACACCTTGCAGAATCTGCAAAATAAGAGGGATCATACAAAATGCATGTTACTTTTTTTATTTAGTACTGGCCTGAGTAAGATATTTCACTTAAAAGCCATTTACATATAGTGCACAAGAGAAAATACTGGTTGAATTGATGAAAATCACCCTGTTCAAAAGTTTTCATACTTTTGATTGTTACCTGAATGATGCACATCTGTGTTTTTATGTTTAGTGATAGTTGTCCATTAGCCTCTTGTTTGTCCTGAACAGTTAAACTGTATGCTGTTTTTCAGAAAAATCCTTCAGGTCCCACAAATTATTTGTATTTGTGTGTGTGTGTGTGTGTGTGTGTGTGTGTGTGTGTGTGTGTGTGTGTGTGTGTGTGTGTGTGTGTGTGTGTGTGTGTGTGTGTGTACCTGGTATTCATCACGTTGTGGGGACCAAATGTCCCCACAAGGATGGGAATACCAGTAGATTTTGACCTTGTGGGGACATTCCTCAGGTCCCCATGAGGAAACAGGCTTATAAATCATGCACAATGAGTTTTTTTGATGAAGTAAAAGTGTGCACAATCTCCTGTGAGGGCTAGGTTTAGGTGTAGGGTAGGTGTAGGGCGATAGAAAGTACGGTTTGTACAGTATAAAAACCATTACGCCTATGGAATGTCCCCATAAAACATGTAAACCCAACGTGTGTGTGTGTGTGTGTGTGTGTGTGTGTGTGTGTGTGTGTGTGTGTGTGTGTGTGTGTGTGTGTGTGTGTGTGTGTGTGTGTGTGTGTGTGTACCTGGTATTCATCACGTTGTGGGGACCAAATGTCCCCACAAGGATAGGAATACCAGTAGATTTTGACCTTGTGGGGACATTTCTCAGGTCCCCATGAGGAAACAGGCTTATAAATCATGCACAATGAGTTTTTTTGATGAAGTAAAAGTATGCACAATCTCCTGTGAGGGCTAGGTTTAGGTGTAGGGTAGGTGTAGGGCGATAGAAAGTACGGTTTGTACAGTATAAAAACCATTACGCCTATGGAATGTCCCCATAAAACATGTAAACCCAACTCTGTGTGTGTGTGTGTGTGTGTGTGTGTGTGTGTGTGTGTGTGTGTGTGTGTGTGTGTGTGTGTTTGAACCCTTTCCAACAATGACTGTATGATTTCAAGATCCATCTTTTCACATTGAGGACAACTGAGGCAACTGAATGCAACTATTATAGAAGGTTCAAGCACTCACTGATGCTTCAGAAGGAAACACAACCCACTAAGAGCCAGAGGTTGAAAACTTTTAGTATTTTAAGATCAGGGTAAATTGAACTTATTGTGTCTTCTGGGAAACATGTAAGTATCTTCTGTATCTTCTGAAGGGCAGTATGAAAAAAAAAAAAAAAAGATATTTAGGTAAAATAATAACAATGTGATCTTTATTCTGTTTTTAATGCATCGTTTTTCCTTCTGGACCATCAGTGAGCATTTGAACCTTCTGTAATAGTTGCATACAAGGCCCACAAGTGTAAATATGTAGTCCAATCTTTCTGAATGTAACCTAATGCCACATTATTCATTTATAATACTAATAGTTCTTCACAGTTTCTCTCTCTCTCTCTCTCTCTCTCTCTCTCTCTCTCTCTCTCTCTCTCTCTCTCTCTCTCTCTCTCTCTCTCGTGCGCATGTGTGAGAATTGGGGAAGTGTTTGGTGTTGGCGTGAGTGAGAGCGCTCTTGAGTGAGTTTCTTTTCTTTTTTCTCTTTTTTCTTGCTATTGTAGATTTGGTTGGGGTTTTGTTTTTTGTGAGTAAAGTTTGTTCAGCGCTAGCTGACTTAGAGTCAGCGTGCTCTGAGCAATGGAGACAAACGCAGGTGACTATCTAGGGATGACTGTAAGGCATGGTTGCAAGTGCATGCCAGATGCCGCGGTCTCGGTGGAGGAATGTTTATTGGCTGTGAGTGCGTTGATCGGTGGCGCTAACATTAGGTCTGCCTCACGAATGAATAAGGCTATAGTGCTATTTTTCAGTGAAATTCAGATGGTGGATACTCTAATAGAAAGCGGTTTAATAATTAAGGACACATTTGTGCCTGTTCTACCTCTGTCAAGTCCAACGAAAAAAGTTGTTCTTTCAAATGTACCGCCGTTTGTAAGAAGTGAGAAATTAGAGGAGATATTACAGAGATACGGTAAGCTAATGAGTCCTATTAAGATGATCCCACTTGGCTGTAAGAATGTTGAACTGAAGCATGTAATGTCTTTCAGACGCCAAGTAATTATGATTCTGAATTCTCAGAATGAGGCTCTGAACTTGTCCGTCAAACTAAGTATTGATGGTAAAGATTACACAATTTTTATTAGTTCAGAGACGATGAAGTGCTTTGTGTGCGGAGAATTCGGCCATGTTCGGCAGTCCTGCCCTAATAAAAAGGAAGCGAACGTTAATATTGCTTCTGCCGCTGTTAATGAAAACAACAACAACAACCAGGCGAGTAATGATGGTGTTCTAAATTCGGTTGTTGTGCCACCCGAGGCATTAGTTGTGGATGGTGCCACTCCGAGTACCTCGATTGAGGTGAATGTATCCTCAGTAAATTCAGATGCCTCTGTTGAAGCAGCGCAGGTGGTGGCTGCAATGGTAAGCAGTGATGAAAATAAAGTCTCGCTATCAGTATCAGGTCCCTGTGAAGTGCAGGTAGACACTGATCATGATCCACATAGTGTGACGAAGCACATGCAGCTTACCACGATAAGGGTAAATACTGGAGAAACAAGTACTAGTCAAAGTGTAGAAGACGAAAGCTCTCAAGAATTTAGTGCATTTTTGCAAACTGAGGATTCTGATAATGATGAAGACGTTGAGAGCATTGTGGATGAGAACATTGAAACTGGTTTTAGTGTACAGGCGCAATTTAATGTTGATGGTATTACATCTAAACCCTACTCACTTAAACAAATTAATGATTTCTTAGATTGTACTAAAGGACTTCGCAAGCCTAAGATTGAGACGTTTTTTCCAGATTTAGAGCTGTTTTTGGATTCGGGCACAGCAGCAATGAGGAAAGCTTCTTTTGAGGAGCTTGATAAACAGAAACGTTATCGTCTTAAGAAGATTTTGAGCAATGTGAGAAGTTCTTTGTATTTACGGAGTAGGAAATGAGTAGTTTAGTGCTATTATATTTAGTTTTGTTTTTGTTCTTGTTAATTTCTTTTTCTAGCATCATGGCGCCTTTGTGTTTTGGCTCTTTAAATATTAATGGGTGTCGTGATGCTGTGAAAAGAGTATCTCTTTTTGATTATATTGTCATGAAAAATGGGAGTGTAGCTTTTTTACAAGAGACTCACACAGATGTAAATAATCAAGTCCATTGGCAGAGTGGGTGGAATGGAAAGGTTGTTTTAAGTCATGGTTGTAGTAATAGTGCAGGAGTTGCTTTCCTTTTTGGAGCTGAATTTAAGGATCAGGATATGAGTGTTTTTGATGTCATACCAGGTAGAATGTTAAGAGTGGATGTCACCTTGCGTGGTCTTCATTTTTCACTCTTTAATGTATATGCCCCGAATATTGGGACAGAACGTATACTTTTTTTTGAAAAACTTCATACAGCATTAAGTACTGTTCCACAGGGTAGGACAATTGTTTTAGCTGGTGACTTCAATTGCACTGTAGATCATACACTTGACAGGAATCATGAGGAACCTCATAGTCTGTCAGCAGGTGTTTTAAAACAAAAATTGATCAGGTATTATGATCTTGTGGATGTTTGGAGGGAAGCTTTTCCGACGGTAAAAAGATATACATGGATAAAAGTAAATGCCAATATGGTTTCGGCTGCAAGGCTTGACAGAATTTATGTACAAAGAAGTGTTAGGGGAATTTTTTTTAATAATTGTATAACTCCTACTCCTTTGTCAGACCATCACTTTGTATCTGTCAATGTAAATCCTGCACAGAGCACTTTCAAATGTCCTTATTGGCGTTTTAATAATAAGCTTTTGCTGGATCACAACTTTATCCACGCTTTTACACTCTTCTGGAGTGAGTTGAGAGAGAGAAAACCTCAGTATAAATCCCTAAGTCAATGGTGGGATATTAGTAAAGTCCAAGTCAAACTCTTTTGTCAGAGGTATTCTACATATAACAAGAGTATTCTTGAAAATAAAATGAGGCAATTTGAACAAGATATCTTGCAGAGGAATGTTGAAGAGGATGATGGAAGTACTTCTGAAGTTTCGGAAGCAAGAAAAATTCTTCTTCAGAATCTTTTGGAAGAGAAAGCTAAAGAGACTTTGATGCGTGCAAAGTTTATGTCTTTTAATTGCATGGACTCTCCAACATCCTTTTTCTTCAATTTGGAGAAGAAAGTTGCAGATAAAAAGACTTTAAGTCGTTTGAAACTCCCAGATGGAAGTGAAACAACTGACGGACACAAAATAATTATTCATGCATTAAAGTTCTATGAAAGCCTTTATAGTGCGGAACCTACTGATGAAGAAATTACTAAAACTCTTCTTTACGATTTACCTCATCTGACGGAAAGTGATAGTTCCAGGCTCGATCAGCCGTTGCAGTTCATTGAATTGTCTGCTGCAGTCAAAGATCTGTCTTCAGGCAAGGCACCGGGCTTAGATGGGTTGACTGCGGAATTTTATAAACAGTTTTGGTCAGTCATGGGAGAAGACTTGTTCACAGTTTTTTCGGAGTGCTTTGTCATTGGCACTTTACCGTTGAGTCTACGGAGAGCAGTTATCACCTTGATACCTAAGAAAGGTGATCTTGCGGATATAAGAAATTGGCGTCCTGTATCTCTTCTTGGGGTTGATTATAAGATATTGTCTAAAGTATTAACTAATAGATTAAAACTCCATATATCAACAATAATTCATGCAGATCAGTCGTACTGTATTCCAAAACGTACGATATTTGATAATTTGTTCCTGATTCGTGATTTGATTTCAGTGGCCAGAAACTGTAATCTCAATGTGGGGTTTTTATCACTGGATCAGGAAAAAGCTTTTGATCGCATGGATCACAAGTTTCTTTTTAAATGTTTTGAAGCTTTTGGATTTGGCTCCTCATTTACTTCGTATGTGAAATTGTTATATAATAATATTTATAGTATGCTGAAGATTGGTGGTTCACTTACAAGACCTTTTTCAGTCGGCAGAGGCATACGGCAAGGATGTAGTATGTCAGGCATTTTATATGCCATTGCCATTGAACCCTTGCTAAATATGTTGAGGCGTCAACTTTGTGGAATTTCAACGGCAAGATTTTTTACTCCAGAGATGGTATCTGTTAAACTCAGTGCGTACGCGGATGATGTCACTGTTATAATTAGATCAAATGAAGATGTGCACAACCTGGAGGTGGCTCTTGAGATCTACCAAAAAGCATCTTCAGCTCGAGTCAATTGGAATAAAACTACATCTTTATTATTAGGCCAATGGCAGGATAAAGGCGTTCCAAAACTTCCTCAGCGCTGCTCCTGGAGTTCAGAGGGGTTTAAAGTGCTGGGGGTTTTTCTTGGAACTGAACAGTATATGGGAAAAAACTGGGAAGGCCTTTATGAAAAGGTGGCTGGACGCTTACAGAAATGGAGATGGATCCTTCCTCAATTATCTTATAGAGGGAGGGTTCTTGTGGTAAACAATCTAGCAGCATCTTTACTATGGCATGTTTTGACTGTTATTGATCCTCCCAAAGATTTATTACAAAAAATACAGAAGGTTTTTGTTGACTTTTTATGGGATGGGTTTCACTGGCTGCCTTCTGGAATTTTATATTTGCCAGTAAATGAAGGAGGACAAGGGCTGATTGAATTGTCAGCTAAAGTCAGAGCCATGAGACTAAAATCTGCTCAGAGACTTCTCTTTTCCACAGATTTTATCCCTTGGGTGTCATTTGGGCTAGCCGTATTAAGATCACTTTGTGGTTTTGAGCTGGATAAGCAATTGTTTTTGATGTCATCTCTTGATGAAAAGGTTATATCTGGTGTTAATTTTTATGTATCAGTTTTAAAATCTTGGAGTGTGTTTAAGATGTCTAGGTCAGAAAATGATCATTACGGTTTGAATGAACCGTTGTTTTTTAATTCTTTTTTGGGAAATGTTTGTACATCAAATAGCCTAGCCAATTTATGTATGATGAAAGGTTTTACTAAAGTGGGACATCTGATCAATTTAGAGTTAAAAGAGTGGAGATCGGCAGAAGATATTGCTAAGCAGGTTGGACTGAGATCTGTGAGGGTGGTAGAGCAATTGATTTTGAGCCTAAAAGCCGCTCTCCCTCCTCCTCTTGTGCAGTTTTTGAATGGTTCTATAGAGAGCGGGCCGATACAGCTAGATTTTCCTAAGTTAAGTGTATCACCTGAAGTTTGCCCTGAAGTTAGCCAGGGTGGAAAGCTGTTGCACTTTGAGAGATTAAAGGGATTAAATTTTCAATTAGTGGGGAAAAAAGAAATGTATCAGGTCTGTGTAAAAACTGCTTATTTTAAAGATCTTTATGAAAGATGTGATACAAAATGGAGAGAGAAACTTGCGGTTATAGATTGTATTAATCCTTCTTGGAGGCTTTTGTATAAAAAACCCCTTCCAAAGCGCTCTGGTGACCTACAATGGAGGATTTTGCATTGTGTTATAGCTGTAAACACTTTTGTTTCTAAAATTAACCCGAATGTTTTGCCTCTTTGTCTCTTCTGTAATAGCTATGAAACAATTTTCCATGCTTTTACTGAATGCTCAAGGTTACTTCCACTTTTTGCCTTGCTTGAAAGGACTATGGAAGGACTTGGGTTTGATTTTAACAAAACACTATTTATTTTTGGCTGTATGTACTCTAAAGCAAACAAGGTACGATGTACTGTTGCCAATTTTATAATTGGGCAAGCAAAATTAGCTATTTGGAAGACCTGTAGACTTGCTCGGGAAGGGCGATTTGTTAATGTTCTTAGTCTGTTTACTGCATTAGTGGAAGCAAGAATCAGGGTAGAATATTTATTCTTCAAAACTACAGGAAATATTGGTGAATTCATGTACAAATGGGGTGTAAACAGCATTTCATTGGTTTTGTGTGAAGATGATTCTCTATCTTTTAATTGGTGATTAGTTTTGTTTATAATTTTTTTTTTTTTTTTTTTTTTTTGTGCATTACGGTGTTAAGTATGTGATTTTCTTTTAATGTATTAAAGATTTGTTAAACCTCTCTCTCTCTCTCTCTCTCTCTCTTTCTCTGTGTTAACACTTCATTAGGTTTAGTGGCCGCACTGCATCTGTCCTTCAGGTTATTAATGCAAATAAATAAGGCACAGTGGAACCTGCTGTAAGGGAACTCATTTGTCCTACCTGTCAAGCTGATGGATCCAGTTTTGTACATTCATGCTTTTTTTAGCATCCTTCTAATTGTCTCTCTCTCTCTCTCTCTCTCTCTCTCTCTCTCTCTCTCTCTCTCTCTCTCTCTCTCTCTCTCTCTCTCTCTCTCTCTCTCTCTCTCTCTCTCTCTCTCTCTCTCTCTCTCTCTCTCTCTCTCTCTACCTCTCTCTACCTCTGTACAGCCTGTCCTCTCAACAGCAGTAAAATCCATGAAGCTCAGTTTGGTTGCTTAGCTCTGAGTACAGAGCGAGGGAGAGGGCGACGGACTCATGTCTGAGAGGTCTCCTGCTCTAATAGCAGAATCGGATTAGAGAAAGTCCCTCAGCACGAGCGGTGAGCGACCGTGTGTGAAAGCTCTGGCTGTCATCAATATCGCTGCAGCCACACGGAAAGATCCTTCAGCAAATCCAATTGCATGCCATGAATTCTGAGGTCCCAACAGAAACTTCACTGGCCTTTTTTCATTTTTTATCCCATTCCTCAGGAGAATATTCAGCAATCATGTCAACATAATGTATCACACAGAGGCAATCACATAGTTCTCCAGTTCAGGACTGGAGGCAGAAAATGCAACTTTACTACTTGATCTTCATGTCGTACAGTGACGGTATGCCAGTCAATCCAACAGACCATCTTTCATATGTTGCTTCATTTGATTTTATACTGAAAGCAATACCTTTCATAATCCACATGTCTGGATTTGCCTTCCATCACATCATAATTTAGCCCATATGTATTTAAAGTGACTCCAGTGGAGTTCTTTTAATGCAAAACCATTAATTCCTTCCTCTGAGGCAGTACCTCCTCAAAATATTGGATAAAAAAAAAATCATAGTACAAAAATAAAACAAAGCTATTATTAAAAAATATAACATTAAAGAATATATAAATCACTAGTTTTTTTAAAGAAACATAGTTCAACAGTGACAGCAGGTAAAGTTACAGCGGCAGTCCGCATCTCTCTCGCCTCCCCTGAGCGCATAGAGTTTTAACAGACCCCCTAAAGCATGTGGTTGTCACACCCCCGGACTTTCATGTTGGTTTCTCCCATTTTCCCCCGCAGTTCTGAGAGTTTTGGTTTCTCCCTCATTGTTGTCACCTGGATGTTTGTAATCAGTCTGTCTATTTAAGGTGTGTGTTTTCCCCTGCATTCTGTCGGTCTTTAATGTTACCTCCTGGTGTTCCTGTGTCTGCCTGTTTCCCATTGGATTTATTAAATACTCTTACTTTTTATTACGTTGTTGTTCGTCTGTTCCTGCCTGAAATCTGACAGAAAGACCGACCAATACAGTTATTTTTGCGTGTTCACCTCCGTTTTGTTTCCAGTTCATTTTTTCCAGTCTTTTGTTTCCGTCGTGTGTTTTCTATGGATCCCCTACTCCGTCCGGAATTTATCCTTCTTCGGCTGAAGCAGGGGGAATTACCGCTCGAGGGCTACACGTTGATGTTCCAGCTCGTAGCTCATACCACCTCCTATCCGGACGACGCGCTCTGTGCGTTCTATGACGCAAGCCTCAACGCGTCATGCACAGCGCCATCGTCCGAGGACAGCCCTCGAGCAGACTTCGCCGCGTTTGTGGAGTGGACACTCTAGACCCAGAGCCCAGCCAGCCACCCCGACCCGCGGATTACGAGCCTGAGCCCATCATAGACGGGAAGCCCGAGCCCGGAGCGACAGCAGTATGGAGCGCCGACAGGGTCATAACTTCCGACCAGGTGCGAGAGCCGGCCATTACATCTGCGACGGTGGAGTGCTTCGTGGAGCAAGAGAGGGCGGTAGAGAGCCCCGTCCACTGCACCACCACTGGGGGTGAGCATGAGCACAACTCTGGGGACTTAATAGACTTTGTCACGGAAATACCTGTCTGCCTGGATTTCCCACCCACCCTCCCTCTTCTGTCTATGCCTGAATCTCCGCTGGTTCCGTCCAGCCATCCTGTATCTCCGCTGGTTCCGTCCAGTCTTCCAGAATCCCCGCTGTTTTCTGTCTGTCCCCTTGCTCACCCCCAGCCCACCAGCTGTGCAGTGGGCTTGCCGCAGGTCAGCCAGCTTCCATCGGCGTCATGGCTGGAGGATCCCTCATCTCCGCCTTCAGCCTCTGAGTCCTGGACTCAGCCTCGGCCCTCCGACCCTGCGGCTCCACCCTGTCTCTCTGCTCCCTCGTCTCCGCCGTCGCCCGTCGGTCCACCAGCTCCACCGGGCTCCATCGTCCCTCCGGCTCCGCCCTGGTCAGTCGTCACCCCACCTTCACCTCTGGACTCTACTCCTCCGGCTGTGCCTCATCACTCCGTCCCACCGGCTCTGTGGACCTTCTCCCTCCTGTGGGCACAGCCTCGGCCCTCTGTCGCTCCGGCTCCGCCGCGGACCTCCGGATCTCCATCTCCGCCTTGGTCGCCAGAGCCTTGGGTTCTGCCTTGGCCCTCCGGATCCGCGGTGTCACCCAAGATCATCGGCTTTCCGTCTCCACCTCGGGCTCCGCCACCACCTGCTCCGCCTCCGTCGGTCGGCCCCATGGAGTCGTCAGCCTTACCTCCACCATGGCTCCTCCCTCCATCGGCTCCACCGTGGCATTCCATCATGGCTGCGTTCTGGGTCTCACCTGGCTCCTCCTGCTCCAGCCCCCTCCTGTCACCTCCTTGGCTCCTCCCTCCAGCATCACCTCCATGGACTGTTCTGTCACCATTCTGGATTCCATCTCTTGCCCTCCTCCCGGGAGTCCGTCCTCCGCCGAAACCCCCTCCTAAGACTGTTTGCTGTTTCCCGTTTGTCGGCGCGAGGACACGCCTTCCAACTAAAATAAGGATCATACAAAATGCATGTCATTTTTTATTTAGTACTGACCTGAATAAGATATTTCACATAATACATTTACATATAGTCCAGAAGAGAAAATAATAGTTGAATTTATAAAAATGACCCTGTTCAAAAGTTTACATACACTTGATTCTTAATCTTGTTTTTTTTTTTTTTTTTTTTAGTGATAGCTGTTCATGAGTCCCTTGTTCCTGAACAGTTAAACTGCCCGGTTCTTAAAAAAAAAAAAAATCCTTCAGGTTCCACAAATTCTTTGTTTTTCAGCACTTTTGTGTATTTGAACCCTTTCCAACAATGACTGTATGATTTTGAGATCCATCTTTTCACACTGAGGACAACTGAGGGACTCCTATTTGATTCGGTTAGGTTCTAACACTCACTGATGCTTCAGAAGGAAAAACGATGCAATAAGAGCTGGGGGTGAAAACTTTTAAGAGGAATGAGGACATTTTTTCTTTTTTTGCCTAAATATCATATATTTCTCATTTAGTACTGCTCTTCAGAAGCTACAGAAGAGGCTTACATGTTTCCCAGAAGATAAAATAAGTTAAATTTACCCTGATCCTCAAATTGCAAAAGTTTTTTTTATCTGTGGGACCTGAAGGATTTTTCTGAAGAATAGCATGGGGTGTCTCCTCCTGATAACAGCCCTAAACTATAGCTTTCTTACGACCACTGTGTGATACATTAGATTGGTTCAAGTCATTTCCAACGTATGGTACACTAAATTAAAAAAGTTTGCTATGAAGTAGCTGAAAACACCACAGCTAACCTCATAAATATGACACAAGTGTCCTTATTATCTTGACCAAAACACATCATAGTAAATGGTCACAGCACAGTCTCAGCGAGCGGCTTGAAGTGTCCAGCTGCCCTTGGGAGAGCGAGACAGAAAAATTCATAGACAAACTCTGACCTAGAGAGTAGAAAGGGGGGGGGGAAAGGAAGGCTGTGTTTTTTAGAAAGCTCTGAGGGAGAGAGGGTGGTCGGCATTACTATGTGATTGATTCCCTGGCTGTGTTTCCAGAGGGCTGGACTGATCCCGGGTCAGATGAAAATGTTCCAGCTTAAGATCACACCCTGGATATAGATGCATCTGAACCAGCCTCAGGCATCCATTCCTTTAACAAGGGCACCGTAGCTTTACTGCCCTTGCAACAGTGTGTGCCTCTGCCATGAGAAGAAATGCAATACTTTATTCAACAATAACTTAGCACATCTATTGTGTAAAGAAAAATGGCATTTCTTCACAGGTTTCAGCTAAATTTGTGAAACAGTCAAATAGGAATAATAAGTAATGTGTACAGTTATTGCATAAAAACAACTAATTTACATATGCAACAGTTGGGGTTCAAATACACAAAAATGCTGGAAAACCAAAGAATTTGTGGGACCTGAAGGATTTTTCTGAAGAACAGCTGTTTAGGACAAACAAGGGACTCACAAACAACTATCACTAAATAAAAAAACACAGCTGTGGTTCATTCAGGTAACAACAGTATTAATTATGCGTTCCAGGCAGGTTTTTTAACTGGTAAATCACCACTTCAAACCACGACTCACGACTTTGTAGCGTTCCAGGCAAGTCACGCCAAACTGCCTGGGCACATTTATGAATTATTATTATTTTTATATTATTATTAATTTGATTTCAACGTTATATTGTCCTAAGCTCTATTTTTCCACCGTGTGCCACTTGCATAAACACCGCACCCATTAGGGCTGACTTTGTTGTTTCACGGGCTATGTTACGTCAGAACTCGTAACTGGGAGTACATCGATCTAGTACGAGTTCACGAGTGGGAAGTCACGGGTTTGACTGCCGTTCCAGTGTACTTTCACTGGTAGAAGGTCGAAAAAACACGGGTTACGGGTTGCCTGGAACGTGGCATAAGAATCAAGTGTATGTAAACTTTTGAACGGGGTCATTTTTATAAATTCAACAATTATTTTTGTAAAAAAATGGAAAAACTAATCTATATATGCCACTAAGAAAGTGTCTGCTAAAAGCATGCAAAGTAAAGAAAATGTAAGTGGAACTAAATGAGGCTCCTCTAAATGTAGTTTGTCATGAGGTGGATGTCTCAAGGTAAAAGCTCCTATTTTAACCAGCTTTTGTTAGAAACTGTCTACTAAGAACATATGCAATGCAAATGGAACTAAATGGAGCTTCTATATTGTAATTTTATAGTGATATGGATGTTCTGATTAGCATGGTAATATCTTAGATTATTCTGCATAGATGCTGTCTCATGTTATTGGACATTTGAGGCAATGAATTATAGCAGTTTCCGGCTATCCTGCTTACTGAGCATTCTGCATCAAGCAGAAATTGAGTTTATTCGGGTTGAAATCAATTGAGCTCAGTAAACTGTAGTTGGGTTGCACAGAATTGAGCTGATTGAATAACATTGAGCTGAGTTAGCTGCTGGAGTTAATACGAACTGAGCCGAATTGACTGGAACCTAGTAGAGCAGAACTGAGTTTGTGCTTCAGAAGGAACAGAAATTACATGGCAATATCTTCATCATGGATGCTATGTTGGATGCAAAAATTATAGTAAATGTAAATGTCATTTAGTGATTAAAAAATTAATAGTCCTTGTTTGTTCTTACTGGAGCATTAACATTTTGAAAATGGATAAATATTCATTCATTTCATAAACAGATTAGTTCGCCTAGTGAAAATCTGGAATATATTAACTATAATGATACAAAAACAGGTGCTGAAGATTATTTAATGAGCATTTTCAGGATTTGTTGTAATAATTCACCCAAAAATCTAACTTTTCTCACCCTCTGCAGTAAATGGGTGCTGTCAGAATGAGAGTCTAAACAGCTGATACAACAATCCACAAGTAACCCACACAACACTAGTCACACAATTAATATCTAGTGAAGCAAAAAGCTTTGTGTTTGTTATAAACAAGACCATCATTAAAGGAAACCCTGGGTGTTATGACATGTACACTGTAAAAAGTTTTCACCAGTTTCAACTTAAAAACTTAAGTTTAGCAGCTGCCTTAAGAGTTTAAGTTAAATCAACTTAAGTCATTTAAACTCACAAGTTATATCAACTAATTTTTATTGTAATAAGTTAAAATGACTTGTAGTTTTATGCTGATTTAACTTAAAATCTTAAGGCAGCTGCTGAACTTAGGTTTTTAAGTTGAATCTGGTGAAAACTTTGACACAAATGATGTCTCTTACTGAAATACGTAGTGGAAAACTTTTATACATATTTTGTATAAAACTATAGGGGCACCATTATGACATGAAATGTTTGCTATTTTTTGATCGCAACACAATTCAAAATACACAAATCTGAAAATAAAATACTGATTCCATGACCACAGGTAATGAAAGAGCTTACAGGTGGTTGATGGATTTAAGCGTAGGAGTCTAACCGCCCCCAGATATCGAGTAAAATCCACACTTAGAAACTCCTTTAGTGTCTGCGGCGTCATGACAAGCATCGGCATTGTTACATCCTGTCAGGATGGCATCTAGCGTTTCTTGTCTCTGCCGTTTGTAAGCTTTCAGTAGCTGTGGTCTACTAAAAGCCTCAAAGGCATCAGGGCTAAAGTGGAAAGAACAAAGATGCAGGTCTTTAGGAAGTTTTATTCATCCACAGTCATCTTCCTATTGCCATAGGAAAGCAGTGAAGGCTTACATTGCTTCTCTTGTTGGCCTTCAACTGAAAATTACAATCAAAAGCCACACAATGTGGCATCATATCAGTATTTTACTTTCCGAGTTGAGTTAAATAGCAACAGTTAGCGGCAATTGCCGTCATTGAAATAATGGCGCACCCCATAGTCCAAAATATTTATAAAACAATGTGTAATTTTAAAATAATGTAAGTCTTTCATGGGTTTTCTGCTACATTTTTAGTTACGTTATATTAAGCCATATAAGTTCTAATACTCAGGGTTCCCTTTAAAACATTTTAACTTTAAACTGTCACTTCTAGCCAAATTATCAGCGCCAGTAAAAAAGGTCCATCCCTTTTGTCCTATATTTAGAACATATTTACAACTTTTGGACTGCTTTTATTTGTAAACAGTGCTTTATCTGTGCATATTTCTCTCCTTATTTAGACGAGATAATTTTTTTTCACTGAAGAAAGCAATATTATGGATAGAGGAATCCTATTTTAGCAGGAAGCAACAGTTTGAAGTTAAAAACGTCTTAAAGGGTTAGTTCACTTTCAGAACAAAAATATAGATAATGTAGTCACCCCCTTGTTCATGTCTTTCTTTCTTCAGTCGTAAAGAAATTGTTTTTTGAGGAAAACATTTCAGGATTTTTCTCCATATAATTGATATGTATGGTGCCCCCAAGTTTGAACTTCCAAAATGCCGTTTAAACGCAGCTTCAAAGGGCTCTAAACGATCCCAGCTGAGGAAGAAGGATCTTATAGCGAAACAATGGGTTATTTTCGTTACTTTTTAACCCTTAAATACTTGTCTTGTCTTGTCTCGTCTCTCTCTAGATAAGACCCTTCTTCCTCAGCTGGAATTGTTTAGAGCACTTTGAAGCTGGATTTAAACTGCATTTTGGAAGTTTAAATTTGGGGGCACCATTTAAGTCCACTATATGGAGAAAAATCCTGAAATGTTTTCCTAAAAAAAAAAAATTTCTTTACGACTGAAGAAAGAAAGACATAAACATATTGGATGACAAGGGGGTGAGTACATTATCTGTACATTTTTGTTCTGGAAGTGAACTAGTACTTTAATGATGGATTTCTTCATTGCAAACACGCAGCTTTTCACTTTACAAGACAATAATTGATAGAGTGGATCACTTGTGCATTATTGTGATGTTTTTATCAGCTGCTTGGCCTCTCATTCTAACGGCACCCTTTCACTGCAGTTCTATTTTCTGGTGAAAAAAACAGGCTCATACAACTCTGATAGCCTGAGGGTGAGTAAAATTTCAGCAAATTTGCATTTTTGGGTGAACTTTTCCTTTAATTTCCTTCAAATTCACACGTGACGGTGTCCAACAGAGGCCTGTCCGCCAATGCAAAGCCACCCAATGTGGCGTGAAGAGACATGCAGTCATTTAGGTAAAGGTCATTTCATCTGACAACATGACAACTGTTAGCAGGGGCCAGCGTTTTGTATTTATGAGCAGGCGTGTGTCCGTATGCATATGTGCGCAAGTGTGCGTGCATGAAAATCCATCTTTTCTAAAAGAGAAGATGTTTTGACTCTCTTTACATATTCCATTTGAATCCGACCTAAACAAAAAAATGGAACAGATTTAGTCAGAATAGGTTTTGTGTTGTTGGATAAAGGTTTTCGGCTTTCTCTTTCCATTTATACACCTATATCTCATGCTTAAATAAGCCCATCACTATGTGTAGAGGGGGGGTGTCTCTGATAGAAGAGGAGCTTTTTATAAGCAGCGCTGGCTGTCTGGCGCAAAGTCGTATAAGGAATACTAATGATGGGTCTTTGTGTGGCAAAGGCTCTGACCTGGGGATAGAATGAGCGTGCAAACATTGCAAATTTAATGGCGGTAATACAAAGACTGAAATAAATACGTCCGCTAAACTGCACTGGAGGGACTTCACCGGCCGTTTTTGATGGTCCTTCTGAAAATATCTGCGGATAAATCTTGAATAACTTTTCCTAATCTCGCTCTCTCTCTCTATTAGTGCCGCGGTGCATGTCTTAATCCCTTATGCCCAACAATGGACATTGAGGCTCAACTTTAATATGCAGCCGGGAGAGAATAAATTGCCCATTGGAATGAATCTATCTCCCATTGACTCACTTTGGACATGTTACGACAAGGCAATCTGTTACGGAGATGAGTTTTGTGTTTCTCTAACACTGATGGTCTTTCAGACATCATATTCTCACATTAGAAAACCTGAGTGGCATATAAATCAGTTTCCTCTAGATCAAAAGTTCTCAAACAGGGGGCCGGGACCCACTAGTGGGCCTCAGCAAACTTTTCAAGGGGGTCGCCACAACTAAAATGATTTACATTAATGTATTATTTAAAATAGAATGAATATTAATTTTATTATTCATAAATTAGTTATTTAACTTAATTACAGTACCAAATTTTTTTTATTCAATTTAAAAAAAAAAAAAATCTTTGAACTGAAATCATATTTTCTATTTCTGCAGTTTAACAATTGTTCTTATTGTTATATATAGTTCTGGAAACATAAGATAAATGAATTCAACTACCCTTACCAAAATTACCCATGCTTTTACGTCAAATAAAACCAAAAAAAAAGCACAGTAAGCACAAATTAACCATGGCTTTGCTACACTAACCATAGTTTAACAATGGTATTTGTAATAAAACTGTGGTTATACCTACAAATGGTAATAAATACGCCAAAAAAAAAAAAAAACATGGTTACCACAGTAGCTTTTACTACAATAAAACCATGGTAATTTTCCGTAAGGGTATATCCACCATTTTTTTAGTAAAAGCAGATAAAAGTTGTACATTTTATGGTTCTGGCTTCTGGTCTCATCTCTGCCCAGCTGTTTTAATCTGTACAAAACATCTTGTTTTGCTGCTTGACATCGAAAGTTCGTGTGTTTGGTTTACCGTTATTAATAAACCGACTAATAAACCGGAAGTGTCGTCCATAAGCTTACTTCTGCATTGAAGAAACAGAAGAGAGAGAACCACTAATTTACATCACAGGAAGAACAACATTGTGTAAAACAAGTGGTGAGTTTTTAAAGAGCATTTTTCCTTTTGCAAACAGGAGGATTAATGAAAAAGTTACATCACAGAACTGTTAAGCAAGCCACTTTCGTTGACTCGCTGACTATATGTAAACATAATAGCTGAATTCTCCTTTATGAACTTTGTAAGTAATCAGCAACAGAAATACCTAACACATCCTCTCAGGAACAAAGTCACAGCGTGATGCCTTCAAAAAGTGAAGGTGTTAAACCAATACACACCTATGCTCATATTCACAAAGTGTGAATATGTGGATGCGCTAAGAATGCAAATGCCATTTGCTTTGAACGGAAGTGCAACAGTGCCATCTATCGGTGTGGAAAAGAACAGCAGGGGCGCTTCTCAGTTGATCCATCTCTATTCTTACACACTTTAGCGAGTCAGCCGTGTGAAACAAACAACACACGAACGTCTCATTCTGTTAGCGAACGGAGATTTGTCCGTGCTGTTGCAGTATTAGACAGGTATCTTGTTCTCTGATGATTGACACGCACTGATACGTCAAGCTCGGAGAGTGAGGTTAAAATGATGGATGTCTTCCGGCTCAAAATATCAACGTTAACACCTGAGGGACGCTTCCAGCTGCAAATGGACCAGGCCGTTTTGACTATTAATCACGTGGCTCGGGCTCATTTGCATGCAGTGTCACATTCTAATACCTGCATTCCCCGGCTATGCATTATGAGCCGTGAAATCTTTTCCACCGGCCTGCGTTTGAGCAGCCACACTCCGCAGGTGCCGCATTTGCATGGGAACTAGAAGAGGTCGGCAGAAAATGCAGTAATGATAATGCAGTGCAATGGGCTCTGACGTTTCCAAAAGTGCAGCCTGTTTAATTTCACCACATTATTTCTGAGGATCTGGTGAATGCTGGGATGGGATATGTTGAGATGGAATTGCGAATAGTATGCCAATTTAAATCAGTATGTATAGCGAGATCGGGGAGTTGGAAACGTCTTGATTTTTTTTTTTCCACAAATTTTGTATGTATGCAAATTGTAAATCCAAGGTACACATTATTTTAAGAAAGTTTTGAAATATTTGTCCTCTCCCAAGATTTGTCACTACTGAAAAACAGTAATATATATAATTTAATAATAAGGGTTATATTGACCTATTAAGATTTTGCTTACTTCCTTCGTATATATATATATATATATATATATATATATATATATATATATATATATATATATATATATATATTAGAGGTAAAGCAATAACAGTTAAAATTTTAACAATATTTTAGGTGTAATTTATTGAGTGAGAATTGTTGTATTTTGAATCCAGTGGCAAAACGTTGATCATACTGGTTTCAAACATTGAACCAAACACTATCATAACATCTTAGTTCATAATACAACACACTTTACCTTTGACAAAACATCCCATGTTTCGGTAGTGACTGCAAATTTTCGGTAGCGATCACATTACATTATAGAATTTTAACCCACATACTAAAACGCTACTAAAACATACTTCAATACAAAAAATTTGCATAACTGTACTAAAATTGTGATTGTTTCTCCCAAATAAAGGATTATGTTTTCCCTGTTGTCACTACCGAAACAATGATGACATGTTTTGTCGTGACTGTTACGGTAGTGACAATTTAATGGGATAACACCCAGAAAAACAATAATGTCACTACCGTAACTTTACCAAATGTTTCAGTCGTGACTGTTTCAGTAGTGACAATTTTATGGGATAACACCCAAAATACAAAGATGTTACTGCAGAAACTTCACTGAATGTTTCAGTCGTGACTGTTACAATAGTGGTAATTTTATGAGATAACACCCAGAAAAACTCAGATGTCACTACAAAAACTCCTCCAAATGTTTCAGTCGTGACAATTTTATGGGATAACACCCAAAAAAACAAAGATGTCACTACCGAAACTCCACCAAATGTCTCAGTCGTGACTGTTACGAAGATAGCCAAGGCTATCAGAGGTTCAGTAACACCCTGGTTTTCCAAGATGGGTTCCATTCAGAACAGGCCTTGCAAGGGTCAATCATCAAAGTTGAGTACTTGTTCTGTGCGTCAGGTGCAGAACCTGGCTTTAAAAGGTTGCAGAAGTAGAAGGTCAGCTTGTCAGTGCTCAGACCATACACCGCACACTGCAACAAGTCGGTTTGCATAGGTGTCGTCCCAGAAGGAAGCCTCATTTGAAGCTGGCTCACAAGAAAGCCCGCAAACAGTTTGCTGAAGACAACCTGTCAAGTCAAGTCAAGTCACCTTTATTTATATAGCGCTTTTAACAATACAGATTGTGTCAAATCAACTGCACAGTATTTAAACAGCACAATAGTGTGTAAGTAACGCATTATTGTAAATAATCAATTTTTCATCAATGAATTCAGTGATATCATCATCCAGTTCAGTTCAAATAGTATACGATATCGCTGGAAAGTGTCCCAAACTAAGCAAGCCAGAGGCGACAGCGGCAAGGAACCAAAACTCCACAGGTGACAGAAATGGAGAAAAAACCTTGGGAGAAACCAGGCTCAGTCGGGGGACCAGTTCTCCTCTGGCCAGACGAAACAAGCAGTTTGTAACAATGTCTGATTGTAGAGAACTCGTCAGGATGCCGTGGTGTAGCACCGATGGCCGTCTAGGTTGGCAAGGTCTTCATTGATGATCCGTCTCTGGAGCTCATCTGGTTGACATCCACGGCTATTGAAGTCATCTCCAGGTGGTGATCCATGATCTAAGCTGTCCAAGAGCATGAATTACTGGAACCATGTGCTGTGGTCTGATGAGACTATAAGATAAACTTTTGTGGCTCAGATGGTGTCCAGTATGTGTGGCGATGCCCTGGTGAGGAGTACCAAGAAAATTGTGTCTTGCCTACAGTCAAGCATGGTGGTGGTAGCATCATGGTCTGGGGCAACAGGAGTGCTGCTGCAGCTCATTGAGGGAAACATGGATTCCATTCTGAAGCAGAACATGATGCCTTTCCTCTAGAAACCAGGCCGAACGGCAGTTTCCAACATGATAACGATCCCAAACACACCACAAAGATGACAACTGCCTTGCTGAGGAAGCTGAAGGTGATGGGGTGGCCAAGTATGTCTCCAGACCTGAACCCTATTAAGCATCTGTGGGGCATTCTCAAGCATAACGTGGAGAAGCACCATGTGTTTAACGTCCAGCATCTCCGTGAGGAGTGGAAGAGGATCCCAGCAACAACCTGTGAACCTCTGGTCAATTCCATGCCCAGGATGATTAAGGCAGTGCCAGATAACAATGGTGCTAACACAATATATTGACACTTTGGACAAGTTCACTAAGGGTGTACTCACTTTTTTCCCAGCTATTTTGACAGTAATGGCTGTATGTTGAGTTATTTTCAGTTTCAACACTTTTAAAAAAAAAATCTGAAAGATATTTTAAAAAACAACAATTGAATAAAATCGAAAAATAATTTCAATATCATTTTTCAATATCATTTCTAAAGTGAAATTTAGGGGTTAGGGTTCGGGACAACAACCAGTCATATTACAAACACAAACACACATAATATAAACTATATACTGATCCCCCAAAATCTGAATGGTGGTGTATACATATATATATGCACACATTCACATAAACCTGACATTACGATTTTAGTTGTGGCTTGTGCTGTAACACACACACACACACACACACACAAACATATATAAGTCTAGATGAGGAGTTTATTGCAAAGACTATATTGCAACAGGACAAAAAACTGATTTTCCCAGCTTAAATTGCAAAGATATTGTCATATAAGTTATCATTCAGCTGCTGCCCTCATATGGTAAGTCTGATATCAGGAAAAGCAAACAACTTTCCAAATCTAAACTACTCAACACCTCAAAAAGACCATTTTCTCTTTCCTCTCAACTCGTGCTCGACGCGCTCGGAGCACAGAGCCTCCCTTGTCTCCTCGCGCACTCTAACGCACTATGACAGTTGGAGATGAAATAGAAATTTTGCTATCAAACACCTACACAAAGGGGAGATGACCTTTGATCAGAAGCGCATTTGATGTTTTGACATGAAATTTGCATCAGAGGGGCTGAAGCAGCGGCCGGCGCTTCGAGTGGTTAATGATTCCTCCTGTCAGATAGACACAGAGGTCAAAATCCTTTTAGGAAATAAGCACACCTTTAATCCGGCTCCCTAGCTGATGCCGACCAGTCTATGCCGCTTATTATGAATGCTTGCTTTGTCTCACAGCAGTATTGCTTTGTATGAAAACCGAGGGAGTTGTTTTATTTATCACAATGTGATTTTACTTTCAGACCACCCTTCGCCTACAATAGGTATTTTGCGGTTCATTTTAAACTTGGAAGATCTGAAAACCTTGTAGGTCGAGTAAAGTCGTTGATTGATCTCTGAAAGGGAGAGGCTGTTTAATTATTCAAGCGAGCATGTCATTTTTTTTTTTACACGTTTCGCCTGCCTAAAGTACACTTGCCATTCAGGTTCTCCCTTTGCGTCAGAGCAATATCTGTCTCCGTCACTCTTAAAACCAAATTTTTCATTTGTTCTGTTCTGGCCAGTGTTATTTCTGTCATTGTTGATGTCTCTTTGGAGTTAAGGACTTGAATGCAGATGTGGAATGTTATGAATAGTCGATATGAAGGTTATTTATGTTTTCTCAAAGAAAAAAAAAAATCAACATGACCCCAAATTCTGAACGGTATAGGGCTGGGTTTTGACACAGATTTCACGAGTCAATTCAATTCTGAATCAAAAGCTTATTCGATGCGAGTCAGTATCGATTATTTTGGATATATATCAGGTACATGTAATGCCAGGCCAGCAGAGGGAGCCCTTACTCACTCTGACTGTTGCTGCTCCCTCTGCTGCCTCGTTGGTTTTGCTGTGCGGACTCTACTAAGCGTTTTCTCTTGTTTCATTGCCTTGTTTTTCCTACGGTTTTGTTTCATAGTCATAGTTATTTTTGCCATTGTTTTGTTCTGTTTTCTTGCCATAGTTTTGCCTTGTTTCATTGCATTGTTTATTTGTTACTTTTCGGACTGCTCTCTGGATTTTTGACGTTCTGCCTGTTTACTGGATTACGCTTTTTGTCCTGCCTACGTGTTCCTGTTTGCTGTTGTTCGACCCTGCCTGTCTTTACTACGCTGTGTTTAATAAAGCTCGCATCTGGATCTTACACGCTTCCCAGAGTCCTGCGTTACAGAAATACTTCGCCACCCACAGATCCAGCAGCTTTTTCAACACAGATCACCACAGACCCAACAGTTTCTGAACGTCAAGCCAACATGAGTACAGACGCCAAGTTAATCCGTCTTCGTCAAGGAAATTCTTCTATTGAGAGCTACGTGGGGGACTTTCTTGAACTGGCACATCACACTACATTCGATGAGGTATGTCTCATTATATTTTTCAGAGGAGGACTTTCTGAACCCGTTTATTCCCTCATGCCGTTTCCTGAGTCTACCTGGACGTTAGAGCAATATATTGACTTCGCATTGTTACTGGCTGGGTCAACTTTTACTGTTGGGATCGCAGAGGAGGAGCCCCACAATCCAACAGTACCCACACCACTAGAACATTTTCATGTCCCCACTGTCATGTCTGGTATTGTTCACGCCATGTCTGCCAAGCCACAGCCTGCTCACGTCACGTTTACCAAGCTACAGCCTGCACACATCACACCTGCCGCTCCAGGGCCTGCTCACGCCATGCCTGCCGCTCCAGGGCCTGCTCACACCATGCCTGCCATCCCTAAGCCTGTTCACAAGATGGCCGCCGTCCCAAAGCCTGTTCACAAGATGGCCGCCCTTCCAGAGCCACTGCACAAGATGGCAGCCACGCCAGAGCCTGTCGCCAAGATGGCCACCACGTCACAGCCTGCACCCAAGATGGCCACCATGCCAGACCCACGCCAAGCCACGGTCCTGATGTCAGAACCAGACCACATCAAGTCTGCTGCTCCAGAATCAGATCACGCCATGTCTGTCAAGCCACAGCCACCTTACGTCACAGCATCCGCCAAGCCGGTGCCTGCTAGTGTCACGTCAGCCAAGCCAGCACCCGCTAGCTTCATGTCAACCAAGCCAGCACCACCTTATGCCACTTCAGTCAAGCTACCGCCTGTTCACGTCATGTCTGCTGTTCCTGCAAAGTCAAGTCACGTTACAACTGCTGTTCCTGCCAAGCCAAGTCACGTCACAGCTGCTGTTCCCTCAAAGCCAAGTCAAGTCACAGCTGTTCCCTCAAAGCCAAGTCAAGTCACTGCCATCCCTTCAAAGCCAAGTCAAGTCACAAACGTTCCTCCGACATCAAGTCAAGTGATGCCTGATCCTCTGGTGTCAAGTCAAGTCAGGGCTACACTTTCAGTGCCAAGACAAGATACAGCAGTCCTCCATGAGTCAAGCCAAGTCACAGCTGTCCTCCATGAGTCAAGCCAAGTCACAGCTGTGCCCCACGAGTCAAGCCAAGTCACAGCTGTGCCCCATGAGTCAAGCCAAGTCACAGCTGTTGTTCCTGAATCAAGTCAAGTTACAGCTGGGTTGTCTATGTTAAGCCAAACCACAGCTGATTTCCATGAACCAAGCCAAGTTACAGCAGATCTTCACGAGCCAAGACAAGTTGCTGCTGTTGTCCCTGAACCAAGCCAAGCCACAGTTGATCTTCATGAGTCAAGCCAAGTTGCTGCTGTTATTCCAGAGCCAAGTCACGTCTCACCCGAGCGTCCAGAGCCAAGTCACATCTCGCCCGAGCGTCCAGAGCCAAATCACGTCTCGCCCGAGCGTCCAGAGCCACGCCATGTCTCGCCTGACCTGCCAGAGCCACGCCATGTCTTGATTGCCAGTGTAATGGACCCTCCTCTAATGTCAGTGTGGGCTGCAGGCATACCAATAGAGCCGACACTCCCAAGCCAAGCAAGCCACGCAAAACTGACGCTCCCAAACCTAGACCTTCCAGCCCGGTGGGCATCCCATTAACCACTGCACTGCCTGTGATGGCCATCGCCATTTTAAGTGTGTGGGCTGCACACTGCATTCCAGAGGCCATGAATCTGTCCACGAGTCTGCTCCAGAGGCCTCGTCTGTCCATGAGTCTGTCCACGAGTCTGCTCCAGAGGCCTCGTCTGTCCATGACTCAGCTCCGGAGGCCTCGTCTGTCCACGTGTCCGCTGTGGCAATGCCTCTTATGGAGGCGGTGTCCACGGCGGAACCCCCTGAGGAGGCAGCTCCCACTGCAGATCCTCAAAAGGGGGTACCACCCCGTTATGAACTCACTATCTGCTCAACCACTGTCAATGTTCCCCAAGGCTCCCTGCTCTGCCTGCTCCGCCATGGCTTCCACTACTCCACAGGACTGACTCACCCCATTAGTTCTGGCCTGCCTGGAGGCAAAATTCACTGGACTTTGGAACAATATATTGACTATGCGTTATTGCTTGCTTTTACTGTTGGGATTGCGGATGAGGGACCCCACAATCCTGCAGTAACCCCCGTACCACAACCAATTCAAGTCACCTCCACCAAGACTTCCTGCTCTGCCTGCTCCGCCATGGCTTCCTTCTTTGCCTGCACCGCCAAGGCTTCCTGCTCTGCCAGCCCCGCCATGGCTTCCATTACTCCACAGTCTGCCATTGCTTCACGGTCCCGGCCCACCTCCACTTCATGATCCAGGTCTGCTATTGCTCCATGGCCCAGGTCCTCCAAGTTTCTACTGTCTGCCACTGCTTCATGACCCAGGTCCTCCAAGTTTCCACTGTCTGCCACTGTTCCACGGCCCAGCTCCTCCATTGCCTCACTGTCTACTATTGCTCCACGGCCCAGGACCTCCATTACTCCACTGTTTGTACATTTCGACTCCAATTCATTTTTTAATATAAACATTTAAATGGTGGCTGTCATAAAAACTTGATTTATTTATTTAAACATAAATCAAACATTGAAGAACAGTAAAAATCATAATAAATATGTTATATGGTGCATACAGTTGAGGTCAAAAGTACATCCCCCTTTCAGAATCTGCAAAATGTTAATTATTTTACCAAAATAAGAGGAATTATACAAAATGCATGTTATTGTTTGTTTTAGTAATGACCTGAACAAGATATTTCACATGTTTAATTATAGTCCACAAAAGAAAATAAGTCTCTTGTTTGTCTTGAACAGTTAATCTGCCTGTTGTTCTTCAGAAAAATCTTAGTTCTTAATGCATCGTTAGTGAGCATTTGAACCTTCTGTAATAGTTTCATTGGAGTCCCTCAGTCCTCAGTGTGAAAAGATTTATCCCAAAATCACAGTCATTGTTGGAAAGGGATCAATTACACAAAAAAAGCTGAAAAATCAAAGAATTTGTGGAACCTGAAGGACTTTTTTGATGAACAGTGGGCAGATTAACTGTTCAGGACAAACAAGGGACTCATAAACAACAGTATTAAGAATCAAGTGTAAACTTTTGAACTTGTGAACGTTTGAAGTCATCTTTATAAATTTAACTATTATTTTCTCTTGTGGACTATGTGTAAACATATTTTATGTGAAATATCTCAGGTCAGTACTAAAATAGCATGCATTTTGTATGATCACTCTTATTTTTGTAAAATAATTAACATTTTGTAGATTGAAAAGGGGAATGTAAACTTTTGACCAACTGTATATTTACTGTAGCAAAAAGCACCGAATATGTTTTCTGAGGTGAATGTGATGTTACATGACATTGTTTAAAAGGTGTTATACTGACGTCTTTGTGCGACTGAGTGATTACAAGAGACAGGCTACGGATTTCGCTAAGTTGTACCCCTTCTTATAACATACTCTCGTATGTTTATTCATGTTTATTCATGCTGAAACTGACGTTAAAGTGGAGGAGATAATCGGTTCTGCTGTTTCTTTTAAACTGAGGTGCTACAGCGATCTGTCACTCCGCATTAAACAGCGCCAAAACGGCATTTATAGTTTGAATATGGCAGTAATATAGACCAAATATAAAATCTGAGACTTTGTTTCATATCAGAATTAACAAAGCACAAAGCGTATTGCACTTCAGTGTTCAGTTCGTTAACTATGTATACGTTGCATAAAAGGGGTATTTTATCGCATAAATAATAATGTCCATAATATTATATTACAAACATAACACAAATACAAGTTTCATTGATTTATTAGTCACACTGTCAGATCAGGTAACACGGGTTATGTTTCCACCGAAAGCACACTTTACTGGACATGTGCTATCATTTTTACTAGATATATCTATGTATCTCAGCTGCATGACAGGTAAAAAAATCGGTTGAGGGGACAAAAGCAATACTGAGGTTAATAAAACAGTTCCATCATGTTTGCAGTTGTTGACATGAGGAAAGAATAACATGTTTTTCTCAAAGCGTTCGCCTGTCAGGTACTGTACATGTCAGAGTGCCCTGTAATGCAATGTTGGAAAACAGTTCATATCCACACAAAATGACATTTACTCAGCTATGCATGGAATTGCGTAAATGTCAGAACACACTGGCAGAACGCAGACAACCTGAAGAGTGTCACACTGCCTTGATTAAAGGGATAGTTCAGCGGAAAATGAAAATTCAGTCCGGTGTTGTTTCAGACCTCATTGACTTTCATTATGTGGAGAAACATTCTTTTGTGTGACGCAGAAGAAAGAAAGTCACAGGTTTGGAACATCATGAAGGTTAGTAAATGATGATGTTGATGGAGACCAGGATTTAGTTTGGAGTTTGAGAAGGACTCATTAATAAGACGTCTGTCATTGGGAAAGGAAGAGGAGGGGAGCCTTAAGTCTGTCATAAGATACACGTCCTATCGGTTGATATCCAGCAGTGATTCAGACAAATGAGTTCTACACGCCTCAATCGATGAGAAATGCCGAGTGAGTCTGCTTCTTCTGAAGGGCCCTCCAAAGCATGACAAACATTTTAATCAGTCTCAAAAAGAAATAGTTCTTCTGAAGAACAGACAGAAATATCAGACGGCAGTCAGACTGACAACATATGCTCTCGCTGTGACAGGAAATAATGCTGCACAGCATCATTTCACACTGCATGTAATTATCCAGATATGCCTGCAAAATTTTCATCAGTACACTTAGAAGTTTACTGCAGAACTTAAAGTTAAAAACTATGAGGGAGAGAGTTTGGGGTGCTCTAACACCCATGTTAAGGCTTGAAAGCTATCCAAAATTATATGTGACACTTGATTTTTCTATCTTAAAGGAGAAGTTCACATTCATAACAAAAATATACAAATAATTTACTCACCCCTCCTTGTCATCCAAGATGTTTTTGGCTTTCTTTCTTCAGTCGTAAAGAAATTATGCATAATGCATAATAATGTTTGTCTTGTCTAGCTCCGCGTGAACTCTATTTGTATTTTGGTTCAAAACAGTTAGGGTATGTCAAAAAAGTTCCATCTCATTTTCTCCTCTAATTTACATTGCTGCAGTAGTACCGACTAGTGATGCGCGGGTCGTCTCATAACCCGCGGGCCCCGCGGGTAACCCGCGGGTCGGGTTGGGGCGGGTAAAGAAACTGTCACTTTATTTGCGGGGCGGGTTGGGGCGGGTCATTAAAAACAAAATAAAATTTAAAAAAATCAATGTATGTTGCGTGCAATCCCCTATAGCCTATATTACATATTTGGGAATATCTATTTTCATATTTTATTAAGTTCTTTAATAAGGTTATCAACACGTCACGTCACGAAAGCGCCAAGCAGCTCCCGCTGCCAGCCACAAGCGCATCAAGCGAACTCACATTCAGCTCTGCTGGCCTGGTGCTATGCGTATTTAAATCTCCTCTGATGCGCATTATCCTGCATTAGCCAAAATCATGACAGTCAACCACATCCAGTCATATGTGAATGAATGTAAATATTCGCTAAAAACACACAATAAAGACAGCAATGATGTAGTCAGGACTGTGGCGCTGGCTTGCTTTGAAATGTATTGCGCCCGCTGCGTCCTGCACCCTAGTCATTTTAAACAGTACATAATAACGAACACAATATCTTACAAATAAAAAGAAGCAGATTTTCATGATCAGAACTTCCTTAAACCAGTGAACCTTTAAACCTTTCAGTCCAAGGATCCAGTAAACGAATGCGTTCAAATAGAAAGTTCAAACCGATATTCATAAATGAAGCATATATACCCACATTTCTTCCGGCACCACTAACGTTACACCACTGATTATCTTGTTATTAATATGATTTGATTTATGGTTCATATTCATAATCGTACAGTATTGTTGCCAGTTTAAAGGGCATCACTAGTACCGACCCAGTGTTTACAAAGTGCACATGCAAAGAAGATCAAATGCCCTTTACAAAAAAAGTAAAACAGCAATGTATAGGACGATTTTGAAGTTGGATAAGAAAATTAGATCTAATTTTTTTTGACATACCCTAACTGTCTTGAACCAGAATACACAGAGTTCACGCAGAGCTAGACAAGATGAGCTACACTGTTAAAGAAAAGTTGATTCAACTTAAAAAAGTAAGTGTTCTTGCTGCCTTAAAATGTTAAGTTTAGTGAACATGAAATGTTAAGTTGTACTACACGAAAACGTGGATATTTAAGTTGAGTAAACTTGAAATTTTAAGGCAGCACGAACACTTACCTTTTTAAGTTGAAAGAACTTTTTTTCTTTTCTTTTTTGACAGTGTAGATAAGACCCTTCTTCCTCGCCTGGGATTGTTACACGATACCTTTTACTCACCCTCATGTCGTTTAAAACCCGTAAGACCTTCGTTTATCATCAGAACACAAATTAAGATATTTCTGATGAAATCTGAGAGCTTTCTGAACCTGTATAGACAGCAATGCAACTACCACATTCAAGGCCCAGAATAGTAGTAAAGACATCTTTTAAAAAAAAAAGTCCATACGACAGCAGTGGTTTGGACATCAGAAGATCTTACAGGTTTGGAACGAGTAATTAATGACAGAATTTTCATTTTTGGGTTAACTAAACAACACCAACCCCGATGGAAACCACTGTACTGTATTCAAACTCTAACTAAACTCAAGTGTTCAGACCAGAGTTATTCAAACAGTTGCATGTAGTCCAATTTGTGTCACTGCAAATTAAATAGTATTGCAGGGAGATAAAATGTTGATTATCATCTAATCCTCTTTTCCATATGGACAAATAGGTCTGTTGCTAGTACAACGCCTAAACAGTTTGGCCCAAACAGATGTTACACACACACTCACACACAGAACAGCAGCCTGTTGCCTCAGTAACAGCACCTGGTTCTAAAACAGCAATATCCGCATCAATATGTGACAAACACACTGCATAGCTTAATAATACTTCATTTTTTAAGCTTTGAGTGCTGCAGTCTCGCATTATGCAACATAGCATTAAACAATTAAACAAGAAACCTATAATGTAGATGTCCTTGGCTGTATGTGTTGATTTAGACAAGATCACTTGTAATAAGTAGTTTGTTTGTAACTCTGGTAGAAGTGCCTGTCTTGGATTAATAAAGCCTGTTAAAGTGGTCAATCATGCCGTCTCAAGTGGCCACTTTTTCTGTAGTGAAGGACATTATTGTGACGTTACCACATTCAAAGTGCTTCTGCTTTTGTCAGCTAGAAGAATCATATCGTAAAGTCCAATGAAAAGATGCTAAGCTGCTTTTAGAACTTTTAATTGCTCTCAAATATAATAAAAACATTTACTTTACTACTTCACATTATGGTAAATGGAGAGATTAATCATGGAGCACTAATGCCATCTGGTGGATACTTACGTTCTGTTTTTGTTGTGATTTTACCTGATGTTCAAAGAATAGTTCATCCAAGAATGAAAATTCTGTCTTCATTTACTCGCCATAATGTGGTTCAAAACCAGTAAGATCTGTGGAAGACAAATAGAAGATGTTTAGCAGAATGTCCAAGCTGTTCTTTTCCATAAAATTAATCCAACAAAAAACAAAGCACCTCTATTGTATGAGAAAGTTAGTTTGGATGAGGAAAAGAACAACATTTAAATTGGCATTGGCTGAAAAGCTTTGTTCAGTTTAAACAAGTTGTGTTTAGAACTCGCTGTAGTTTAGAAAATGGTCAAATATGACAAGAACTAAAGAGTTAAGCCGTGTCAGAACAAATTCAACTGAACATTTTTATGACTTAAATTTATTAAATATGGTAAATCAAACTGGTTTGGTACTGTATCGGGGCAAAAAAGTGTAAAAACAAAGAGATATAAAACAAATGTGTAATGTTAAAACAGATTTCTATTCCCATGATATTCTGTTGAACTTTCTGTTTATAAAATAATGTTCATAAAAACTGTATTACAGTTTTCAGAAACATATTAAGCAGCACTATTGTTCTCAACATTGATAATAATAAATATTATTAATTGAGCATTAAATCAGAATATAATAATAATTGTTGAAGAATCATGTGACACTGAAGACTGGAGTAATGATGCTGAAAATAAAGCTTTTTTCCATCACAGGAAAAAATTACATATTAAAATATATGAAAATAGAAATCAGTTATGATAATAATAATACATTTAATAATATTTCACAATTTTACAGTTTTTACAGTTTTTACTGAAATGCAGCCTTGGTGGAAGAGACTGCTTTCCAAAAAAACTTACTGACCCCAAACTTTTGAACAGTAGTGTGTATTTTCTGTTCTCCAAAGTGTTCACAGAGTTCAGCAAGTCTCTGCATACATATGGATGTAGTCAGTTACCATTAGAGATAGACACAAAAAGATAAGTGCTTCGGTATGTTAAAGGTTTTTGTGTATGCGTGTGTGAGCATTTTGAGGAACAACCCTGCGTCTGTGATTCTGTTAGACCAACAACTTTCACATTTCAGCAGCTGAGAACTCAAGCGAAGGGCAAAAGAAAGTCTAAGGCAATTGATTTTCCTTCAAAACAAGCCGTTTCTAACTCAAGTCTGCCAGGATGTACACAAACCATTGCAGGACGCTCAACAACAGTCCATCATGTTATCCATGTTATTGTAAAGCCTTACAAACACAGTGAATGTCTGATTTGAAAACATATGGTATAAATGTGGACATATAAAAATTAAGATTTGATTCAATCTACAAACCAAGAAGTGTCTTCCCAAAGGACCTCCAGAGCAGAATGGAGTAATTGTAATGCATGTCAATATGACTCCTGTCCACCAGAGGGCAAACACTCTCTACACATTTGTCAATCAGGCTCCTCATTTGAATCTCATCTACATGTGGCTGAAGTTTCACCCCTTGTAAGACCTTGTTTTCCACATGTCCATGCAAACATCTGCAAGAAGAAGAATTACTTTAAAGATGTATAATTAATAATCTATTCAAAAGTCAGTTCGCTTTTTCTGTTTATTTCCTCTTTTGGTGGTTTTGCCAGGTCAGAGTAACCTGAGAAAATAGATCATGCTGAAAAAATAGAGTGTTTGACGACACATTTGGGACAGGTATCTTCAGTCCAAAACCCAAAAACCGACCTGGCAACTTTGTAAATTTGAAAGTGATCGTTTTTGCAGAAAGGAATAAATTGGAAACTAAACGACTCAAGTTTGATTCCTACATATTTGAAAATCCAAATTCAACTTTGTTCTAAGATTATAATTGGATAGTGACTTACATTTCACATGTTTCAAAACAAGGGGTAAAAAAATGCCTCTGCACAATCAAACAAAATATTACGGCTCTAAATCTAGATTAAACTTTGTTCAATTACAATTGAATAATGACTTACAATTCAGACCTTTCAGAAATAAATTGGCAACTCAAGTTTGGTTCTCATATATTTTAAGACAAAGCCATTTTGGTACCTACCAGGGGCAGAATTTAACGAGGGCTCAAAGCTAAAAATTCCTTAAAAATGAACAAAAATGCCCTATAAATTCAAGACAAAGGGGTAAAAAAAAATGCCCCTGCACAATTAAACAACGTATTACGGCTGCAAATTAAACTTTGCTCTACAATTGAATAACAACTTACATTTCAGATGTTTCAGGAATAAATTGGCAACTCAAGTTTGGTTCCCATATATTTTAAGACAAAGCCATTTTGGTCCCAACCAGGGTCGGAAATTAACGAGGGCTTGTGGCAAAAATGCCACCGAAAAAAAACAAAACAAAAATGCCGTATAAATTCCACAATCGGGCAAAAAATGCTCCTGCACAATTAAATAATGTATTACAGCTCCAAATCGAAATTAAACTTTGTTCTACAATTGAATAATAACTTCAATTTAGACATTTCAGGAATAAATTGCCAACTCAAGTTTGGTTCCTATATATTTTAAGACAAAGCCATTTTGGTACCAACCAGGGTCGGAAATGAATGAGGTCTTGTGGCAAAAATGCCACTAAAATGAACAAAAATGCTAAATTCAAGATAAAGTGGCAAAAAATGCTCCTGCACAATTAAACAACATATTACGGCTCCAAATCCAGATGAAACGTTGTTCTACGATTACAATTGAATAACGATTCACATTTCAGACGTTTCAGTAATAAATTGCCAACTCAAGTTTGGTTCCTGTCGAAAATTAATGAGGGTTTAGGGCAAAAATGCCACCAAAATGAACAAAAAATAAAACGTCCCTGCACAATTAAACAATGTATTACAGCTCCAAATCCAAATTAAACTTTGTTCTACAATGGAATAACAACTTACATTTCAGACGTTTCAGGAATAAATTGGCAACTCAAGTTTGCTTTCGTATGTATTTTAAGACAAAGCCATTTTGGTACAAACCAGGGTCAGAAATTAATGAGGGCTTGTGGCAAAAATGGTTTAGGGCAAAAATGCCACCAAAATGAAAAAAAAAAAAAAAAAATGTCCCTGCACAATTAAACAATGTATTACAGCTCCAAATCCAAATTAAACTTTGTTCTACAACTGAATAACAACTTACATTTCAGACGTTTCAGAAATAAATTGGCAACTCAAGTTTGCTTTCGTATGTATTTTAAGACAAAGCCATTTTGGTACAAACCAGGGTCAGAAATTAATGAGGGCTTGTGGCAAAATGCCTTAAAACTGAACAAAAATGCCCTATAAATTCAAGACAAAGGGGTGAAAAAAAGCCCCTGCACAATTAAACAACGTATTACGGCTCAAAATCTAGATTCAATTTTGTTCTAAGATTACAATGGAATAAGGACTTACAATTCAGACCTTTCAAGAATAAATTGGCAACTCAAGTTTGGTTCCTCTATATTTTAAGACAAAGCCATTTTGGTATCAACCAGGGTCAGAAATTAACGAGGGCTTGTGGCAAAAATGCCTTAAAAATGGACAAAAATGCCCAATAAATTTAAGATAAAGGGGCAAAAAATGCTCCTGCACCATTAAACAACGTATTACGGCTCCAAAACTTTGTACTAAGATTACAATGGAATAATGATTTACAATTCAGACCTTTAAGGAATAAACTGGTAACTCAAGTTTGGTTCCTATATATTTTAAGACAAAGCCATTTTGGTATCAACAATGGTCAGAAATTAACGAGGGCTTGATTCAAGATAAATGGGCAAAAAATGCTCCTGCATAATTAAACACCGTATTACAGCTCCAAATCCAGATTAAACTTTGTTCTAAGATCACAACTGAATAACGATTCACATTTCAGACGTTTCAGTAATAAATTGCCAACTCAAGTTTGGTCCTGTCGGAAATTAATGAGGGTTTATGGCAAAAATGCCACCAAAATGAACAAAAAATCCCTATAAATTCAAGACAAATGGGTAAAAAAAAAAAAAATGTCCCTGCACAATTAAACAATGTATAACGACTCCAAATCAAGATTAAACTTTGTTCTAAGTTACAATTGAATAACAATTTACATTTCAGATGTTTCAGGAATAAATTGGCAACTCAAGTTTGGTTCTTATATATTTTAAGATAAAGCCATTTTGGTACCAACCAGGGTCAGAAATTAACGAGGTGCTTATGGCAAAAATGCCACCAAAATGAACCAAAATGAAAAATTCCCTATAAATTCAAGACAAAGGGGTAAAACATGTCCCTGCACAATTACACAAGGTATTAAGGCTGTTGCCATTTAAATAAAATGTGAAAATAAATGAATAGCGTCAGTTCGCTGAATAACATTTGCATTCGCTCAAACCGCATTTGACTGCTTTTACTTGCTGTTTTATGCATCCTTAAGGTTTGCACAAACCAATCAAACGCGTTTCTGTTGAACTTAGGAATGCATTGGCCAATCAGAGGCACTTTGATTAGTCAACGCTGAAAACGCCGGAGCTGTTGAAGAGCTCTCAAGCTCGCAATATTCCTTATCGTAAATAACACAGTGCAGATACGGTGTAAGTTAAATAAAAGATTAATTTCGTAGCTTTAGTGATTATAATGGGAGTTTTTGCATAACTTGTGCTAGACTTCAGCTAGGCTAAGATCATGGACCAACATGTTTGTCTGTGAAGCCAGAACGTGACCAACGTGATCAAAACGAAACAAAAACATTGTATATTGTTTTCTATATCGATATTAATAATAATTGTTACAATATAAAGAGCAATAATCTTCAATAATGCGTTTTGTCATAATATTGCAGACATGTGAGCTCCTGTTTTTTACATGTAGCCTATAATTTAGATACAATTTTAAAAAGTCTATTGTTATTGACAAGAGTTTAAAATAGCCTATTGGTTGAAGTAATCAGGTAAATGTAAGTATTGAAACATGGTTTTTATAATAATAGGGTGATGTAAAAGTTAATTTCTGACCCTGAAACGTGGCATTTTTAATCTGAATTAAATTTTGTTGTAAGATTATCATTTCAAACGTTTCTTGGGTTATCACATGACTTTATACATCTTAAAATACAGCATAGAAGTTCTGTGCTGCTTTCATGATTCGGTCTGGAGCTTGATTAACAGCCATTGTTTGAAAAATATCAGCATGAACTTTGTTTAAAATATCTCCTTTTGTGTTTCACAGTAGAAAGTCACATTTGGAACGACTTGAGGGTGAGTAAACGATGACAGAATTTCCCCCTGACATTTGTTTCTCATTATTGTCTGCCTGGGTTGGATCTGGATCAACTACATTGCATGTTGCTTAAAAGCTCAGCTGGACTCTTCAAGCAAGTCAAATTCTACACAATAGTTGCCAAATGTACAGTAGTAGCCACTCCAATAACTCGTCCTGACATGTGTGTACTTGGTGTAAATGTAGATGTATCATGTGTACGAAAAATATGTGGTAGAACTTTACAGTTAGCGGCTCGATCCAGACTCCCCACAAACATTATCCTTAACCATAAACATGCCTCTAACCTCAAATCCAGTTATTTGTGAAGGCGATGAAATGACAGGGACTGGACTGTGGTGGAAAGCATGCTGTGTGGTTACAGTCAGCGGGGCGTTCATGGTCAAAACCATGACAAGTGGAAGCCAAATGCAATTTATTGCTCGACTCACTTTCCTGAGTATGTTCCTCTCATTACTGATCTGAGGCACATAAGTATTTTAAGCCCCCAGGCCAAGCATGGCTTATGAACATCACAAAGTAAATAAAATGTAATTATAAGACTTAGAGTTAGTTATTACAAAATTTGAAGGCAGGTCAATGACAAACAATAGATTTGAATAATAATGGTAAAATATAACTTTTAAATAAATTAATTCAATAAAGTTTTAAAAATGTGGTAAGTTCTTAGAAAGGATTTGCATTTTCAAAGTATTTTAAATAAATTAATAAATCAGGACCAAAAAAATAAGCATTATGTTTAATATCAAATAAAAATATTAGATTCATAATTACGTTTTTCTAAGAAATAAAAATAAAAGGTGATGTCCAACTAAATTTTCTACTTCTATTTAAAAATGTCTTCTTTTTTTTCCTTATTATATCAGGATAGCTGTAATACCCTGACATTTCTACCTTTTACCCTCAAAAAAGACAAAAAATAAATAAAAAGGAGGTTTTATTGTATGAATTGCATTTTTATGCATTTTGAACACATTAATAAATCCACACAAAAAATAAAACATGATATTTAATATAAAATAAAAATATTATTCATAATTATGTTGTCTTAAGAAATAAAAATAAAAGGTGATGTCCAACAAAATGTTCTATTTTTATTTAAAAATGTAAACATTTCTTCATTATGATATCAGGATAGCTGCAGCACCCTGACATTTTTAACTTTTACCCTCGAAAAAGAAAAAAAAAAATAATTAAAAAGAAGGTTTCATTGCATGAAATACTTTTTTTTAATGCATTTTTAATAAATTAATAAATCCGGACCAAAAAAGCATCGTGTTTAATAATATATATATATATTGTTACGCCCCCGTCTAGGGTGGGGGTGCAACATGAAAGAGTGCAAGGACGAAGTAAATGAATTAACAATGTTTTAATGAAAATAATGAAATTTACAATACAGACGGGGAATTATGTCTTCAGGAGCCGACCAGGCCAAAATAACAAACAAAAATAACTAACAATTGAATACCTCTAAATTACCTATTTACAAAAGAGAAGAAAAGAAAATACAAATCACTTCCCTAACTCCCTGTACACAAAAACAGTCAATAAAAGAATCAAACAAAAATGGCGTCGGTCTCCCTACCTCCCCAATAATACTGTCTACAATTATTTAAAGATCAGCAGTCAAATCCAGTAAGGGCAATCCAGAATCAGAGTCAAAAACAGGCAGAAGTCAGAATTACAAGAAGGGCTAAGAACACTAACAACAAGCAAACACTAAACAACCAAACTCACTCTGTTACACACTCAAATATTCACACACAGATTCTCAATCTTACTAACACAGGTGACTAGCTAACAGCAAGGGCGAAGTAACAAGCAAACGAGCATCAGAGCTATCAGAGCTCCAGCAGGAAGTGAGGGTGGAGTCTTTATAGGCAGCAGGAAGTCAGCTGACCAGGCAGGGTGTGGCATCAATTAGGCTACAGGAGCCAATCAGCTTCGTCCTGCACAGAAAGACACAAAACACTTCCCAAAACAGAGAAATAAAACAAAAAGGGACGTAACACCCCCATACACAAGATTAAACATGTTTCAGGTTTATACACAAACTCTTGACAGCGAATCAGCAATAACATTATCTTTGCCCTTTTTATATTTGATGTCCAAGTTAAAATCTTGACAGACTAAAGCCCAACGCATAAGTCTTTGATTTTTGTTACAAAATTTTTGCAAAAATACAAGAGGGTTATGATCAGTAAAAACTTCAACAGGTTGGGAACTTGAACCAACGTAAACTTCGAAGTGTTGCAAAGCTAACAAAAGGGCAAGGGCTTCCTTCTCAATTGTACTGTAGTTACATTGGTGGCGATTGAATTTCTTAGAAAAGAAACACAAGGGATGATCAACTCCATTTTTATCTTCCTGTAACAGTACAGCACCGGCACCAGTACCACTAGCATCAACCTCAAGTTTAAAAGCTTTTGAAAAGTCGGGAGAAGCTAAGGGCCTGTCCACACGGAGACGCGTTTCGCTGTATACGTATACATTTTTTATCGTATTGGCGTTTCATCCACACGGATCCGGCGTTTTAGGAGACTGAAACCGCTATTTTTTGAAACCGGGTCCCAAAGTGGATAAATCTGAAAACGACACCCTCGCGGTTTCGTGTGTACAGCCAATCCGTATATTTTGTGAAACGATGATGTCATCACATCACGTGTCGGCTGCGTCACACGTAACAGCAACAACAATATTGGCGGACTACATGATTGTGTTCGTGTTGCTACTAAGCCTACTAGCTTTATTACAGCAAAATCTATTGCTTCTATGCAACTGTTATGAGCAACAAGCGATAATGTTCGCATCTTCGTCTTCTTCTTCTTAGTTCGTATACAGCGCGCAAAGTTATGCGCATGCTCAAAGTCTTCTTCTCCGTGTATAGTGTATCTCTATGGCAGAATTACAGCGCCCCATACTGGTCTGACATATATACTACACCGTTTTCAGTGGTTTCGTGTTTACGGAACTTTTTTTAGAACGAGGGAAAAAAAATGATCAGACAGGGAACGCACCGGCTTCGTGTGGACGGAGACTAAAATTGGGGCACTACACAACAAATTCTTCAAAGAATCAAAAGCACCCTGACACTGAGGGGACCAAACAAATGGAACAGCTTTACGGAGGTTATCAGTAAGTGGTTTCACTACGTCAGAAAAATTCCTACAGAAACTTCTGTAGTATCCTGCCATGCCCAGGAAGCGTCGGAGTTCTCTTTTTGTTTGAGGTACAGGAAAGTTAACAATGGCAGTAACTTTGGCTTCTACCGGTCTTACGGTACCCTGGCCGACTTTCTTTCCTAAATATTGAACAGTAGCATGACAAAATTCACACTTGGCAAGGTTGAGTGTTAAATTGGCTTCCTTAAATCTAGTGAACACTTCTTCTAATGTTTTCAAATGACCTTCCCAGGTCTCTGAATAGCACACAACATCATCAAGATAAGCTTCACAATGGTTCACATTGGACAGTACTTTACACATTAAACGTTGAAACGTTGCTGGAGCGTTTCGAAGACCGAAGGCTAACACCTTGTATTGAAGAAAGGCATCTGGAGTAGCGAATGCTGAAATTTCTGAGGCACGTTCTGTAAGTGGCACTTGCCAATAACCCTTAAGTAAGTCTAATTTGGTTACAAACTTAGATCTTCCAATTCTGTCATTACAGTCTTCTATACGTGGAAGGGGATAAGAATCCGCCTTAGTGACTTGGTTAACCTTTCTGTAGTCGGTGCAGAAATGTGTGGAACCATCAGGTTTGGGAACCAACAAACAGGGTGAACACCAGGGACTAGAGCTAGGTACAGCCAAACCATGCTTCAAAAGGTAGTCTGTTTCCTGCTTCATTATCTCACGTTTAGTAGGGTTTACACGATATGCATTTTGCTTGATTGGACGATGATCACCGACATCAATATCATGTTTTAGAACAGATGTTATAGTTGGCACATCGGAAAAGAGTGATGAAAATTTTTCAATTAACTGTAATAACTCATTTCGGGGTGACTCAGATAAGTGGGAGAGTTTTGAACTTAACGTTGCAAGGGTTTCGGAATTTTGCAAACGAGCACTGGATATGGCAGTACTGCCCAAACGAAGATCATCCACACATGGAGAATCAGCAGACGAAACAACTTCTACAGGAACTGCTATAGAAGGGCAAGTAGTTGGAGAAGATCTGGAACTTTCAGAGTCTGAACGGGAAACATATGACTTTAGCATATTAATGTGGCAAACACGGGACTTTCTGTGCCTCTCAGGAGTTCGTACAACATAGTCTAGATCACTTAACTTCTCCTCAATTTCATATGGGCCTGTAAACTTTGCTTGCAGAGAGGAACCTGGCAAGGGCATTAACACAAGCACTTTATCACCAACCTTGAATGAACGTTTGACTGACTTTTTGTCATAATGATCCTTCATTTTGGATTGTGAGGAGGCTAAAGACTGATGAGCTAATTTCCAAACAGAATGCAACCTTTCACGAAATGAACTGACATGGTTTAACACATGGGTGGGAGACTTAAAGAGGGAATCTCAGCAAGAAGATGCTCTTGAAGCAACTTTAAGGGTCCACGAACGGAATGTCCAAAGACTAATTCAGCTGGGCTGAATCCCAAGGACTCCTGGACTGTGTTACGAACTGCAAACAACAAAAATGGTAACTGCTCATCCCAATCTTTCTGATGCTCTATGCAATAAGTACGAATCAAAGACTTCAAGGTTTGGTGGAAGCGTTCCAACATACCTTGAGACTGCGGATGGTATGAAGTAGACATTGTGTGGGTAATGTTCAGTTCGTTCATTGCTTTACGAAATATGTGTGAAGTGAAATTTGTTCCTTGGTCAGATTGAATAACCTTTGGTAAACCAAAAGTGGTGCAAAATTTCACAAGAGCTTTCACAACGTTGGGGGACTTCAGAGAACGTAATGGGACGGCTTCAGGAAATCTAGTGGCGGAGCACATCATAGTCAACAAATACACATGTCCTGACTTAGTCTTGGGCAAAGGTCCTACACAGTCTATCACAAGCTTTTCAAATGGTTCATTTAAAACCGGAACTGGCTTTAAAGGTGCTGGAGACACAACCTGGTTGGGCTTTCCTGCAATTTGACAAGAATGGCATGAACGACAATACTGTGACACAGAGGATTTCATTCCTGGCCAGAAGAAATGTTTTAAGAGGTTGTGATAAGTTTTCCTAACGCCTAGATGTGCTGAAAGTTCATGATCATGGGCTAGACTTAATATGTACCCACGGTAAGGTTGTGGAACAACAATTTGAAACGCAGAACTCCAATCGTGTTTTACTTTTTCGGGACTCCACTTTCGCATGAGTACACCATCATCTAGAAAATATGCAGTTGCATATTTAGGCAAATCAGACTTATCTACCACAGAGGATCGACACACCAGAATTTCATCAGCATTCTGAGCGCTAATTAACTGTTGCTTACTAAAAGGAAAATCAAAGCTAGGCTGAACAATCACATCTGAAGAACACTCTTTTTCAACTTCAGGGATCCTATCTGACATTTCTGAACCCATAAAGGAGTTAGAAAGATCAACCTCATCCTCAAACTTCCGTGCTTGTGCACGAGTGACAACACATGACTGAAAAACATTGGGAAATTCCTGCACTAATGCATCATTTTCAGACACACAAGGTACATCAATAACCTCAGGTAAAGCAGTAACTTTACTTCCAGCTAGATCATTTCCAAGAATAAGAGAAATACCCTTCACTGGCAATTGAGAACGTACAGCAACTTTGACTAAACCAGTCACAATGTTAGAACGCAAGTAAATGTTGTGTAAAGGAACTCTCACAACCCCTAACTCAATTCCTTGAATCAACACATCGGATCCGCAACTAGACTGAGAAGAAAACGGTAACGTATTTGCCAAAATAAACGTCTGTGCAGCACCAGTATCTCGCAAGATACGCACAGGTTTAAACTCAGAATCAGAATTAGATAATGCAACAGCACCATCACAAACAAACGGTTCAAACGTCGGATCAACAGAGTTCAGTGGCTCTGAAGAGGAAACACGAATGAAAGCTACACTTTTAGTGTTTTGAGCTTTTCGCTGGTTCTTACGCTGCAGTGATGGACAAACAGCAATCACATGTCCCATTTCATGACAATAGAAACATTCACGATCTGCCAAAGTAGTGTCTAGTGATTGTTCAACTTTTTGTGTACGTCTAGAATAATAAGTACGATCAGCTGAAGTGCGTGCAAAAGAACGTGGTGACGAAAAAGCAACTTTGTGTGTGAGTACAAACTCGTCTGCAAAAACAGCAGCATCAGCAAGAGAGGAAACTTTCTGTTCATTCAAATAAACAACAATAAACAACAATGAAATCCTTTCAGAAATGCAATTTTTAAACTCCTCAACCAAGATTAACTCCTTTAACTGTTCAAAAGTCGTGATTTTACTAGCATTACACCATTTTTCAAACAGAGTAGTCTTCTCACGAGCGAACTCAACAAAAGTTTGACTGGGGATTTTTACATGTCTTCTAAATTTCTGACGATAAGCCTCCGGAACTAACTCATATGCACGTAACACGGCCGCTTTAATCGCGTCATAATCCAAACTTTGTTCTAACGTTAGAGCGGAGCACACCTCCTGTGCTTTTCCTAACAGTTTGCACTGCAAAAGCAAAGGCCAAATATGTCTAGGCCACTGTAAAGTGGTCGCGATGCGTTCAAAAACAGTGAAGTACGTGTCGACTTCACTCTCTCTGAAAGACGGAACTAACGAGATTTGTTTACTAATATCGAAACCAAACGAATTTACCGATGCCGTTTGCGACGCTGCAGGGAGAGGAGAGATTGCACTCACTGGCCCAGGAATTATATTTCCCTTTTCCTCGGGAGAAGGACTCGGAGGCTGGCCAGTCTTTAACTGGAGCTCAAGCTCTTTCAGACGAACATCACGCCGCGTCTCAAGCTCAAGAGCTCGGACCTGTAGCAGCTGACTTTGGTACTGTTGGCGACTGAGTTCCAGCTCTAATTCCTTCAAGCGCACCGCCAACATTTTATCCGGTGAAGACGGGGGAATGGGATCTATGCCAACGACTACGTCAGATTTGAGTTCCACCTCAGCAGCACCCAAACCTTCAGATAGTTCAAGGTGAGAAGCAACACCCGAAACCACACCCGCTTCCGGTAATATCCTTTGTTTTACGAGCTCTGTGCACAACACCTCTTTAATCTCCCTCTTAAGTGCAGAACGAGGAACGACGATATCAAAGAAATCAGCAATCAGTAATAAATCATCCTTACGGCACTTTTCAATTTGTTCATGTGTGGGCGCGATCGTAAACTTATCCAATTCAAATTTTGAAGACATCACGCAACCTGAATTTCCTCCCACACAAAGTAAAAACCCCAGGCAAACAATAAGTTGAATAACGCGTAGATTGCTTTGTTTTACTGATGAAAAGGTTTGTAATTTCATCCAAGAAAAAATAGGACGAGCCCCCAATTTCATGTTACGCCCCCGTCTAGGGTGGGGGTGCAACATGAAAGAGTGCAAGGACGAAGTAAATGAATTAACAATGTTTTAATGAAAATAATGAAATTTACAATACAGACGGGGAATTATGTCTTCAGGAGCCGACCAGGCCAAAATAACAAACAAAAATAACTAACAATTGAATACCTCTAAATTACCTATTTACAAAAGAAAAGAAAAGAAAATACAAATCACTTCCCTAACTCCCTGTACACAAAAACAGTCAATAAAAGAATCAAACAAAAATGGCGTCGGTCTCCCTACCTCCCCAATAATACTGTCTACAATTATTTAAAGATCAGCAGTCAAATCCAGTAAGGGCAATCCAGAATCAGAGTCAAAAACAGGCAGAAGTCAGAATTACAAGAAGGGCTAAGAACACTAACAACAAGCAAACACTAAACAACCAAACTCACTCTGTTACACACTCAAATATTCACACACAGATTCTCAATCTTACTAACACAGGTGACTAGCTAACAGCAAGGGCGAAGTAACAAGCAAACGAGCATCAGAGCTATCAGAGCTCCAGCAGGAAGTGAGGGTGGAGTCTTTATAGGCAGCAGGAAGTCAGCTGACCAGGCAGGGTGTGGCATCAATTAGGCTACAGGAACCAATCAGCTTCGTCCTGCACAGAAAGACACAAAACACTTCCCAAAACAGAGAAATAAAACAAAAAGGGACGTAACAATATATATATATATATATATATATATATATATATATATATATATATATATATATATATATTTAGTATAAAAAATAAAAGATAATGTCAAACTGAATTTAATATTTCTACTTCTAATAAAAAATGTCAGTATTTTTTTTATTTTTATTATGATATCAGGACAGTTTATCAGCCTGATATTTTTAACTTTTACCCTTGAAAATAAAAAAAATTAAATAAAAATGAGGTTTCATTGTATGTATTAATTGCATTTTTAATGCATTTTGCATTTGATCTGGACAAAATAAGCATCATGCTTAATATCAAATAAAAATATTAAATTCATAATTACATTTTTCCAAGAAACAAAAATAAAAGGTGATGTCCAACTAAATATTCTACTTCTATTTAAAATGTTGTCTGTTGTCTTTTTTTTTTCCATTATTATATCAGGATAGCTGTAATACCCTGACATTTCCACCTTTTACCCTCAAAAAAGATAAACAAAAATAATAAAAATAAATAAATTTAATTACATTAATTGCATTTTTTATGCATTTTGAACACATTAATAAATCCAGACAAAAAAAAAAAAAAATTAATATCAAATAAAAATATTAGATTCATAATTATGTTTTTTAAGAAATAAAAATAAAAGGAGATGTGTAACTAAATTTTCTATTTCTATATAAAAATGTAAAAATTTCTTACCCTCGAAAAAGAAAAAAAGAAATTAAAAAAGTTTCATTGCATGAATTACTTTTTTAATGCATTTTGAATAAATTAATAAATCCAGACAACAAAAAAGCATCATGTTTTATATATATATATATATATATATATATATATATATATATATATGAAAAGTTAGATTCATAATTACATTATGAATTATAATTCTTAGTTTTCTCTAAGAAATAAAAATAAAAGATGATGTCAAAATAAATTAGGAAGTTTTTTTTTTTTAAAAGATAATAAGACATAATGTCAGACTGAATTTTATATTTCTACTTCTAATAATAAATGTCAGTATTTAATATATATATTTTTTTCTTAATTATGATATCAGGACAGTTTTATCACCCTGAAATTAAAAAAAAAAAGAGGTTTCATTGTATATATGAATTGCATTTTTAATGCATTTTAAATAAATTAATAAATCTGGACAAAAATAAGCATCATGCTTAATTTCAATATTAGGATGTCTGTAAAATAAATAAAAAGAAATAAAAATAAAAAGTGATGTACAACAAAAATGTTTTTTTTTTTTTTAATATTCAAAAATCTAATTTATTTTAATTTGTTTTTCATTACGATATCAGGACGGCTGTATCATATTTTTTTACTTTCACCCTCGAAAAAAAAAAAAAACTTAAAATAAATCCTGACAAATGAATAAGCATCATGTTTAATATCAAATAAAAATATTAGATTCATAATTATGTTTTTCTAAGAAATAAAAGATAGTGTCAAACAATTTTTTTTATTGCTATTCAAAAATGTAATTTATTTTTTATTTAATATTTTTTTCCTTCATTTTGATATCAGGATGTCTGTATAATTACATTGTTCTAAGAAATAAAAATAAATGATACTGTTAAACTGATTTCTTTTTTTATTTCTATTCAAAAATGTCATTTGTTTTTTATTTAATATTTTTTTCCTTCATTTTGATATTAGGATGTCTGTATAATAAAAAATTTTAAGAAATAAAAATAAAAAGTGATGTGCAACAAAAATATATATTTTTTAATATTCAAAAATCTAATTTATAAAAAAAAATATTCATTACGATTTCAGGACCCTTGAAAAAAAAAGAAAAGAAATAAATCCTGACAAATAAATAAGCATCAAGTTTAGTATCAAATAAAAATATTAATTCCATAATTATGTTTTTCTAAGAAATAAAAATAAAAGATAGTGTCAAACTGAATTTTTTTTATTTCTATTCAAAAATCTAATTTATTTAATATTTTTTGCCTTCATTTTGATATCAGGATATCTGTATAATTACATTTTTCTAAGAAATAAAATAAAAGGTGATGTGCAACAATTTTTTTTTAATATATTCAAAAAACTCATTTATTTCAAATGTTTTATTCATTACAATATCAGGACGGCTGTCTCACCCTGACATTTTTTACTTTCATCCTCGAAAAAAAAAAAAAAAAAATCATTGCATTTTAATGCATTTTGTGTAAATTAATAAATCCTGACAAATAAATAAGCATCATGTTTAATATCAAACAAAAATATTAAATTGTAATTACAATTTTCTAAAAAATAAAAACAAGAGATGATATCAAACTGAATTTTCTATTTCTATAAAAATGTAATTTATTATTTTTATTTTTTCCTTATTATGCATGTATAAAAAGCATTTTTAACACATTTTGAATAAATGAATCAATCCGGACAAAAAATAAGCATTATTTCATTGAGCCAGCCATATGCTGATCATTGGTTATGTGTGTTCAAATCTACATCCGTCATATGCAGGTGTTTTTAAAGGGCATGCTGCAGCCTCAAAGCTATTTAAGCAGTGTGTGTGTGTGTGTGTGTGTGTGTGTGTGTTTTATATTATACGCTCTCATATTTCCATGCTATGTGCTGATGCAGCACAAGGGCTACAGCCGCACCTGGTGTGTGAGAAGACTTCACCAGATGCTGTTGCTCTAGTATCACACAAACACACACACTCATACATACATATGCATTTATTTTCGATTACCAGTATGTCTGTATGCAAATACTGTTATTCAAATATTCATGCATGCAAGAGCATGTTTTCAGTATGCATACACACACACGCAACCACATTCATTTTTATTTGCCGTTACTGTAAATGTTCATATTTTACAAATCAAGCGTCTAAACTCCACACCAACTCATTTTCCGAGTTTGTTCATTTCTGCGGGCGTCCATATCTAATGACCGTCTGGACACAGCTGCACATTTTCCAAAAGTCTACCAAGTTCTGAATCTTGGAATGCTTTGAGTGTGACCTGTTTGCTCACATTCCAGACAAGTGTAATTCCCAGCAGAGGGTGTTGGAAAGAGCTGATTGCCAGAACACATCACAGGGATTTCTGGTTGAATGAATTCAAGTTCTTTGTTTTTCCATCAATTACACGCTAAATGATGATGATGATGAGAGGTTTCTTACTGTAACCGTGTTCAAAACCGTTGTAGCCCAACTGTGTTATCAAAGTAGGGATGTGAGAGCTTTAGAAAAATGTTTAGAAAAGCCAAAAGAGAAACTTAGTCCTCTGTTTGTTGTATTTTGAAAGTTCTGGCACCGTCATTATTGATGATAAAACAACTGTGCCGTCTGACAGGACTGCTGGTCCAAAAACTTGATTAAAGGTAAACGGTTACTCTGAAAAAACTGCGTACTGAGAAATGAAGTGTCTCTTATCAGCCCATTTAGAGGAAAAAATAGTCAAGCTTTGGTTAAAAGGTGCTCCAAAGTTCAAGAGAAACGTCACGCACTTAAAATAAAGGCTATTTTTTTCTTAAAAATAAAATAAAATAAATAATACAAGTTCATTTTTAATTTTTTTAATTATAAATTGATTTATCAGCACAACATTAGCATAAAATGTATATTTTACTCTGTTTTAATTTGTTTAAAATCCTAAAACTTTGTTTATTTCCCAGTTTGTAGCACAAAGTGCAACTTTTCAAATATTTTGTATTCATTTTGCATCATAATGTTTGTTTTAATTTGTTTAAAATTTTAACATTTTGTTTATTTCCAGGTTTACAGTGCAAAAATATTTTTTTATTATTTTTGCATCATAATGTTTCTTTGCTTTAATGTATTTAAAATCTCAAACTTTGTTAAAAAACTTTGTTTATGTACAGGTTTATATTGCATAATAATTTAAAATCAAAAATATGTTTATCCCTTTTGCATCATAATATTTCTTAACTTGTTTAAAATCTTAATTATTTCCAGGTCAACAGTGCAAAAATATTTTTTAATTCATTTTGCATCATAATGTTTCTTTGGTTTAATTTATTTAAAATCTCAAAACTTTGTTTATATACAGGTTTTTAGTGCATAATAATTTAAAATTCTAAATATTTTATCCCTTTTGCATCATAATATTTCTTAATTTGTTTAGAAATTTAACATTTTGTTTATTTCCAGGTTTACAGTGCAAAAAAATAGTGCAAAATGTATTATTATTTTTCAAATTAATTTTGCATCATCAAAATCTTAAAACTGTGTTTTTAGACAGGTTTATAGTGCAAAATAATTCAAAATTATTATTATTTTGTGAATTTCCATTTTATAGTGAAAAAAAAGCTAAATTAAATATAGCTGCAAGCAGCGATTTCCTGGGTTTAAGAGCTTTAAGGCATTTAAGCACATATGCAAAAAGATATTGCATATTATTTATTAAGACTGTAATGACCTAAATCAAATATTTAAATAAAAGCATTTTGTCAAATCCAGGTCAATTACCATACAAATGTTTTTTAACAGCTGTGGTCCAATGTTCTAAAACTTTGCAGGCTTGTTTAAAAACATCTGTCGCATGTTCTCATGAGGATTTGTGAAGTTTTGAGTTTTCGTTTAGGCTTTATAGGCTTTTGGGTATATTTGGACAGGCTCCTTTCCTAAACAACCCATTATAGCTTCCCAAAGAATACATTTCAAACTTTTGTTTTGATAATTATTGACCTAGAGAGTCCAGAAAATTGCACTGCAGCATTTTTTTTTTCCACAGTTTGAGCGAAAAACCTTGGACTATTTCGTAAAAGTAGTTTTTTTACATTTTGGTTCATATGGTTTGGTTGACAGCTGTGGTTCTAGAGTGCCACCAACTGGCAAAACTCTGCAACTTTTTTTCATGTGACCTCAGATTCAGTTCTTACATAAGCCTTGTGATTTTAGCGAAGATAATTCGGTTCAAAAGTTATAGCCGTTTTAGTAAAGGCAGCCCTGCCCCTTTCGGACGTTTTGGCGCCCATTTGCAACAGAAAGTAAAAAATGAAACTTTTTTTTGATAAATATTGATATTCACTCTCCAAAGAATCTTCCTGCTTTGGTTTGGTTCACATTGGGAGAAATCGAACCAGGATTAATTCGTAAAAGTAGGTTTTTCAGAAAATGCAAAATACCCAAAAATTTCGGTTTAGGACTTATCAGTTGTCTTTTGATTGCTGTAGCGCCCCCGTTAGGCCGAATGGGGCGAGCCTTGGTGACGTTGTAGATGGTGTAAGTACTACCATCCCTCAAAGTTTTAAGTTTCTACGACGTACGGTTTGGTCTGCCCGATCAGTTTTATGTGGAGATTGCTAATCCTTGGCTATTCTAACAATTACAATAGGGTTTCAGTGCTACGTGCTTGAACCCCTAAAAATATCATAATGCTGTTTATATCCAGGTTTAAATTTAAATTTAAATACCAATTTTTTTATGTGATCTCCGATTTTTGGACTCATTGTGCAAAATTTACTACTTGCTTTCTATTTTTTCTCCCTGAATTATTAATGTAAAAAAAGTTATAGATGTACCGTCCCCTTTTAACACATTTCATTTTAACACACAGTGTTTACTTCATTGAACTAATTGAATATGGGCCCAGTGAATGCGATCTTGGCTCGTGGGTATGTATTCATTCACTCTTAATGGACACATTGACTGCTTGTCTTGGATACAGTGAGAAGAGGGTGACACTTAAGGAGAACATCTCTGTCCCATCAGGGATAGACAAGCCTCTATTATCTCTCGCTCGCTCTCCTCTCTCCCGCTGTCCCTCCATCCAGCGCGACCCATAATTGTCTCTTTGTGCCGTGTGTGAACTCTTCGGCTTCACTCTGCTTCCCAGACCACAGCATGCCACCAAACAGATGGAGTCTGTGTTTATGTTTGCGCGCGGGACGTACATCGCTTCACAGAGACATTGCCACGCCAATTAGCCAGACGCATTTCAAACCCATTCACAGAAACCTCACCATTCTTCCAAAGAAAACAAGTGTCAAAAACTGAGAAGACGTGCCATCGCATCACAGAAGAGTTGGTGTGTTTAAATCGCATACATTTTTCAAAGCAGCTGTACAGCAGTGGAGCTGGATAAAAAAGTAGGAGTGATGAAATATGCCGCTATTGACAATAACAGTGTTATTTAAAGAAGACCTATTATGCCCCTTTTTACATTATGTAACAAAACGTCTCTTTCATGTCTTATTGCGCTTAAACTGTCAAATACACATTCATCTCATCTGTGCAGCCAACGATAGAAGAGTTTTTGAGCTTTGCTCAAACTTTCGCCATGGCATTAGCACTGGTACGCCGTTGTCACTTGCAAAAAACTAAATGGTGGCACGGTGGGTGGAAACGTACAGATTAAGGGGTAGTAATATAATAAGATCCCCTTTCTATGTCACAGGGTGAGTGAAATCTGACGTGTCTTTTTTTCCTCATGCTTGCAGAGAAAGGCTTACAAAAAAAATTATTTAGTTGTTCTTTTTCACATTTTCTGGGTTCGTAAATAAACTGGGGACCCGTATATAGCACGTAAACACGGAAAAGGGCAGATTTTCATGATATGTCACCTGAAAAATACGGATTTTCAAAGTGCAAGTTTTTAAATTGATAGCATTCTTGTCTCTATTAAGGGGGTCGCACACCGAACGCGAAGCACAGCGCCGCGTCGCGCCACGTCTTTAAAATTCGAACACATAGTTTTCTATGAGCATACGCACACCGGCGGCGCCATTCGGCGTCTGTCCGTGGCGCCCAGCTACGACTCAGGAAGCTGTTCAAATTTCTGCCGCGCCACAGAGCGCCATCTGCATAGTTTTATATTAAATAACATCATATTTGTCGCAAATCGTCCTATTAGATTAAAAAAAAACAAGATACCACTGCTGCAAAATACTACTTACATTAGGTTTACAGCTTGAAAAAAATTCATTCATATTTTATTTTCTCAATACATTTTTTCATACACAAAATCTAAAGTCCTATGTAACATTTGCCTGTCGTAATTACATTCACTGTCTTTGACTGCCACCTACTGGATTTACAAGGTCACAACCGTCACTTGCAGTTCAGAACTTCACTGAAAAATGAGCTGACGCGTATAGAATGTGCGCGTCCGGTGTGCGATACCTCCAGCTGTCCTCGGCGCGACGTTGCGCTGCGTTTCTCGTCCGGTGTGCGACCCCCTTTAGTCTCTCGACGATAAATCGATGCATTGTGATTCAAGCATGCAGTGCCACCGTAAAAACTACACTCAGAATCAATTCGAGAGAAAATCGTGATGCATTCGAAAATCTCAGAATTTATTTTCCCAGCTTTTATGTCTTTCAGCAGTTGAGATAAAATATGTTCTGATGTTCATTCCTGTTTATTTTGTGCTTTAAGTAAATATGAAAAAACGATCACTTCACGTGCCACTTGTACTGAGGCACTACAGATCTGTCACGACACATTAAAGAGACACAAAACAGAATTCATTGTTTTAATTTCTTTAAAAAAAGACCAAGTCTGAAACCTGAGACCTTGTTTCTCACCAGAAGTAACATGCTCTATCTTGTCTGTCTGCATTTTGTCAGTTTCCTCTTTGCTCTGCGATGTATTTTTTACTGTTTGGGAATATAATGTGTAGTGTGAGAAAACCATAAAGCTGGAAATGAGATTAGAGAGAGGACTCCTGCGGACCCTCATGACAGTGTGTCAAGGCTAGTCTACTAAAAATATCAGATAATTTGACCTTTTTTATGACATGGCAAGGTTAGCTGTGGTTAACATGGAAAACTGTATAAGCCCAGGACACTTTATGCTATTTGTTAAAGTCTAAATACTTGCAACAACTTTTTGAGAATTATTAATAAGATAAGACTGATGACACATGGACTATTTTAACAATGTCCTTTCCTTTCTGCGCTTTTAACATGTCAGTTGCGTTTCTGTCTACGCAGGGTTTGATTTCATCAAAAATATCTTAACTTGTGTTCCGAAGATAAACGAAGGTCTTACAGGTTAAGAACGACATGAGGGTGAGTAATTAAAGACAGAATTTTCATTTTTGAGCGAACTGTCCCTTTAATGTTTTTTTTTATTCCAAAACCACATCAGATCTTAGTACTAAATGCATGGTAGCACATGCTAAAAAGTAGTATTAGTTAATGCACATGCCTATATTTTTGTTAAAACAAGCAGTTTGTTGAATACATAATGACAGGATGTCATAATTTCACACTTAGAATCATTAGTGCAGCTCATTCTCACTGTCCGTGATTCATGCCACTGCTGCGTTGAGCTGGAATGCACATGTGCTGCCTGGTAACTAACAGGTGCGCTGCAGTGGCTTGATGTCGTGAGAACGCGCAGGCTGTCAGGACCTGCTTAGCCAGGTGCAATGTGCAGACAGGTCCAGCTGTACAGAATCCATAAACCAACCAGAACCAACCGGAAACCTCCATAAAGGGCATGGGTCAGGATCAGCCAGACCAAATGGGTTGCAACCAGCCATGTGAAGCCATAAATTAGGGCTTAAGTGAGAAGAGTCAATGTAGTATTAATGGAAAACATCTTAGTCAATTATTGTTATCGCTCTAAGCTAAATACTGGTAGTGGGAAGAGTTCTTTTGAGTTTTCACATGAAAGTGGTTTGTCTGCAGCCGTAAAGCTCTTTACGGTCCAGTTCATTTTGTTGTCAAACATGGAGAACCGAATGAAGGAGAAAATGAGAAAGATGGGTCACAGCTGCTGTGATTTTGTGTTCTCAAACAGGGAAGCTTTCCATGCTAAGCAAACGTCTTTGCTAATTTAGAGATTTGGACAAAGAAATTTGGTGTGACATTTCACTGCAGGCTGAGAGGACAGCTGTTGTTTCCAGTCACAGCATTCCAGCTTATGAGATTCCCTCGCTTTCTTTCCTTTTTTTCAGTATATGCTACCAATTTGTACCCAAACTGCTAAATACCACATTTAGCCTGAAAACTAAACTAAAATGGGACAGCCTGACGCACACAGCTGTGTGACATATTAAAGGAGAGACATCTCTAGACCAGTTTAAAAAGGGGAGTTTTGGAAAATCACTTGTTCATTTTGACAAAGACGTTGGCTAAGATTTTGACGCAATATCCCACATTGGATAAGCTCCATTCTCTCCCACCTTTACTTACAGACAGATTAATAGGTATACTTTTGTCATAGTGAAAGGAAAAGCACCTAAAAAGAAAACAGACATCATTTACTCTATAACTTTAATGCAAAGCATGAAATTTTTTTTTTTTTTTAAGAATTACTGTCCTTTTTGTTTGTTTTGCGGTTTACACTTCCCTGTTGAAAAAATAGCATATGCTGGTTAGGTAGGTTTTGATGCTGGGTGCTGGTTTTAGCTGGTTTAAGCTGGACCCTAGCTGGTTTATGCTGGTCCTAAGCTAGTCCCTGCTGTTCAGGACCAGCTTGGGACCAGCGCATGACCAGCATAAACCAATTTAGGACTAGCATATACCAACTAAGAACCAGGTTAAACCAGCTAAAACTGGATCCCAGCATCAAAACCTACCTAACCAGCATATGCTGTTTTTTTCAATAGGGTTGTCATGTTTGGTTTGATTAAAACAAACTCTGCGCGATTGCTCTGTTAGTGCGGTTCATTTGAGTAAGTTGAACGCTGCTATCTGAATCCTGGTGCGCACCAAACAAGTGGACCAAGACCGCTAAAAAGATGGGTCTCGGTCCGCTTCCAAGCGAACTCTGGTGTGGTTTGAATGAAATATGAATGTAACACATACCAAATGCTTCTAAGCAAACCAAAAACATGAAGTAATGACACGATGCGACGCTATGCGACATTTTGATAAAGACACTGGCTGAGATTTTTGACGCAATATTTCACATTGGATAAGCTCCATTCTCTCCCACCTTTACTTACAGACAGATTAATAGGTATACTTTTGTCATAGTGAAAGGAAAAGCACCCAAAAATAAAACTGGTTCATGCTGGTCCTAAGCTAGTCCCTGCTGCTCAGGTTTTGATGCTGGGATGCTGGTTTTAACTGGTTTATGTTGGTCCTAAGCTGGTCCCTGCTGCTCAGGACCAGCTTAGGACCAGCACAGGACCAGCATAAACCAGTTTAGGACCAGCATAAACCAGCTAGAACCAGTTTTAACCAGCTAAAACCGGCATTCCAGCATCAAAACCTACCTAACCAGCATATGCTGTTTTTTTCAACAGGGTTGTCATGTTTGGTTTGTTTAAAACGAACTCTGGTGCAATTGCTCTGTTAGTGTAGTTCATTTGAGCAAGCGTGAACGCTGCCATCTGAACACTGGTGCACACCAAACAAGTGGACCAAGACCGCTAAAAAGATGGGTCTCGTTCCACTTCCAAACGAACTCTGGTGTGGTTCGAATAAAATATGAATGCATCACGGACCAAATGCTTCTAAACGAACCAAAAACAGGAAGTAATGACAAGATGCGACACCTTTCCATCATGAAATACATGTCATTATACCAGACCAATCAGGTTGTGGACATATCACTATGCCTTTAAGTTCGCTAAGCGGACCAGGACCAAATGTATCATTTTCCTTTTAGGTCCGGATGAAATGAACCAAACAAACCGAAATACAAGTGTAAACACACCCTAAAGCAAAAACCAAATGGCCTGACTTTAGATTTGTGAAATTATGCTACATAAGACACCTGCACAAAACAACCGTGCCTCCTCTTAAACCCTGATGTCTGTACTTTGACAGTTCGGGATGAATACATGTACCATTACACCCCTAATAAACACTGATTGAAATATACCATTTTTAATTTAGAAATGACAAACATGCTTATGATAGAAGTGAATTGGATTTGTAATGTATCTTGAAACTTATTAAAAGTCTTTTAGTAACACCAGTTCCTATGGAACAAACTGTGTGTCCGAGGAGGGAGACACAAAATGTACCAAGCAGTGTGTTTCCAGGAACAGAAATGAGAACCACTGCATTACACAACTTTAAAAATCTGAATCAAATTTATCAAGAGATTTTAAATCACCAGGCATCCTACACTTGCCAACATTGTAAATGCTTACAGAAAGTGAACACTAAACAAATGAGGATCACACACTAGCAGACTTCCAAGTCATTCTGAACAAAACAAACTCAAACAGAAACATCTCGTTGCTAGAAGAAGAATGACAAATGAATCAATCATAATATCAATTTCAAATGTGTTTGATGTCCTCCGGGATTTCATAGTCTGAAGCTAGAAAATCTGAGTCTTAATTGGAAAATCTGAGCCTGAATTATATGGGGGAAAAAAAGAATAAAAACATACATGTTGGTGCTGATAGCCTTGTGGACAGCACTTCAACCAGGGGCGTTTTCTCAGAAAAGGCAAGGGAGGCAGTGCCTTCTTAAAATATTGGGAAAAAAAGATTGTAGTACAAAAATAAAACAATACCAATATTACAAAACGCAACATTAAAAAGTGTATAAATCCCTTGTTTTTCTAAAGAAACATCGTCCAACAGCGATACCAGCTAGAAAGTTACAGTGGGAGTCCGTGTTTCTCTGCCCCCCCCCCCCCCCTGAGCCCATTGAGTTTTAACAGACAACCTAAAGCATGTGGTGAGTTTGGTGAGAGGTCATTGAGGATGAATGGGAAAAATCACGTGAGAGGAGGTGACACTTCCATCGTGATATGATTGGATATGACTGGTTATGTATGACTGTGATTGGTTCATGTGATAAATCTCACCTCTTGCATTTGTGCGCGTTCCACATTTATGAATCAGTCTGAATGAACAATATTATAGCGTTAATGGAAAGACTAATTTTGAAAAGTAAACTAATTGCAAACTTAGGTCACGTACACACTACAGCTAAATTCGGCTGTCAGTTAACCTTTTACTCCTTACTCGCGTTCTGTACACAGAATTCACTAAAATACCGGCGTGCCAACCACATTTGACAAACACATTAAAGGGTTAGTTTACCCAAAAATTAAAATTAGCCTATTGTTTACTCACCTTCAGGGCATACTGGTTGTATATGACTTCCTTCTTGTATATGACTTCCTTCTTTCAGACGAATACAATCGGAATTATATTAAAAATTGTTCTAGCGCTTTCAAACTTTATAATGGCAGTAAGCAGGTGTTTCTCTTCAACAGTCCAAAACAAGTCCAATAAAGTGCTTCCATCCATAATAAAAAGTGCCTGACATGGCTCCAGGGGGTAAATAAAGGCCTCCTATAGTGAATTGATGTGTTTTTGTAAGAAAAATATCCAAATTTAATACTTAATAATCACTTCAATCTAGCTTGCGCTAATAGTTGTACACTAACAATTGTTAATATAACTCTGATCGGATTCGTCTTAAAGAAGGAAGTCATATACACCTAGAATGACTTGAGGGTGACTAAATCATGGGGTAATTTTCATTTTTGGATGAAGTAACTCTTTAACTCCCAAAAAATACAGGTAGTGACAACCGCATTTACAGAAATTCTACGCAGTGTGTACAGAACTGAGCTTAACAACACGTTGTTAATAAGGTATTTAAATGCACATCAGAAATGTGTCTTTATTTGTATGTGAGATATAAGTAATTAACAATAAAAGAAGTCTTAACCTTAGCACATTTTGACACAGTGCTAGTTGCGCTCACAAGTCATGCGGTAAAGTGTAAGTGTTGCCATATCTTTATAGAAAAAACAACAACAAAGGACAAGCACAAAAAAAAAAAACCAAAACACAGAAATGTTTTCTTTTATAAAACCAAAAAATCATATATTGCATTTATCTCTTATTAACTCCATAAGGTGCCTAGCTTTATGAGTTAAGACCAAACAACATGCCTAAAAGTGCTTGTAAATATGAGAACATGGCAACACTGCAAGACAGTGCTCTCAAAAGCAGCCTCTTTAGCCAAAAATTGGCAGATACCAAATGGCTAATTTCGTGACTGCTGTTTCATACACAAAGGAATGATAATTTACGGGACTCACTCCTGCATTTTAGGGTCTGTTCACACTTATAGTTTGGTTTGGTTGGTTCATTTGGTCTGGACCAAAAAGCAAAAGGATACATTTGGTCCTGGTCCACTTAGTGTTCACACTGGCTTTTTTGACAGCGAATCTAAGGATACTGAACCTTAGGGCATAGCGATAGGTTCACAGCCTGATTGGTCGGGTTAAATGACTTATATTTCATGACAGAACTCACCGAACACTCCAAACAAAAGGAAAAAGTGAGTTCAACTCAAAGCGGTGTTTCGGGTGTATGACATCAAACTGAACCTGTATTTGGTTCGTTTAGAACTATTTGGTCCTTGTTGCCTTCATGTTTCATTCGGCCGAGACCCATCTTTTTAGTAGTCTCTGTCTGCTTGTTTGGTGCGTTCCAGAGTTTCGGATGGCAGCGTTCACACTTACTCAAATAAACTGCACATTTTAATCGAATCAAACATGACATTGTGAACACACCCTAAATGTGGCTGTCACTCCTGAAACTTGCAGTGTGTATGAGGCCTTAGATTTAACCACTTTATGTCAAAATAAGACTTGAAATGGTTTGAAAACATAAGAATATCATGAAGATGAGTAAATGGCTAAGCTGTTCTTTTAATCAGTGATTAAACATTTTCTGGTCAAGATAGAGTGTTCACTGTTGTGTGGTGAGATACATCCCTGCTTGTCCTCGCAGGCTGATTGTGTGAGAGTGAGTGAAAGAGAGAGAGAAACAGAAAGCGACAGAAAGAGAGAGTCCCAGTTGTCCCTTCTTATCAGATGAGGCATCCACTTCAATTTGCAATTTTAATGAAAATCAGACACCTGCGCTGCAAATGATCGCCACTCTGTAGACTTGAGGAAAAAGCCCGAGCGAGAAGAGAGAGAGCGGGGCGGGTGAAAAACAACCCATAGTTCCTATCAGAGGGGGACAGAGGCTCTGGACGTATCTGGTTACTGTAGACCTACCAGACTGGGTTTTCAGATGATTGAGGTGGGAAAAGAAAGGGTTCCTTTCATTCAGGGCGCAGGGACAGGGATCTTCTCACATGCTGAAAGAGTGAAGAGATGATGTCTGCTGTCGGGGCGGCCCGAAGACCTGATTACCCCCCCGGGAAGCACACACACATACAGGCACCGAGAGGTAGTCCTTGCACAATAAAGGGTTTGGGCCGAGGGGAGGCCACCGGGGCGAGGTGAGGCGCCTCGGCGGGGCTGCCAGAGCAGGGTGTCCTCGGAAGGCCAGGGGAACCGAATCGGACTGGTTCTCTCTTATTCACATGAGAGAGAGACAAACAGACAGAAGAATGGAAAAAAGAGCGCGGAGAGGAGGTCATCAAGATCTTATCGGTCCATTACTTCAACTCGCACGCACAAAGGCTGCTACTCTTTTACAGCTTGGCCTAGATGTAGGGCCAGCTCCCGCGTAGCGCATATGCGTACCGAGACAAAAGAGCTTTGGTGCAGGTGTTAGGAGATGCCGCAGCCAGTGAAAAAGCCCGGTGTAAAATCTTTCCGTGTCCGCAGCCTCACGTTCAGATAATGGATAATGGAACCGCTGGCCCTCAAAACCCGTGGCCGCATTTTTTACCGGTCAGCCCTGCTAAAGGTGTCTCCGGTTCTCACACACCACTCTGCCCTAGATTTGACTTTTCCTTGGACCCAACGGATAGAGCACTGGGTTCATGGGAAAAGGAGTCTTATTAACTCATTTTTAACTATTCAATATCTCATTAGTAATCATAGGTATCCATGCTGAAGCATAAACTGACCCTCGCATAGACACTGAAACATCATTAAGTTGGGTTGAGGAACTACTTTTTCTTCTTCTTCTGAGCCAGAATTTAAACACCAACTCCTCCTACAAAGACCAAACTCAGGTCACACCTTCAGACTGGTGTGCTATATCTTTTCTAACTGATCGGATTTACTGTTTTCGTAAACCAGATAAGACAAAACTATCAAAAATCCTATAGACTTTCATTGAGGGGATGGAAACTTTTGTGCAATAAGATTTAATGTGTATTTAAGATGTCTATTGCTATAGCAAAGCTTAACAACTCACTACTAGAAAAACAGTTTAAACCAGTCTAAGCTGGTTGGCTGCTCTGGTTTCAAAGTGGTTTTGGCCACATCCCTGCTGAAAGAAAAACTAAGCTGGTTGGCTGGTTTTAGCTGGTTATCCAGCCTGGTTTTAGCTGGTCATAGCTGGTCAGCAAGCTGGATTTAGAGGGGTTTTGGACACTTCCTTAGCTGGTCAGGATAGGAAACCAGCTGGAACAGTCAGCTAAAACCAGCGTAGCCAGACCAGGAGACCAGCTAAAACCAGCTAAGACCAGCCAACCAGCCTAGGCTGGTTTTAGCTGTTTTTTTTTTTTTGTTTTTTTTTTGTTTGTTTTGTTTTTTTGAGCAGGTTTTTTTGGCTGGTCTTAGATGGTCAAGCTACTTTGAACTTAAACCAGCTAAGGCTAGACAACCAACTCAGACTGGTTTAGCTGTTTTTTAACTGTTTTTTTTCTTCTCAGCCAGTTTTAACTGTTTTTTGCTAAATCAGCTGGTTTTAAAATCAGCTAAATCAGTTTGTAGCTGAGGACCTGCTAAAACACCAAGTAAGCTCAAACCAGCTACAGCTTAAACCAGTTATGACTAGACATCCAGCTTAGGCTGGTTTAGCTGTTTTTTTAACTTTTTTTGTTAAATCAGCTGGGTTTTAACTGTTTTTGTTGTTTTAGTTTTTTTTCACTAAAACAGCTGGTTTTGCTAAATCAGCCGGGTTTAGCTGATTTTTGCTGGTTGTTCACTTTTAAAAAAAAATAGCTGTTTTTAGCTGGTTTTTGCTAAATCAGCTAGGTTTAGCTGGTTGTTAACTGTTTTTGCTAAATGAACAGTTTTTAGCTGTTTGTTTAAGCTTATTAGCTGATACTAAATCAACTGTTTTCAGCTGTTTTTTTGTTTTAGTTTTTTTTTTTTTTTGCTAAATCAGTGGGGTTAAGCTCATTATAGCTGGTTTTACCGGGGTTTTTTTTATTATTATTATTATTATTAAATTAGTTTTTTGTAATGATTTTGCAAAATCAGTTTGTTTTAGCTGGGGGACCTGCTAAAAGACTGAGCAAGCTCAAACCATCTACTGTCAGTTTAAACCAGTTATGACTAGACATCCAGCTTAAGCTGGTTTAGCTGGTTTTTAGCTTTGGTAATTTGTTAAATCAGCTGGGTTTAGCTGGTTGTTAACGGTTTTTGCTAAATCAGCTGGTTTTAGCTCATTATTATCTGGTTTTAACCTTTTTTGACTAAATCAGCTGGTTTTCACTAGTTTTAGCAGGTTAACTTTTTTGCTAAATCAGCTGGTTTTAAGTTGTACCAAATCAGCTGGTTTTTAGCTGTTTGCTTCATTCATGTTAGCAATATGTTAAATCACGCTAACAAAGCCCTAGCAACACAACATGCTAATCATGTTAAAGACATGCTAGCAAAAAGTTAAACATGTTAGAAACATGCTAACAACATTCAAGGCATGCTAAAAACAGGCTAGAAACATAATTAATCATGTTCGCAATATGCTAAATCATGTTAACAAGATGCTATCAACATCTATCTAAACTTTGAAACGTCAAGCTTTTACAACTGCTTTAAACTTTCAGGCTAGGCTTTCTCAAGCCAACTACAAAGTTTGTTCTCAAACTACTCATCTAATTTACATATCTAATACATATGTATTCATCTAATACATACATATTTTATGTATAAACAAATTTAGAGATCAAAAGTTTACAAATTATTTAAATTTCATAGAACATTGAATTCAACATGATTAAATATGTTCAATGCTATGACTATTTGGTGCCATATTAATCCATTGGTTTACACAAAGGCAAACTTGTTGGAATTAATACAAATTGTATAATCACTTAATAATTACACAATTATTACATTTTTATTTTGTTTGTCCTGGGGTACATTTTCCCTAAAAATTACAAATCATTAAATATAATAGTTTGTAACTAAAATGATTACTGTTTAGGCTCAGTAAGAGATTCAATTATTCAAAAGTGACACTACAGACATCTATAATTTTACTGTATTTTTAATCAATCAAATGAATGCAGTCTTGGGGATAATAAGAAACTTAAAAAAAATTACCAACCCCAAACTTTTGAACAGCACTGTATATCTAAATATACAGAAATGTATGTGTAAACTATATGTAAGAATATCAACGAAATCAGGCTGAACTACTAAATATGAACACATTTCACAAAGTTATATCTTTATTAAACCAATATTTATGAAAATTTCACATAAACGTCTTGAAAATCTCTATGAAGAGTTTTGGAAGACTGAAAAAAATGCACTCAGTTCAGATGGAGGTTTGGCCTGCTTAACCACAAGATTGTGATTTGAAAGAATTACATTCAAGTTCATATTTACAGCCATACAGAAGAACAATTCTTGAAACTACAACCCTGGAAATGAGTTTCTAAAGGCCTGGGGCCCCATAAGTCCACATTCAGGCAGATAGTTTGCAAACTAGGAAACTCAGCACCATGGTTGCTACTACAAAGTTAAGCACCTTGAAGTCTGAGATGTAAGAATGCTACTACAGTGTCAGAGAAGAGATACAAGATAGCTACTATTGCTGAAAGTGACACACTGCCACAAGTCCTGTAGATCACTCAAGACAATGAAGAGTTACGGCACAAACATGTTTGCAGTAAAGGTCAAAGAAGAAGTGTGTACACTACGGTGATATAGCACAGTTGGCTGTTGATTTTGGCAGCTAGCAGCCAAGAAGCCGTTGGACCATGCAGCACGATAATGATTCAAAACACAGAAGTAAATCATCAAGGCAGTTAAATTTCAAGAATGATCATTCTGATGCTGCACTCCAACAACTGTGCTGAGTTTCTATTTATAAAGGGTCCCTCCAGGCAGTCTGCAAACACCAGCAGCCATTCCTTCTGTCTTCCTGTCCCTCAGCATGTCACATCTAGTCCATCATTAGCATCACTGAGGATGGGGAAAAATGTGCACTCTATGTGCCACTATTAAAAACACGCACCTGTTGCCCTCATTCCCTGCTCCGCTCTCTCTGGGGTGTTGTTGTCTTTTCAGGGGGTGGCCGGGACACGTGGCCCTCCTCTAGATTGGTCTGGTCAAGGCCTAAGCACACGCCACTTTGGCAGGTGCCATGACGGATGATCATACAACTGGAAAACCAGACAAAGCAAACACACACTTGCTGTCAGTGATTAGTGAGCTTTTATCCTGCCCTTCACAAGATGAACACTGGAAACACTTCAGATCAAGATATATCAGATAAGATATGATCAAATATGGCCACATAAACCTTAGATAGATAGACAGACAGATAGAGACAAGACAGAAAGATAACTGATGGACAGACAGACAGATAGATAGACAGACAGATAGAGACAGACAGAAAGATAACTGATGGACAGACAGACAGACAGATAGATAGATGACTGACAGATAGATGGATAGACAGAGACAGATAGACGAGCGGACAGACGGATGGATAGACAGACAGATGATGAGTGGATGGACAGATAGATAGACAGACAGAAAGATAGATAACGGACGGACAGACAGATGGATGACGGACAGACAGATGACGTGTGGACAGACGGATAGATGGATAGATAGAGACAGACAGATAGATGACGGGGGACAAACAGACAGACAGACAGACAGACAGACAGATAGATGACTGACGAACAGACACACACAGATGATGGGCAGACAGACAGACAGATAGATAGATGACTGACAGATAGATGGATAGACAGAGACAGATAGACGAGCGGACAGACGGATGGATAGACAGACAGATGATGAGTGGATGGACAGATAGATAGACAGACAGAAAGATAGATAACGGACGGACGGACAGATGGATGACGGACAGACAGATGACGTGTGGACAGACGGATAGATGGATAGATAGAGACAGACAGATAGATGACGGGGGACAAACAGACAGACAGATAGACAGACAGACAGACAGACAGATAGATAGATACAAGCGTGGCCAAAAGTTTTGAGAATGACACAAATATTAGTTTTCACAAAGTTTGCTGCTCAACTGCTTTTAGATCTTTGTTTCAGTTGTTTCTGTGATGTACTGAAATATAATTACAAGCACTTCATACGTTTCAAAGGCTTTTATCAACAATTACATGACATTTATGCAAAGAGTCAGTATTTGCAGTGTTGGCCCTTCTTTTTCAGGACCTCTGCAATTCGACTGGGCATGCTCTCAATCACCTTCTGGGCCAAATCCTGACTGATAGCAACCCATTCTTTCATAATCACTTCTTGGAGTTTGTCAGAATTAGTGGGTTTTTGTTTGTCCACCCGCCTCTTGAAGATTGACCACAAGTTTTAAGATTTGGGGAGTTTCCAGGCCATGGACCCAAAATATCAACGTTTTGGTCCCCGAGTCACTTAGTTATCACTTTTGCCTTATGGCACGGTGCTCCATCGTGCTGGAAAATGCATTGTTCTTCACCAAACTGTTGTTGGATTGTTGGAAGAAGTTGCTGTTGGAGGGTGTTTTGGTACCATTCTTTATTCTTGGCTGTGTTTTGGGGCAAAATTGTGAGTGAGCCCACTCCCTTGGATGAGAAGCAACCCCACACATGAATGGTCTCAGGATGCTTTACTGTTGGCATGACACAGGACTGATGGTAGCGCTCACCTTTTCTTCTCCGGACAAGCCTTTTTCCAGATGCCCCAAACAATCGGAAAGAGGCTTCATCAGAGAATATGACTTTGCCCCAGTCCTTCTTGACACCAGGCCATCTTCCAAAAGTCTTGGCCTCACTGTTGGTGCAGATGCGCTCACACCTGCCTGCTGCCATTCCTGAGCAAGCTCTGCACTGGTGGCACTCCGATCCCGCAGCTGAATCCTCTTTAGGAGACGATCCTGGCACTTGCTGGACTTTCTTGGACACCCTGAAGCCTTCTTAACAATGCAGTGGAAAGTTTTTTTCGGGATTAAGTTCATTTTCATGGCAAAGAAGGACTATGCAATTCATCTGATCACTCGTCATAACATTCTGGAGTATATGCAAATTGCTATTATAAAAACTTAAGCAGCAACTTTTCCAATTTCCATTATTTATGTAATTCTCAAAACTTTTGGCCACGACTGTAGATAGATAGATAGATAGATAGATAGATAGATAGATAGATAGATAGATAGATAGATGACGGACAGACAGACAAATGACGAGCGGACAGATGGACAGATGGATAAATAGACAGACAGACAGATGACAGGCGGACGGATGGATAGAAAGATAGACAGAGACAGACAGACAGAACAGACAGATGGATGAATGGATAGATAGATAGATGACAGACAATACATATATTTATTCCAATTCCATTTCATCTTCTACGCTCATTAATCGAAGGGAGACATTTTCTACATTCTGAATTTTACTCAACCCTAACTTCAGTATTTAAAGAGCAAATAGTTTAAGACTGGCTACAATTCCCCTGGTGTGTAAATGAGTGCACAGCAGTAACTTGATATCCTTTCTCATGAAACCTGGACCACGGACTTGTCCCAATGAACTCCCTGTACACCACTCACTGTCACGAAGCTGTGGCTATTCAAGACTTCCCTTAGCGTACAACCCACTACTTAAACCCAAATCCTCACCTACTCTCAAAATTAGTGATGATGGTTCTCCCAGGTCTGGGCGCGTGGCTCTAGGGGGCAGCAGGTGGGTGTTAAGTGGGGCTAACTAACCCAGAAGTTGTTTGTGAGAGCACAGCAGGAAAGCAGCACAGAGGGAGTTCGCACAGCTAGGGCCTCCAAAACATCTGGAAAAGACCTACAGGTTGCCATCGCAACTGCGTGTAGAGGGAATGCTTTAGTGGAGTGGGGGGATTTATGACTAGAATCTGTGGTTTGGATTATGTGGGTCTGTGAGCGTACAGAGGGCTCTGAGGGGTCAGTAAATGTTTAGTTGGCACAAGGTCTCAAACTCCCAGGTCAGACAGGGACCAGGTGAGGTGCTGCATGCATGAATGGTATATGTGCGTGTTGCAGGGTTTTGTTCCAGTCTTGCTGTGCTGATGGAAGCAGAAATGAGAATCACAGGTGTCTGCTGCACTTCCTGTTCCCCAGATCTGCCCCCCGCACAGTCTGAGACCATTGCAAATGTGGACCAGCTCTGTTTTTCCTTGCTGGTCCCATTTTCTTTCTCTCTAATATTTTTATTCGGTTTCCTCTGAATTTCTTCAGTTTTACTCACATTGTTTGTCTTCCTTGCAACCCCAATCACCCAATTCATCCTCCATTCCCAAGGCAATCAGGTAGGGATGGGTAAAAATATACAAGAGAAAGGGAGGGAGAGAGAGAGAGATTGAATTGGATGGATGCTGGATGATAGATAGATATATAGATGGATGGAGGGACAGATAAATAGCTGACAGACAGACAGATAGATAGATAGAGAGACAGAGAGGCAGATGGGTGGATAGATAGATTGATAGACAGACAGACAGACAGACAGACAGACAGACAGACAGACAGACTGATTGATTGATTGATTGATTGATTGATTGATTGATAGACAGACAGACAGACAGACAGACAGACAGACAGACAGACAGACAGACAGACAGATAGATAGATAGATAGATAGATAGATAGATAGATAGATAGATAGATAGATAGATAGATAGATTCACATAAAAAACTACTAAATTAATTGGAGTCAACACTTGGATTGAATCAAACTGGATCAACAGTTTGAGAATAACAATGAAAACATACTGGGAAATCTGTATGCATTTGGATACCAAACCGGCCCTAAGCGTCAGGGTGTGGGTTACATAAGACTAACCCATAGATTACTGACATTACAATCCTGCTGTATCATCACTATGATGCTTAACACATGCTGTCCTTGAAAATGGATGAAAAGCATCTTGCTAAACAATATCAGCACAGTTATCTGGAGATTACATGAGCTACCCAAGCTTTGAAATTTTCATTTTCATACCAGTGATTATCATTCAAACCAATCCTTCAGCTGGCTTCCCTAAAATGCCTTTTTAAACATTCACAGCATATAAGAGCTTTAGCTGGAGTTCATTTTAATCCTGGATCTGATTTCATACTAGAAAAAAACAGAGTGATAAACCAAAAGTGCCATGTTGGAGTGACAGATAGGTCCCAAGAGTGCAGTGAGGCTTAAGAGTCCTTGTACAAGGCACATATGGGGAAATGTCCACCATCTGTAGTGCTTAGCACACATTCCTTTAACATAACGATGGATATTTCATGTCATCATTTTAGCCACAAGCTCTAGAAAAAGATACTACCATTTCAAATGTATTTGATACAAAAAATAGTAAAGACTAAGTCAAATAAATAGATGAAGTCTCTCTCAGTGTCATACAAGTGCCTCCACATTCCCAACTCAATCCCACTCCATTCAGACCTCTAGTATGGGCAGATTGAAAAAACAAAGTCTATGTGGCATCCATAACGGCCCAGGCTTCAGCTCAAAAGAGCAATTTGTCACCACCTTGCGGAAAGTGATCCCCCGGGGGGCTTGAGCTAATAGGGACGGGTCAGTTTAATTGTGAAATGAGTGTTTCATCCCCAGCTCGCAGGAATTTGAAACCCCTGAAGTGCAGCAGATGGGCCTGTGAGCGAGGTGGATCTTGGCAGGACGCAGAAGGCAAATACAGTCAGCTATTTTTTTTCCAATCAGAGAGGAGAGGGGAGGGAATGAGCCGCTGGGCAGGCTGGTTTTTACAGGCCATCAATTGCTTGTGATATCAGCTGGAAAGAAGAAAGTAAGTAGGGCTAGGTAGATGAGGAAAGCAATTATGCAGTCCCGCAGAGAACATTTTAGCATTTTCAGCAATTGCTCTAGTATTATTTACCCAAATGAATGAAAAAACTGTGCACCATGAAACTGTTAAAAACATCTTTGTATCATGTATGTAACAAATAACTGTAACAATAAGGGGGAGTTTATCCAAAAATGAAAATTGAGTCATTAATTATCCAAACCTGTAAGACCTTCGTTCATCTTCGGAACACAAATTAAGATATTTTTGATGAAATGGTGACCTTTTCAGAATCAGAATCGTGAGATATAAACTCGGATATATCTCAATTCTGAAAGAAAAAATTAGAATTGTGAAAGAAAAAAATTAGACTTGCAAGTTTTTTTCACGCAATTCTGACTTCAAAACTTGCAATTGTGAGTTCATATCTCACAATTCAGAAAAAAAAAAGTCAAATTGCAAGTTGGTGTCCCGCAATTCTGAGAAAAAAAGTCAGAATTGTGAGATAAGCAGCATTTGTAACAAAAAGTCAGAATTGTGAGATATAAGATTGTGGTTGCAAGAAAAACTGCAATTCTGACTTTATAACTCGCATGTTGCAAGTTTATATCATGTAATTGAGTTTATATCTCACAAGTTATAAGAAAAGTCGCATTTGCAAGAAAACGGTCAAAATTGTGAGACGCATTTGTGAGAAAAATGTCAGAATTGCAAGTTTTCATTACGCAATTCTGCAAAAAAAAAAAAAGAATTGTGAGATATAATCTCGGAATTTTTATTATGCAAGTTTTTAATCACACAGTTCTGACAATTCTTTAAAATTGCGAAGTTTGTATCACACTTCTAAGTAAAAAAGTAAAAAAAGATAAACTCACATAATTCTGACTTTATAACTCCCAATTGCAAGTTTATATCTCACAATCTGAGAAAAAAGTCAAAATTGTGAGATAAGTCACATTTGCAAGAAAAAAAAAGTCAAAATTGCAAGTTTGTATAAAATAATTCTAAGTGAAAAAGTCAGAATTGCAAGTTATTATCACACAATTCTGACTTTATAATTCGCAATTGTGAGTTTATATCGCAATTCTGAGAAAAATTATGTCAGAATTGTGATTTTGTATCACACAACTTTAAGTAAATAAGTCCAAATTGCAAGATAAAAACTCATTTTATCACGCAAGTTTTTATCACACAAATCTGATTTTATAACTTGCAATTGTGAGCTTATATCTCAGAATTTATACTTATATCTCAGAGCTTATATCTCAGGTTTATTCTGACTCAAAAAGTAACATAATTCTGACTTTATAACTCGCAGTTGTGAGCTTATATCTCAGAATTCTGAGAAAAAAGTCAGAATTGTGAGTTTGTATCACATAATTTGGTCCCACTTTATATAACTTTTTAGAATTGTGGGACCCACAATTCTAAGTAAAAAAGTCAGAATTGAGACATATAAACTTTCATTTGCAAGAAAAAATGTCAAAATTGCGAGTATGTATCATAAATCTGATTAAAAAAGTCAGAATTGTGAGATAACTCATATTTGCAAGAAAGGCAGAATTGCGCGTTTGTATCACACAGTTCTGAGAAAAATATCCGCAGTGTGAGATAAGTCGCATTTGCAAGAAAAAAGTCAGAATTGCGAATCACAGAATTCTAAGTAAAAAAAAAAAAGTCTGAACTCCGAGATAAAAACTCAGATTTTTTTTTATCACACAAGTTTTTAGCACATAATTCTGATTTTATAACTCGCAATTGTGAGCTTATATCTCAGAATTCTGAGAAAAAAGTCAGAAATGCAAGTTTGTATTACACAATTCTAAGTAAAAAAGTCAGAATTGTGACATATAAATTTGCATTTGTCAGAAAAAAATTCTAATTTGCGAGTTTGTATCATAGTTCTGAGTTAAAAAGTCAGAATTGCGAGTTTGTATCACTCAATTCTAAGTAAAATAGTCCAAATTGCGAAATATAAACTTATCATTTTAATCCCACAGGTTTTCATCACATAATTCTGACTTTATAACTCGCAACTGTAAGCTTATGTCTCAGAATTCTGAGAAAAAAAGTCAGAATTGCAACATATAAACTTTCATTTGTGAGTATTGTGACAAGTCTCTCTGGGCTCATCAGCGTCGCCCTTCACGTTGCCCTAGAGGCCGACGTAAAGGGGTTCTGTAAAGCCTGCCCGACCTGCCAACGCACGGCGCCCAGGACTCCTCCCCCCAGCCCGCTGATTCCCTTACCCATCATTGAGGTGCCCTTCGAGCGCATCGGAATGGATCTTGTAGGGCCGTTGCCTAAGTCTGCCCAAGGACATGAACACATCCTCGTCATCGTGGATTACGCCACCCGGTATCCAGAAGCAGTCCCCCTGCTGAAAGCCACAGCGAAAGCCATCGCCCAGGAGCTGTTTCTGTTGGCCAGCCGGGTTGGCATCCCGGCCGAGATCCTGACTGACCAGGGAACACCGTTCATGTCCCGGCTAATGGCTGACCTCTGCAGGCTGCTGCGGGTGAAACAGTTGAGGACGACCGTCTACCCGCAGACCGACGGACTCGTGGAACGCTTCAATCAAACCCTCAAACAGATGCTCCGAAGGGTAGCGGCGGAGGACAAGCGGGACTGGGACCTCATGATCCCCTACGTCCTCTTCGGCATCCGTGAGGTCCCTCAAGCCTCAACTGGTTTCACCCCCTTCAAGCTCCTGTTCGGCCGCCAGCCACGGGGGCTGCTGGATGTCGCTCGGGAAGCTTGGGAGCAGCAGCCTGCCCCCCACCGCACTGTCATCTAGCACATCAAACAGATGAGGTCCGGGAGCATCTCAGCAAGGCACAGCAGGCCCAACAACGCCACTATAATCGGGCAGCCCAACCACGGGAGTTCCAGCCGGGAGACAGGGTCATGGTTCTGGTCCCTACCTCCGCCTGCAAGTTCCTGGCGTCATGGCAAGGCCCATATAACGTTGTGGAGAAGGTTGGTACAGTTACTTACCGCCTGCGCCAACCTGGAAGAAGACAAGCAGAACAATTATATCACATCAACCTACTGAAGAAGTGGCAAGGGACCCGGGACCAGGTCGCCGCCCTCAGTCTCACCGATCCCATGGTTGACGACATGAATCCCCACCTGTCGGCTGCCCAGAAGACCGAGCTGCAGCACCTGGTCAGTCAGTTTGGGGATGTGTTCTCTGCCAGGCCCGGGCAGACCAACGTCATCCAACATTACATCAGGACGCCGCCCTGGAGTGATCGTCAGGCAATGGCCCTACCGAGTCCCAGAAGCTCGTCGGCAGGCTATTGAGGAGGAAATCCAAGAAATGCTGAAGTTGGGGGTAATCGAACCATCTCGCAGCCCATGGTCCAGCCCCATTGTGATGGTACCCAAGCCAGATGGCACCCTCCGCTTCTGCAATGACTTCCGCCGCCTCAACGAAGTCTCCGAGTTCGACGGCTATCCCCATGCCTCGGGACGGCGAGCTGTTGGACCGCCTGGGGAGCGCCCGGTACATCTCTACCCTGGACCTAACCAAGGGATACTGGCAGGTACCACTTACATCTTCTGCTAAACCAAAGACTGCTTTTTCCACCCCTAGTGGCCACTGGCAGTACCGGACCCTCCCCTTCGGTCTGCATGGAGCGCCTGCAACATTCCAGCGCATGATGGACATCATCCTGAGGCTCCACCAAGCCTATGCGGCCGCCTACTTGGACGATGTCGTGGTCCATTCCGAGGCATGGGATGAACACCTGGAACGTCTGCGAAGGGTGCTCTCGGAGCTCCGGCGGGCTGGACTGACCACCAACCCCCCGCAAATGCCACCTAGCGCTCTCCGAGGCGAAGTACCTGGGCTTCCAGGTCAGCCGTGGCCTCATCCGGCCCCAGGAAAAGAAGGTGGAGGCCATACGTACCGCTCCGAAGCCACAAACGAAGTCCCAGGTACGAGCCTTTTTGGGGTTGGCGGGGTACTATCGCTGTTTTATCCCCCAACTTCTCTTCTTTAGCCGCCCCTTGACAGATCTGACCAGGAAGGGGCAGCCTGAGAAGATCTGTTGGACGACGGCCACCGAGGAGGCCTACGCTCAGCTCAAGACGGCACTTACCTCCGCGCTCCCGACTTCGGCTGCCCCTTCCTGCTGCAGACGGATGCTTCCGATACCGGACTAGGAGCCGTCCTGTCGCAGATCCAGGAAGGTGAGGAGCATCCCATAATTTACATCAGCAGGAAGCTGTCCAAGGCAGAGAAGAACTACGCCGCCGTCGAGAAGGAGGCCCTACTACCTTCTCGGTCGTAAGTTCACCCTGGTGACCGACCATGCCCCCCTGCAGTGGATGGCCCAGGCTAAAGATACCAACACCAGGGTGACCCACTGGCTCCTCGCGCTCCAGGACTTCCACTTTGAAGTGCGACACCGAGCCGGGGCCGCCAACGCCAACGTCGATGGAGTCTCACGGATGTGGACAGCTTTTGCAGGTCTGTCAGGGATCATTCCCCACCCACCCTTTATCTCACCCCTACTGTCTTCTTTTGTTCTCAGGGCCAGAACGACGCTTGGGGGGGGGGGATGTGACTTGGTGACAGCGTCGCCTTGGCAACAGACGCACGGCACGTGCACGTCCTCATCACGGGCTGATTGGTCACAGCTGCAGCCCATCATCAAGCGGCTTGAAAAGTCGCCGCCGCTCTCATTTCGACAGACAACTGTCTCATGCTGAACTTGCTGGTACTAACCTTTTCTCTCTCGTCAAACAGAAGGCAGCGAGTGACCGACAGCCCGACTGAGCACGCCTGGACACCCACCTTCACGAGCACGAGGACTTCACAGGAGCACCAGCCACGACGACAGCACTCACCTTATTTCTCCCTTCACTTATTTAAAAGTATTTAATAAATCCACCCTCCGGGGCTATTTCACCAAGCTACCTCGTTGTGTGATTTCTCACCCGTGACAGTGTATCATAAATCTGAGTAAATAAGTCAGAATTGCGAGATAACTCACATTTGAAAGAAAGTCAGAATTGCAAGTTTATATCAAGCAGTACAGAGACAAAAAGTCATAATTGCGAGTTTGTATCATGCAGTTTTAAGTAAAAAAAAAGTCTGAATTGCGAGATATAAACTCTGATTTTTTTATCACACAAGTTGTTATCACATAATTCTGACTTTCTAACTCACAATTGTGAGCTTATATATTCTGAGAAAAAGTCAGAATTGCAAGTTTGTATCACGCAACTCTAAGTAAAAAGTCATATAAACTTGCATTTGCGAGAAAAAAAGTCAAATTTGTATTAGTCGAGTTTGTATTATAATTCTGAGTTAAAAAATCAGAATTGCAAGTTTGTATCACTCAATTCTAAGTCCAAATTGCGAAATATAAACTCATCATTTTAATCTCGCAGGTTTTTATGATATAACTCTGACTTTATAACTCGCAACTGTGAGCTTATATATCAGAATTGTGAGAAAAAATTCAGAATTGCGAGTTTGTATCACGCAATTCTAAGTAAAAAAGTCAGAATTGCGACATACAAACTTGCATTTGCAAGAAAAACTCAAAATTGCGAGTCTGTGTCATTATTCTGAGTAAAAATGTCAGAATTGTGAGACATAACTCGCATTTGCGATAAAAATATCAGAATTGCACGTTTTTATCATGCAATTCGGAGAAAAATGTCTGCATTGTGAGATAAGTTGCATTTGCAAGAAAAAAATCAGAATTGAAAATTTGTATCACGCAGTTTCAAGTAAAAAAAAAATCTAAATTGCGAGAATATAAACTCAGAATTTTTATCACACAAGTTTTTTATCACATAATTCTGTAAATCTCACAATTGTGAAAAAAGTCAGAATTGTGAGTTAAAACTTCTCATTAACCTTTTTATATGTTTTTATTCAGTGGCGGACAACCATAGAAATGGCTCTGCTTTCTATGTAAATTATATAATTCAAATAACTTATAATAAAATAATAAAATGATTTATTATTTTTTACAAATGTAGTAAGTTCTTAGATATTGGTAAATTATAATTTGTGTAAGATATTTGTGTGTTTCATTTATGTGCTATTTCATATTTCATAGTTTCATGATTAGTTATTTCATTAGACGCAATCTTTTGTAAGTGACTATTAAACAGATTTCATCTTTCCATTCCTTCATGATTCTTTCAACAATTGTTCATTGTATGTAAACTCTGCTTAGTTATATGGAAAACAGCTCTAGATATACAATATGTAAAGGAAAATATTGCAACACACTGTAACAGCAAAGATGGGTCCCATAACTAACAGACATCGGAGAGCACAGAATCCTGCCAAAAGCATACAAACAATTTGATTCATTCCCTCTTGTTTGGACAGTGTCCTTTATCCCTGACAAAGACTACAGCGCTGTACTTAGAGCCAGTTAGTCTAATGTAGCCTTAAAGTTTCCCTTCCCTGTTAAAGCAATTTTCTGTGTGAAACTTTGCGAGACCTGTGGCCCTCTATGCTGTCTTTCTACTTAAGAGAAGCAGAAGAATGCAGAGGCCAAAATAAACTATCTCCCCAGATGATAGTAGGGAAGATAGCTTAGCAAGCATAAAGGCAAATGGCCTCAAGCTGACGTTCCTCCGGGGGGCACATCTATGATCCTCTTCCAGCCCGTCATGCTTTTAACACCTAAACACAAGAGAGCTATGAATGGTTTGTATGATCTGGGAACAGAGAGACACAAATAATTTTATCCAAGCAATAACAGCCACAAAAGCAGGTTTTAGTGCAAAATATAAACTAATGAATAAATAAATCAATAAATAAAATAAACTACAGCAACATTTATTAAAGCTTTTACAAAAGTCAGCTGTCTAGCATCAAGTTTCACAATTGTTTTGCACATTTAAATTACACAGTGGTCGATAATATTGCTTTTAAAAGAAGGGTCTTATGCTCACCAAATCTGCATTGGTATGTGGTCAAAAATGCATTAAAAAGAGTAATAATAATAATTTGCTGCTCTTATAGCAAACAATATAAAACAATATAAATGTTTTTACTGTCACTTTTGATTAATTTAATGTGTCCCTGCCAAATAAAAGTATTAATTTATTACTGAAATAAAATTGTACTGACCCCAAACTACTAAATAGTATTTCAATTAAATTAAATTAAATAATACAATTAATTAAAATAAAATAAAACAGTAAAATAAAATAAATTAAATTAAATAATACAATTAAATCAAAATTTAAAAATTAAATAAGAAATTAAAATGAAAACATTTAAATAAAATACAATAAAGTGAAGTAAAACAATAAAGTAAAATAAAAAATATTAAGGGATAACCTAAATCAAATTAAAATATTTAAAAAATAAAACAGTAAAATAAATGAAAAATAAAATGAAATAAATTCAATTAAATTCAGTTCAATAATAAAATTAAATAAAAATTGAATGAAACAAAATTAAAATAAAATTAATTTCATTTAAAAATTCAATTAAGTTAAATTAAAATAAAATGAAACACAATAATAAATTAAATTAAATAAAAGTAAAAAATATATAAAATATCAAAATTAAAATCAGTTAAAATAATATTTAATTAAATAATACAATTAAATAAAAAAATTAAATTAAATAGTAACAAAATATAACATTTAATTAAATAACAAAATTAAATTAAATTAAAAAATAGAAAATAAAATGTAATTTAATTTAATTTAAAAATAAAAAATCAATGAAATTAAATTCAATTAAAAATTTAAATTCAATCAAATTAAAAACAATTAAATAAAAATGGAATGAAACAAAATAAAACAAATTGAATCTTAATTTAAATTAAGTTAAATTTAAATAAAATAAAAAATAAAATGAAATGAAATGAAAATTTAAAATAAAATACAACAATAAATTAAATGAAATAAACAAAAAAATATTAAAATATTAAAATTGAAATAAATGTAAATAATATTAAATGAAAAAAATATAACTAAATAAAAATAATTAAATAAAATAATAATAATAATTAAAAAAACTTAATAAATAATAAAATGAAATTTAAAAATAAGTGAAAAATATTTTTAAATAAAATAAAAATAAAATACAAATCTCTTGAAGCAAGTGTCACCTTAATATTACAGATTATAAGAGTTTATTCTAATTTTAATAAACTAGTAAACATACATTTATAGTGAAAGAAATGATATACTGAAAATAGTGAAAATGAAATTAAAAAATGATTTAAAGATAAAAAATAAATAAAATTAAATAATAAAATTAAATGAAATAAAATTAAATTGAAAAATAAAATACAATTTTTAAAGTTTCAAAGATTAGAACGTAACATGCATATGTAATACAAACTTTGGACCAGTTCCACACATTACTAATCTCTGATGAAAACTACGGATGTCCAAAATCTTAGATTTAGCAACTTCACTGTCCAGGTAGTCAATAACCTAACAGGTATTGTTATGCAATGCTTATTTCCCAGTAGAAACTGAGTGATGAGATAAAAGAAATATCTAAAGAATATACATTAGGAAATAGATTCCCTCCAATCGCTATCAGATACCTTTTTTGTTATTTTCAGCAACCTCCAAAAAAGCAAACACGGGATTGTGGGATATCACAGCCTTTGTCTTTATGTATCATTACACAAGATGCTTATGAAAAAGAACAGCAAACACAAACTGATGCCATTTGGGACCCGTGACTGGCACTGAATACTTTGCTCTAGCTGCTCTAATAAGAAAAATGCCAATCAGGTGGAAGAGGAGAAGGAAGAGAGCGGGAGAAGGGTCCATCATTCATCAAAAGCAAAGACAGAAAGATACATAGACAGGGAGGATGGGGGGAGAGAGAGAAAGAGCGATCAGATGATGTTTGGCTCTGGGCGCTAGGAAGTATCGTATGTGACACCTCCATGTGAGAAGGTTACGGCAGACCACTGTAAAGGCCCATGTAATACTTACACAGGACACAGGAAGAGCTGACTACTGGACTTCACCTTACTGCTGTCTCCATTTTCTAACTCTCTCTCACACACAGCCATTGAATCTATCAATACAGAGAGGCCTTTAAGAGATCAGCGCTCTAATCGAAGGGTCCACCCAAACAAACTTACAGAACACCAATCGGTTCAATATGTGGGTCTGGAGCATAGAAGACCTGGTCTTAGTATGATGAAGCAGTGGATTTATTCATTTATTTACTGTATATAATGCTGCTTCCACACAGCTCTAATATAAACATGCAATTTCTTTTCAAGCTGTTTACCTTCACAGATATAACCGACTGTTTTTGTAACTCGTGTGTTTTTAACATGAACTTGTATGTATTTGACTGTTTAAGCGCAATGAGACATGAAAGAGAAGTTAGCAGTCACATGCTGCTTTCTGTGTGTTCGCTTGGGATATGTGCGCTCAGAAAACCGTATATCAGAAGTTTAAACTAATATGATTTAAAACGCATTATTTCAGTGCGATAGATGTGATAATCAAAATCAAATCAATGTTTTTAGCACAGTATCTGAGTATGAGTTGTGAAGGCACAGCTCTATTCTGAAAAAGCTGAATTTACTATAGTCTTAAGTAATCAATCAGAAATCATTCTAATATGCAGATTTTGTGCTTAAGAAACATTTCTTTTTATCGTCAATATTGAAAACAGTTGTGCTGTTTTTAATATTTTTATGGAAACATTTTTTTGATAAATAGAAAGTTTAAAAGAACAGCATTTATTTGAAATAGAAGTCTTATAAATGTCTTTCCTGACATTTATAAGATTTGATCAATACAGTGGGTCAATTTAAATCAAAATAATTAATTTCCTATCAAAAAAGTACAAAAAAAAAATGAAATTAAATAAATTATATAATTAAATAATTAAATTAAATAATGAAATGAAAAAAAATATTTTAACTTAAAGAAACAATTAAAATTACAATCAAATCAAATCAAATAAAAGACATTTAAATAAAATGAGGTAAAATTAAATGTAATTAAATAAAACATTGAAGAAATTAAATGAATTAAATAAAACATAAAATAAATTAATTAAATGAAATGAAATAAAATTAAATAAAATTAAATAAAAAAATTAACTAAAATAATAATAAAATTGAACAGTAGTATACGTGCCAGCAAAAACAAATTTTTAATAAACATTTATTAATTTAATAAAATAAGATAAAATAAAAACTTATTTAAATGAAATAAAAAATTAAACAATTGCAATTTAAATAAAATAAAATAATAAAATAAAATAAAATTTTAGTTAAATTAAAAAAAATTAAACAATTAAAATTAAATAAAATTCAATTCAATAAAAAAAAAAAAAATAATGAAATATAATAATGCATTTAATTAAAACATTTAAAATATACATCTGAAAAAATAAAATAAAAATTATTTGAATTAAATAAAAAATTTAACAAAATTAAAAAAAATCAAATCAAATCAAAATGACATAAAATAATACAATAAAAAGCAGTTAAGAGAGAAATTAAATGTATTAAATAAAACATTATAAAAAAAACTAAACAAATTAAAAGTTAAATAAAATAATGCAATTAAATGAAAAAAAAATAAAAATAAAATAATAATGAACTTGAACAGTAGTATATGTCACGTATCTGGTCTTTCCTGTCATCATGAACTCTTGCACCACACATCATGGACTTCATTCCCCACAAGCCACTGCACTAATCACTGCATTCACCTGCTCTCACTTTACTGATTACCGCTCACAGCTGCACCTCATCACACTGACTGCATTTAAGCTTCTCACACACACAGCCACTCTGCGAAGTCTTATTGTTCCCTATGGTCGTAATTCTGAGCGTTTCTTTCTGTGTTGGATTTCCCGTGTATGACTCTGGACTGTGTACCCCTTTATTGATTCCTGCTGCCTGCCATTGCGACCATTGCTTGAGTGTTGAACTGTTTCCCGGATTACCTACGCTGTTCCTGTTTTCTGGTGTTTGCTCTTGCCTGTTGACACATCTCAATAAATGCTGCAAATGGATCCGCACGTCTCAGTCTGACTCCCTGTGACAGAAGACTTCGCCACACACAAGGATCCAGCGGCTTTATGGTGTCATCCGGTTCCAGCATGAATCCAACGGTGCAGATCATGCTTCTCAAGCAGGGTGAGCAGACAATTGAGGATTATGTCATGGCTTTCATTGATTTGGCAAATCTGTCTTCGATGGATGAGACGTGCCTCATGATTTTTTTTCGTGGAGGACTCTCGGAGCCATTGGCTTCCAACATGCCAAATTTTGAACCTGACTGGACTCTGCATCACTACATGGATCTGGCTCTTTTGTTGTGTGGCTCTCCGTTTACGGTGGGTGAGGTAGAGCCACAGCACAAGATGGCAACCGCCTTCTCACAGTCTCCGCTGGTTCCGCCCAGCCTTCCAGAGCCTCCGCTGGTTCCGCCCAGCCTTCCAGAGTCTCCGCCGCCAGAGCGCCCTCCTGTGACCGCTCGCCCAGAGCCTGCTCTTCCAGAGTCTCCGCTGGAGACGCCCAGCCCTCCAGAGTCTCCGCTGGGGTCGTCCAGTTCTCCAGAGCCCGCTCCTCAAGAGCGCCGTCCAGAGCCCTCTCCTCAAGAGAGTCTTCCGGAGCCTCCGCTGGTTCAGCCCAGTCTTCCAGAGCCTCCGCTGGTGCAGCCCGGCCTTCCAGAGTCTCCGCTGGTTCAGCCCGGCCTTCCAGAATCTCCGCTGGTTCAGCCCGGCTTTCCAAAGCCTCCGCTGGTTCAGCCCGGCCTTCCAGAGTCTCCGCTGGTCCCGCCCGGCCTTCCAGAGCCTCCGCTGGTCCCGCCCGGCCTTCCAGAGCCTCCGCTGGTCCCGCCCGGCCTTCCAGAGCCTCCGCTGGTCCCGCCAGGCCTTCCAGAGCCTCCGCTGGTCCCGCCCGGCCTTCCAGAGCCTCCGCTGTTTCAGCCCGGCCTTCCAGAGCCTCCGCTGGTTCAGCCCGGCCTTCCAGAGCCTCCGCTGGTTCCGCCCGGCCTTCCAGAGCCTCCGCTGGTTCCGCCCAGCCTTCCAGAGCCTCCGCTGGTCCCGCCCAGCCTTCCAGAGCCTCCGCTGGTTCCGCCCAGCCTTCCAGAGCCTCCGCTGGTTCCGCCCAGCCTTCCAGAGCCTCTGCTGGTTCCGCCCAGCCTTCCAGTCGTCCTGAGATTCCTGTCTGCCCGGTTCTGGTCACGGAGGCCATGTATGGACTGTGTGGGTTTCCACCCGACCTCCCTGCTGCTCCAGTCCCGCCACCTCTGTCTCCTGACAGTCCCTCTGCTCACCCACATCCCACCTTCGGTGCAGAGGACTCGCAGTGGGATTGCCAGTCTCCATCGATGTCCAGACTGAAGGATCCCTCACCATCACCTCCAGTCTCAGAGTCCCGGACTCCACCTCGGCCCTCCGACCCTGCGGCTCCACCCCGGCTCTGTGCTCCCTCGTCTCCGTTGTCGGCCGTCGGCCCACCAGCTCCTCCGGGCTCCATCGTCTCTCCGGCTCCGCCCCGGTCAGTCGTCGCCCCACCTTCGCCTCTGGACTCTACTCCTCCGGCTGCGCCTCGTCACTCCGTCCTGCCGGCTCTGTGGACCTCCTCCCTCCCGTGGGCACAGCCTCGATCCTCTGTCACTCCGGCTCCGCTGCGTACCTCCGGACCTCCATCTCCGCCGGGGTCGCCAGAGCCTTGGGTTCCGCCTTGGTCTTTCCTGTCATCATGAACTCTTGCACCACACATCATGGACTTCATTCCCCACAAGCCACTGCACTAATCACTGCATTCACCTGCTCTCACTTTACTGATTACCGCTCACAGCTGCACCTCATCACACTGACTGCATTTAACCCTTTGAGCAGTACGGTCCCACATATGGGATTCTAATTTCTGTGCCCCTGGGAGTACGGTCCCACATATGGGATTTGGAACGTTCGGTGACGTCACGCAGCTGACAAATTCAAACTGCGCTTTGGCGCGATGGCTGGCGCTGAGCCAGAGACGGACGAGCTCTGCACTTGTCATACAATCACAACTATGCAGTGTTTTTAACCACATAACGCTTATTTTAGGTTTCAGACATTTAAATACACATAAGTACTAGTAAAAGGAGACATTTAGAGTTTGTAAAATACACACATAGGTCTATGGAAGCAGCAAATAACCATCTATTCAAATATAATTTGCCGATGTGTTTTATTTCTATCACATACACATAGGCAAAGTAACTAAAAGGTTCACTCTATTCCTCTTCTAGTTCACCAGCCACTTACTTTGCATGTATTTCGGGAGAAACAGATGAATGTATGTGATGTAAACACGGCTGACAGGACTCTCTGAACCGCAGCGCGAACAAACATGGCCGCGCCCATCTCACGTTACAAATCACGATCCAGATCATTTACATAGGGTTTTAAACGACGAATCATACTAATTCACACATATTTGTGAATCGGAATATTAGAGGCATGGTAAGCAAGTGTGTGAGTATTCTGGATAAAAAAGAAAAAACGAAATTAAAGCGATCCATCTGTCATACAGTGTTATTGTGACTGTGTTGTGTCACGTGACAAGCATGACGCGTCGCCATGGAAACAAAAGGGACGAATGTTCTAAAATAACGGTCGCTTAAAAAAAACTCACTCTCGGGGGTCCACTAGAATATTTTAAACTCACCACTGAAAGGGTTAAGCTTCTCACACACACAGCCACTCTGCGAAGTCTTATTGTTCCCTATGGTCGTAATTCTGAGCGTTTCTTTCTGTGTTGGATTTCCCGTGTATGACTCTGGACTGTGTACCCCATTATTGATTCCTGCTGCCTGCCATTGCGACCATTGCTTGAGTATTGAACTGTTTCCCGGATTACCTACGTTGTTCCTGTTTTCTGGTGTTTACTCTTGCCTGTTGACACATCTCAATAAATGCTGCAAATGGATCCGCACGTCTCAGTCTGACTCCCTGTGACAGTATAAGTGCTAGAAAAAAACAACAACACATTTATGGTTTAATAATTGATAATAATCAATAAAATACCCTTTCAAACTTGACCACTAATAAGATCATATTAAAATTAGTAAAATAAAATTTACTTTTTAATATTGAGGATCAGAATATCAAATATTTCACAAGATTGCAGTGTTGTCATTAAAATAGTAATGTAATAAACTCTAAAATAGCAGTTGCTTCATGTTAGAATATTGTAAATGTATGTGTTAAAGGACTAATCAGTATTATGTTTAATGCTGATTGACCATTAATGACAAAATATCTAACAATAAAATGTACATCAAATATTTTTTTCTTAGTTAGCTTACTGTAGGTTTTGCAAGCTAACTACTCAGCATGCTAGCTTAGCACACCACGTGGCATTTAGCCTACTAGCTTAGTCTAAATCCAATGCAAATATTTAATTACACTTTAATCGTTAGTTTGATTAGACCTTTTAAATGTTTACCCCGGGTTGACTCAGCTCAACAAGCAGACCGGATGACATTTGCCATTTAAAAGTAGCCACTGAAATGAATATGAATGCTAATGGAGACCTTTTGAGCATTATTATAGACTTGTCACATTATTGTCAGCCAGTTTGGTGGTCTGCCTAATTTTGCTCGTTCTTGAGATGTTTTTGAAAACACACAAACAGTTCTCCGTTCTCTATTCCACATGGACGGACAGAATGATTGACAATTTTATTTTGAATAATTCATCCGAGTGTGTGAAGGTCAGATGATGATCTGGCTTGTGCCGCCCAGGACTTAGAGCAGAGGTGACACAGTCATCAAATATTTATTTACCCCGTGTACTCCCAATACACTCTCAAAATACACACACTAACCCACCACCATGACCCTCAAACGCTTTCTGACCAGCCCTAGTATTGCAAAAACTAACCTATACTTCCCTTAAACCTCAGACCTTAAAACTATAAATCAAACTTTTTCCCGGTTGCACTAAATTAGAAGCAGTATGTATGCAAGAATAAGGAAACAGAGCAACTGTTCCCAGGTCAGTGGGAAATGCACCAAAAGTTTAAACAGTTTCACATTTTTGTGTGCGTACTAATGCTTGGTATGTGCAATATGAGCCTGTGTCATCTTGCTGCATCATGTCTTTTCTGGCTTCCAGTTGCGCATTACTCATGCACACAGGTGCAGAGGGTGTGTGCACAGTGTGGGCGGCAAACAACGTTGATAAGTTAACTTTAGGTGAGCCTGTTTTGCAACTAATAATTGAATACGTTGCCATTTTAGTAGTAATTTACACTACCATTCAAAAGTTTGGGATCAGTAAGACTTGGGGGCACTTCTATGGTGCCCCTGAGTTTGAACTTCCAAAATGCAGTTTAAATGCAGCTTCAAAGGGCTCTAAATGATCACAGTAGAGGAAGAAGGGTCTTATCTAGCGAAATGATCGGTTATTTTCTAAAAACATTTACAACTTATATACTATTTAATCTCAAACGCACATTACTCACATCGTTTTGTAAGACCCTTCTTTCCTCGGCTGTGATCGTTTAGAGCCCTTTGACGCGGGATTTTGAAAGTTCAAACTTGGGACACCATAGAAGTCCATTATATGGAGAGAAATCCTGAAAAGTTTCTCAAAAAACATAATTTCCTTATGACTGAAGAAAGAAAGAAATGAGCATCTTGGATGACAAGAGTACATTTATCTGTAAATTTTTGTTCTGAAAGTGAACTACTCCTTTAATAAATACAAAGTTTAAAATAACAGCATTTATTTAAAATGGAGATCTTTTGTAACAATATATATAAAAAAAACATAATACACTGCTCAAAAAAATAAAGGGAACACTAAAATAACACATCCTAGATCTGAATGAATAAAATATATTCTTATTGAATACTTTGTTCTTTACATAGTTGAATGTACTGACAACAAAAATCACACAAAAATCAATGAAAATCTAATTTATTAACCCATGGAGGTCTGGATTTGGAGTCAAAATTAAAGTGGAAAAACACACTAAAGGCTGATCCAACTTTGATGTAATGTCCTTAAAACAAGTCAAAATCAGGCTCAGTAGTGTGTGTGGCCTCCACGTGCCTGTATGACCTCCCTACAACGCCTGGGCATGCTCCTGATGAGGTGGCAGATGGTCTCCTGAAGGATCTCCTCCCAGACCTGGACTAAAGCATCCGCCAACTCCTGGACAGTCTGCGGTGCAACGTGGCGTTGGTGGATGGAGCGAGACATGATGTCCCAGATGTGCTCAACTGGATTCAGGTCTGGGGAACGGGCGGGCCAGTCCATAGCATCAATGCCTTCGTCTTGCAGGAACTGCTGACACACTCCAGCCACATGAGGTCTAGCATTATCTTGCATTAGGAGGAACCCAGGGCCAACCGCACCGGCATATGGTCTCACAAGGGGTCTGAGGATCACATCTCGGTACCTAATGGCAGTCAGGCTACCTCCGGCGAGCACGTGGAGGGCTGTGTGGCCCTCCAAAGAAATGCCATCCCACACCATCACTGACCCACTGCCAAACCGGTCATGCTGGAGGATGTTGCAGGCAGCAAAACATTCTCCATGGCGTCTCGTCTGTCACGTGCTAAGTGTGAACCTGCTTTCATCTGTGAAGAGCACAGGGCGCCAGTGGCGAATATGCCAATCCTGGTGTTCTCTGGCAAATGCCAAACGTCCTGCACGGTGTTGGGCTGTAAGCACAACCCCCACCTGTGGACGTCGGGCCCTCATACCACCCTCATGGAGTCTGTTTCTGACCGTTTGAGCAGACACATGCACATTTGTGGCCTGCTGGAGATCATTTTGCAGGCCTCTGGCAGTGCTCCTCCTTGTACAAAGGCAGAGGTAGCGGTCCTGCTGCTGGGTTGTTGCCCTCCTACGGCCTCTTCCACATCTTCTGATGTACTGGCTTGTCTCTTGGTAGCGCCTCCATGCTCTGGACACTACGCTGACAGACACAGCAAACCTTCTTGCCACAGCTCGCATTGATGTGCCATTCTGGATGAGCTGCACTACTTGAGCCACTTGTGTGGGTTGTAGACTCCGTCTCATGCTACCACTAAAGTGAAAGCTCCGCCAGCATTCAAAAGTGACCAAAACATCAGCCAGAAAGCATAGGAACTGAGAAGTGGTCTGTGGTCACCACCTGCAGAACCACTCTTTTATTGGGGGTGTCTTGCTAATTGCCTATAATTTCCACCTGTTGTCTATTCCATTTGCACAACAGCATGTGAAATTGATTGTCAATCAGTGTTGCTTCCTAAGTGGACAGTTTGATTTCACAGAAGTGTGATTGACCAGGGGCCTGTACCATGAAGCCAGATTAGCTGGCTAGACAGGTAAGTTTCAGTTTAGTTTGCACCAATCCTGGGTTTTAGGTACCATGAATGTGGCTTGGTTTTTAGCAGCGTTCATTGCCATAGTAACTTACACTCCACGGCTAACCTGCTCCAGGGCAGGTTATGTTCTGGATTAAAAATCTAAAACTGACATCGGACACAAAAAAAGTAACTTCCCTTAGCTTTTCATGCTGCAAATTAAAGGTCACTAGTAAAAAAATAAATTAGTAAATACAGTTTTGAAAAATAATGGTCTGGCTTTAATGATAATTACTTATAGTTATTTTATATGATTTGTATAATTATTAATCCATTACACACAAGCAATTTTAGTTTAAGAGTTATTATGAATCATTTATTTAAAATGATGTTAATATATACAGATCATATGTAATATAAATAAGCTGTGGAATCATTGTATATATGTGACCCTGGACCACAAAATCAGGCATAAGGTTAAATTTAACCAAACTGAGATGTATACATCATATGAAAGCTCAATAAATAAGCTTTCTATTGATGTATGGTTTGTTAGGATAGGACAAAGGAGCACCAAAGGAGACGCTCAGCCCGGCGTGCAGGGGAAGCGTACCGCTCTGGGAACTCGACGGGCTCACACTGAGGTGCAGAAGACCACAGGGCTTTGGCAGCCAGCGGTGCGTTCTGCACGGTGACTTGGATGTCCCCCTCGTGCTTCGCCACGGCAGCTGAAAAGCATTGACGGCTCAACGACCTGCCGCGGGGCACCGAGGGAAGCCGAAAGCGAAAGTCTGAATGAGTGGTGCGTGCCGCCATCTTATATACCCGTATGTACGGGGGAGTGGCTTGGCATGCAAATACCACTCGCCAATGTTCATTGGCCTTTTGAATAAGGCTCAGAGATGATTGGTCTCTCAAGTGAGTTCCCAATGTAATGTTGAAGTGATTCGACTGAGGGGGAACTTCTTTTATAAACAACATTAAAAATCTTACTGATCCCAAACTTTTGAACGGCAGTGTGTATCTACATATATTTTATATACATAAAGTATCATGGCACCATTTATCTAAGGAAAAATGCTTAGCTGCAAGTGTTTGTATCCTTACGCCAAACATTGAAGTTTTGATTGCGTTGATTTGTTTACTTTGTGTGTGTGTGTGTGTGTGTGAGACAGACTGTTTGTTAGAGAGTGCGTTCGAGTGTGTATTGCGGTGTCTATGAAAAATTATAAGGGTAGATGAAAATGTACTGTAAGCTTCTGATGTGTCCGCCGTGTTTATTTTCTTAATGCTGAGATTTGGGGCTGTGTAAATCTGCGTATTCAAACACAAACAAGCATTTCACGGTTTCGAGCAGTAAAGGCATTTACCATTATGACTTCACACATGGAGTGTGTGTGTGTGTGTGTGTGTGTGTGTGTGTGTGTGTGTGTGTGTGTGTGTGTGTGTGTTAGCCGTCCTTTTCAGAGGGCAGTAAGTTTGGGGCTCTCTGATGAACAGCACATGTTTGATTGCACCGTGCACCTTGAGTCCGGATGTGTTTACGCTTCCACAGATCGTTGGGTAGCGGTAAGGAAGTGGGGTCTGGGTCACTGGGAAAAAGAGAGAGAGAGATCAATTTGAGCCATATGTGCTCCCAACTTCCTCAAACACTTGAACCCAGGAACAGTTCAAGAAAGCATTCATATATTTTCAAAAACAGGCCGTTATTACAGAAGCCAGACTAACCTTGTTCAATGTTATGCATAAACATAAATGATATCATGAACTTTTAACTGTACTGCACCTTCATTTTTTAAATCAAAAACGTAAAACCTAAACAGAGAGTCATTGTATCACATTGTTCCAAATCCATATGGTTTTCTAATGTACAACTAAAAATGAAATATTTTGAAAAATCTTCACATAAAACAGAGATCATGTCTGTAAAGCTTTAGAAATGACAAAAAAGCACCTTAAAAGTAGTCATTGTTACTAATGTGCTATATTTTAAGTGTATATTTTAAGCTATTTGATGATTATGTTGCTTGACAAACAAAACCTTTGCAACAATTTCAAATCATGTTTGAGGACAAACAATAAGTAAAGAGTAAAGATAACTAAAAAGCTGTTAAATACAGCTTTGACATCCCAGGAATAAATAATAATAAAATAGAAAACATTAAAATAATTATTAAAGTAGTCCTTTTTACTTGCTATACCTTAATGAAATTTACTGTATTTTTGTCTGCTAAAAATTCAGCTTGACATCACAAGAATACACTACAGTATAATACTGTAGAAAACATTAAAATAGTCATTAAAACATTTTTAAGTGTAATACCTTAATGCTATTTCAAAATATTGCTGTTTATTTTTATCGGCAAAAAATTCAGCTTTGCCATCACAGGAATACATTACAATGAAATAATAATTAAAAAACATTAAAATATATATTTTTAATTGTAATACCTTAATGAAATTTCATAATATTACCGTTTTACTGTATTTTTGTCTGCTAAAAAATCAGTTTTGCCATAACAGAAATACATTAAAATGAAATAATTATTAAAAAAACATTCAAATATATTTTTAATTGTAATACCTTAATGAGATTTCATAATATTACTGTTTTACTATATTTTTTGTCTGCTAAAATTCATCACAAGAATGAATTACAATAAAATAGAAAATATTAAAATAGTTATTAAAATATATATTTTTAATTGTAATACCTTAATGACAGGAATAAATTACAATTAAATAATTAAACACACACACACACACACACACACACACACATATATAATTTTTTTAATACACTAATGATATTTCATAATATTACTGTTTTACTGTATTTTTGTTTGCTAAAAAATAGCTTTATTAAATTACAATAAAATAAACCTAGTTATTAAAATTGCTATTTTTAATTGTAATACCTTAATGATATTTCATAATATTGCTGTTTTACTTTATTTTTATCTGCAAAAAAATTCAGCTTTGTCATCAAAGGAATAAATTACAATGAAATAATTTAAAAATAAATTTACTCTAATGATATTTCATAATATTACTGTTTTACTGTATTTTTGTCTGATAAACATCCAGTAAAAAAATCACTGTAAAATAGAAAACATTAAAATAATATTTCATAATAAAATGTTTTATAAGACTTTTCTGCTCATCAGGGCTGTATTTATTTAATTAAAAATACAGAAAAAAACGGTAATATTGCTAAATATTATTGCAATTTAAAATAGTAGTTTTCTATTTTAATATACCTTAAAATATAATTTATTTCTGTGATGCAAGCTGAATTTTTAGCATCATTACTCCTGTCTTCAGTGTCACATGATCTTTCAGAAATCATTCTAATATGCTGATTTATTATCAATGTTGAAAACAGTTGTGCTGCTTAATACTTTTTTCAGGATTCTTGAATAAATAAAACCTTAAAAAGAACAGCATTTATTTAAAATAGAAATCATTCAAACTTTGGAATCAGTCTTTTTTGTTTTTTTTCTGTCTTTCTTTCTTTCTTTCTTTCTTTGAAAGAAATTAATACTTTTATGTCACTCAAAAAGTGATAGTAAAGGCTAGTAAAGATTGTTTGAAAAGATTTCTATTTTGAATAAATGCTATTTCCTGAAAAAAGAATCACAGGTTCCAAAAAAACAGCACAACTGTTTACAACTTCAACACTGATAATAAATCAGCATATTAGAATGATTTCTGAAGGATCATGTGACACTGAAGACTGGTGTAATGGCTGATGAAAATTCAGCTTTGCATCACAATTAAAAAAAAAATGATATTTTAAAGTAACCACTATTTAAAATTGCAGTAATATTTCACAATGTTACAGTTTTTTCTGTTTATTCTGCTTATTGACTCTGCTTATTTATTTTTTCTCCATTTAGATGACTACGTAAATGTGTGGTTCTGTGCACTCGTGTCCTACACTGTAAAAAGTTTTCACCAGATTCAACTTAAAAACCTAATTTTAGCAGGTGCCTTAAGTTTTTAAGTTAAATCAGCTTAAAACTACAAGTCATTTTAACTTATTACAATAAAATTAGTTGATATAAACTTTTTACAGTGTAGCATGTGTCTGGATGTGCTTGTTGAAGACTGTCACACAGGTGTGTGTGTGTGGTGAGTGCATACTCCAATTGGTCGGAGGTGTTATTGAACTCAAAAGTCTCGAACCGCATCTCCAGGGGGCAACTGACAGCTGAGGTCAAAGGTCAACTGCAGCCTCAACGATGGCCGATTAGTTTTGTTGTCACAGCTTAACAGGTGAAGGTGGAAACCAACGAAACTTGTGAAAGCATATCACCTAGAAAAAAACAACAAACAAAGCAAAAAAGAAAAGAAAAAGATGACTGCCATTCCATCAATGCATGTTCACTCAACACACACATATCACAACAACTATTCACTGCTGTCACAAACACACAAATGCGCCCACATACGCACATGTCATTTGTCTGCTTTAGTCTGTCCAGTGAGGCCTTGCCCAGAACTATGGAATGAGGAAAATAACATTTGTCATCCTTTCTTTTCTTTGTTTGTTTTCTCTGTCAGTGTTGTATTTCTGTCAGGTGCACAGAGCAGCACACCTGCAGTGGAGAATTGTTCTATAATACATTCACTATTCTTTCCAAAACATCAATACTTCCTGGAAACTTTTGAAAACAGCTTACTAGTATTCGTTTGAGGCTATTTCTCATTGTTTATTTAGAAATGTGTATTTTTTAATCTTTTCATACAGGGCCTTTTTTTTTCCTTTTTAAGAAATTAAAACTTTTTTTCAGCGAGGAATGGTATGAATAGTTGTGTATGTTTAAAATACACAGAGTTTCAGTCAGCTTCCTAGTGTTATCATAAGAAAGGTAATTTGATCTTTAAAGGTGAATGTGTGTGAATTTTACAAAGCTGTTTTAAATGAGACACATGGATGTAAGTTTTTCCATCTCTGTTTGCAGATGTCTGCTCTTTTCTGCCTTAGTGAGCATTACAGATAATTGCGTTTAAATGCTGCAGTTTGAAAATAAATGAGCAGTAATATATAATAATGGCTGACTTCCCATCTGCGCAAAGGTTTGTGTGTTCATCTGCACAGCTGGTACTAGTAAGTACAAACACTTTTTCACAAGGCATTGCCAATGTGCTAGTTTTTAATTGTTGTATTTAAACAGTATATATTTTATTCATGAACTTATGTTTAGCTGTTCTTTTCAATAGTTAACACTTACAGTGCCTTGCGAAAATATTCATACTCCTTTTTTTGCTACGTTTTGTTATGTTGCAGCCTTATGTTAAACTGCTTTAAATTACTTTTTTTCCACATCAATCTACATCTCATACACGCACCATAATGACAAAGCACAAAACAGGTTTGTAACAACTTTGCAAATTTATTAGAAATAAAAAACTGAAAAGATCCCGTTGCATAAGTATTCATACCCTTTTCTGGGACACTCGAAATTTAGCTCAGGAGCATTCATATTGCTTCTAGATGTTACAACACTTCGAGTGGAGTTCAAATTCATTGGCAATTCTGTGGCAAATTCATTTGAATGAGTATGATTTGGAAAGGCACACACCTCTCAGAAAAGGTCTAACAGCTAAAAATGCATATCAGAGCAAAAACCTGAGGTCCTGAGGTCAAGATAACTGCCTGTAGAGCTCAGTGACAGACTTGCGTTAAGGCAATGATCTAGGGAAGAGTTCAGAAAAAAATCTGCTGCATTGAAGGTTCACAGAAGCATTATCCATAATGGAAGACGATTGGAACAACTAGGACTCTAGAAAATGTCTGCCAGCCCCCATCCAAGCTGACAGAGCTTGAGAGGTGAAAAGGTGAGGCAAAGAATGGCAGATAATTGCCAAATGCAGATGTGCAAAGCTTGTCACATCATACCCAAAAAGACTTGAGGCTGTAAAGGTGCTTCAACTATGTACTGAGTTAAGGGTATGAATACTTATGCAAAGTACTTATTTCAGTGTTTAATTTTTTTAATAAATTTGTAAAATTTGCAAATCTGGTTTTTGCTCTGTCATTATCATGTATGGAGTGTAAATTGATGTGGGGAAAAACTAATTTAAAGCAGTTTAACAATGCTGCAACAAAACAAAATGTAAAAAAAATGAAGGGGTATGAATACTTTTGCAAGGCACTGTAACTATTTTTGAATTTTTCGGCTCATCAGTCATCAAAACTTAATAAATATTCATCACAGACATGAAAATTTAGGCCTACATTAAATTTCACTACTCACTATAATCCCACAAATCATGTTTTTTATGGCATTTTAAGTCTTTTTTTTGGACGTAACAAAGTGGTTATATCTGTGTGAGTTGTTTACTTACATTTTAAAATTAGTCTTCACATTAACACCATTATATTGTATATTCGGACTGATTCGCAAATGTGGAAGGCAAACAAAATAGGCTGGATTTAACGCATTAACCAATCACAACAGATCATAATCAGTCATATCCAATCATATCGTGATGGAGGCATTGCCTCCTCTTACGTGACTTTCCTCCGTTCATTCTCAATTACCCCACACCAAACATTAAAATAGTTATTAAAATAGTTATTTTTAATTGTAATACCTTGCTGATATATTACTATAATAATATTACTGTTGTACTGTATTTTTGCCATCACATGAATAAATTACAAAAAAAAAAATTAATTGTAATACCTTGATGATATTTTATATTGGCGAGAGAGACGCAGACTTTTGCACTAAATTTTTTTTTTCTCATCCATTATTTAAGGAGCCTTCTCAGAGAAAACGCCCCTGATATATACGTAATTAAATGAAAAGAATGAAAAAAAAATGTTACAGGCGAAAAGCTAAAGGAAAGCAGGGGGAGCATATTACACATGGTATGCTGGACAGTATGTCTGGATTTGTCATTATTGTTCACACAAGAGAACTGATATAAAAACCACTTATGGATAAAATTGATTGCACAGGTAAGGAACTTGCAACATTGAAAAACTCCCTAAACACAAATCTGTCCTATCGTTTTACTGCTTTGCGGATAAACCATGACAATAACAAGCAGGCACAAGTCAGCAGTTTTAAATTCTGCTTTATGTCCATCTGTATCCCTTCTCCAAGGACAAAGCTGAGGAGAACACCAGCCATCTCCAGCCAACAGTGACCCTGGACATTTCACATGCTAACATTTGTCTAAAGTCTTCACATGAAACAAGTATGGAAAACACATTGAAACTCTTCACTGAAAATACTAAAAGTTAGTTTATTAAAAACTAATGTCCTGTGACTGGTCATGAAAAGTTACAGGTTTGTATCATGATTTACTAAAGACCAGTAGTTCTGTGAGATGCAACATGGTTCCCAGGTGGTTTAAAGATCAATTTATTCAAATTATTCAGGGATAAAACTGAATTTTTTAATGGTATGTACAATAGAGGGTTTGCACTTATGTCACGGTTAGTGGTCAGTGGAGATATTCAGATGTAAACAGCATGGACTGCATGGTTAATGCACTACTGAATAAGTTGTTCTGCTAATTTATGCTGTCTAAATTATGGAAAAGTGTGTGGAAGCTGCTAAATCATATAGAGAAGCACTTAGTAAGCAGGAAATGTTAGTTTGTTTGACAAACTAACATTAATAGGCGGTAAAGATACATATAAGCAGTATTAATTAAGATATTAGCCTAATATTTCACCTATCTGACTGGAAATGATAAGAACGACTGTTGTCAAGATTCTTGCCCTTGAAATCCTGGTTTCGTTTGGCCAACCACAAACGCCTTTTGTTCCTCAAACAGTTTTTTGCACTCTTCTCCTTTATTTGTTATAACTTTACGCAGTCTATAGTACTCCAAATGTTTTTCCTGGTCCAACCGATTAGTACAGCCCCAAACATGACACTAATTGACCATTTTCAGCAGAAATAATCAGCTAAATTTGCGAGTTCCGTTAAGTTGAGTGGCCTTGTTTACGTTCTGCGCCACCGAATCGCTCTATTTCAAGGAAAACATGTCACCTTACCTTCCTGTATCACACAGACCTTCACACCATGAGCTAACATAAGATCCACTTATTCTTTAAAAAGGTATGTCAGGAAAAATATGTTATACAGTACATATACAAGCTACTTAAATCAATTTGCAAATGTTACACGCAAAACATTAAGCAGTATTACATAAGAACGAACGCTGTTTATCAGATATATCAAATTTAATTAGATAAACACTAAGCTAATGTTGTATAGCTTACATTTTAGACACACTTATTACTAGTTGCCAGGTCTGTTTTTGAAAATTAAATGACCAGTTTGTCTAAACAAAACAAAATTGTTGCTCGTTTACGAACGAATCAACTGTGTTTGAACGAATTGGTTGATCGGTGATTCACTCATAAACACATGTAGCCACCTACTGGCGGAACGAAGTACAAGCGGCTAATGAATCGGAAATCTGGCACATTTACTGAAAATAACTTTCACGTTGCAAATTAAGGTGTATACTTTGTGATTTTAGAAAACAAATCCTGTATGTGTCAAAAACACAGACCAAACACTCACCTTGTGCTTTTGCAGTACATATACAACACCTAATTTTACAATGTGTAGCCTATAAGAAGTGCCCTTCCGAGGGAACTCTAACTGCGTCCTCTAGAGGGCGTTCCCCAGTAGCGCCCTCTAGAGGACGCAGTGTCTCGTTCCCTTCTCAGGGAACCATGGTTACATACATAACCTGAGACGTTCCCTTCCGAGGGAACCCTCACTGCGTCCTCTAGAGGGCGCTACTTGGGAACGCCCTCTAAGGGCACAGTGAGAGTTCCCTTCTCAGGGAACCATGGTTACATATGTAACCTGAGACGTTTTTTTTGTGTGTTGGATTTAGCTTTAGGACATTTTGAATGTGTAACTGGCAAAAATCCTGGGCAAAAAAGTACATTATTTAATAATATATGGCAAAAATGCTGAATTTTGTGAACTTTTAAGCTTATTATGTAATGGTATAATGACTAAAAATATATCTTTGGTTCAGGTTGGATGCCTATGTAAATGTCAAATTCTTAAAGTGATAGTTCTCCCAAAAATGAAAATTGCCCCATGATCTACTCACCCTCATGCCATACTAAGTGTATACAACTTTCTTCTTTCAGACAAATACAATCAGAGTTGTATTAAAAAATGTCCTTGCTCCTATAATGGCAGTAAATAGGTGTTGAGTTTTTGAAGTCCAAAAGTGCATCCATCCATCATAAAAAGTACTCCACACGTCTCAGAGGGCTAAATAAAGGCTTTCTGAATCAAGTCGATGCATTCTTGTAAGAAAAAAATATGCATATTTACAACTTTATAAACTGTAATCTCTAACGGAATAATGAAATTAAATAATGGTGAAAATATTAAGCAAAGATTTAATTGATTATTTTAGTTTTGCATGTGAGTTGGACTTTAGATAGGCCTGATATATAGGTGGTTCAGGCCCATTTGCCCTCTTCCCAGCATGCTCTGGGGCATGAATAATCATGTGATGGTGATTTTTTGATCTTATGTTCATGCTGACAAAAGATGCTGTTAACAATGCTCTGAGTAATGCTAAATAATATTGCAATGCACAAGTGATATTAATGAGTACAACACGTCGCTGATGATGACAGTGATGAAGGTACAGTCTTGACTGCTCCAGCAGCAGCTGTTGGGAGTTAGACATGCAGAACTGCAGTGCATCTTCCCTGTCACGGTCCTGTCAGTCAGCCCCTTCTGAACACCCTGAACGAATCCATCGCCCCACCCTGAAAACCCAAGGCAGACTCCAGATAACACATCGCACTTGTGCTTCACACCCCTGCTGAATTATTGGTCTGTATGTTTCCGCTGTCTTGGAAGTAAGAACAAGGTCCATTATTCACCAGTTTTCTTGTTTGACAGCATGCCCTTGTAAATCAGCTACAGCACAGCTTTGGCTTCGGTCGATGCATCATGCTGGAATCATTTTCAGTAAGAACAGAACCTGGCATTACAGAGCAGTGCATGTAAGACAAGTCATTATTTTTTGATTACTGTGTTTCCGGTGTGACTGAGCTCTCTGTTGCTCATATCCAGTTCAATATTTGTTTCTAGGGTTAATTCAAGGAAAACTAGAAGTTTTATATCTTTTGAAACCTTTTCAGTTTCTACAGTCGTGGCCAAAAGTTTTGAGAATGACACAAATATTAGTTTTCACAAAGTTTGCTGCTTTTGGATCTTTGTTTCAGTTGTTTCTGTGATGTACTGAAATATAATTACAAGCACTTCATACGTTTCAAAGGCTTTTATCGACAATTACATGACATTTATGCAAAGAGTCAGTATTTGCAGTGTTGGCCCTTCTTTTTCAGGACCTCTGCAATTCGACTGGGCATGCTCTCAATCAACTTCTGGGCCAAATCCTGACTGATAGCAACCCATTCTTTCATAATCACTTCTTGGAGTTTGTCAGAATTAGTGGGTTTTTGTTTGTCCACTCGCCTCTTGAGGATTGACCACAAGTTCTCAACGGGATTAAGATCTGGGGAATTTCCAGGCCATGGACCCAAAATTTCAACGTTTTGGTCCCCGAGCCACTTAGTTATCACTTTTGCCTTATGGCACGGTGCTCCACGTGCTGGAAAATGCATTGTTCTTCACCAAACTGTTGTTGGATTGTTGGAAGAAGTTGCTGTTGGAGGGTGTTTTGGTACCATTCTTTATTCGTGGCCGTGTTTTTGGGCAAAATTGTGAGTGAGCCCACTCCCTTGGATGAGAAGCAACCCCAAACATGAATGGTCTCAGGATGCTTTACTGTTGGCATGACACAGGACTGATGGTAGCGCTCACCTTTTCTTCTCCGGACAAGCCTTTTTCCAGATGCCCCAAACAATCGGAAAGAGGCTTCATCCGAGAATATGACTTTGCCCCAGTCCTCAGCAGTCCATTCGTCATACTTTTTGCAGAAGATCAATCTGTCCCTGATGTTTTTTTTGGAGAGAAGTGGCTTCTTTGCTGCCCTTCTTGACACCAGGCCATCTTCCAAAAGTCTTGGCCTCACTGTGCGTGCAGATGCGCTCACACCTGCCTGCTGCCATTCCTGAGCAAGCTCTGCACTGGTGGCACTCCGATCCCGAATCCTCTTTAGGAGACGATCCTGGTGCTTGCTGGACTTTCTTGGACGCCCTGAAGCCTTCTTAACAATGCAGTGGAAAGTTTTTTCGGGATTAAGTTAATTTTTATGGCAAAGAAGGACTATGCAATTCATCTGATCACTCTTCATAACATTCTGGAGTATATGCAAATTGCTATTATAAAAACTTCAGCAGCAACTTTTCCAATTTTCAATATTTATGTAATTCTCAAAACTTTTGGCAACGACTGTATATCACATTTCATTCTTGGTATTTTTACATTTCCTAGCGTTTTTCAGTCATTCAATAAAATCTGCAGACAAAGTAAATATAGCACTCAGATAACACTTTCACAGCTGTTCACATAAATATTTAACAATAATTATATTTAACAGGGGACACCCAGACAGGTTTTCATATATTTCACACACACACACACACACACACACACACACACGGTTCGAGACTTTTGAGTTCAATAACACCTCCGACCAATTGGAGTATGCACTCACCCCACACACACACACACACACACACACACACACACACACACACACATTCTGATTTACAATTATATAGTCAGAATAATAACTATATATTCACAATTTACATTTATATACACTACCTGTCAAAAGTTTTTAAACAATAAGATTGTTTATGGTTTTTAAAGAAGTCTCTTCTGCTCACCAAGCCTGCATTTATTTGATCCAAAGTACAGCAAAAGCAGTCTTGAATTATTTTTACTATTTAAAATAATTGTTAAAAATAATATATTTTAACATTTTATTTATTCATGTGATTTCAAAGCTGAATTATTAGCATCATTAGCCTACTCCAGTCTTCAGTGTCACATGATCCTATTATTATATATATTATTATTATTATTATTATTTTGAAATCAGCTGAGTAGAGTTTTTTCAGGTTTCTTTGATGAATAGAAATTCCAGAAGAACAGCATTTATCTGAAATAGAAAACTTTTGTAACATTATAAATGTCTTTATCATCACTTTTGATCAATTTAAAGCATCATTGCTAAATTAAAAGTATATTAACTTTTATAATTTCTTTCCCAAGAAAAAAAAAATACTCCAAGCTTTTGAATGGTATATTGGTGCATTTATATATTCAGATTTTCTATCTATATATTCAGACTTACATCTATATAACTGCAACTGTCATATATATATATATATATATATATATATATATATATATATATATATATATATATTCAGAATTATAAGTATATATAAGTATATAAAGCTATATATTCAGATTTACTCCTATATATTGATGATTTACATTTTTATATTTCAATTTGTATCTCTATATTCAGACTTATATTCAGATTTACATTTATACAGTCAGATTTACTTTTATATATAACCTATTTTACATTTATATATTCAGATTTACTTCTATGTATTTGCAATTTACATTTATTTATTCAGATTTTATATAATTATTTCCTTTTTGGCACTTCATATATATATATATATATATATATATATATATATATATATATATCACATCTATTTCTATTATACTTTATTGGGAAGACTGGGACAAGTTGTCAGATTTGATCTATATATTTTATTTATTTATAAATTATTATATATATAATATATATGTATATGTATAAATTTATAAATAAATAGATTATTTATTTATATGCATAGAATATTATGTATTAAAATACATATACATTATATTATCAGGTATTGCATATCTTATATTTATATTATTAAATGTTCAGATATTTGTGGGGCCAAAACAATGTTTTCATGTGTTATGTTTTTACAGTTTTTATGAATATTCCTCGGTGTAAAATGTGACAACTAGCCCTGGTCTCCTCTAAATGAAATATGAACAACATTAGAATAATTAGACAAATTTTGCAAGTGTTCTGTTTTTGTGATGAGAATGAATTATTTCTCTTTTTCTTTAACACTCACTATCCCTGACTCTCTTTCTGCGTTTGTTTTACTCTGTCATGAATGAATGAACGTGGCTCAGTTTCCCCCCTGATTAAACGAAGGGCAATTTGCCTTGTGGTTTTGTAGGGTTAGCCTTAGCATATTTCGACAGAGCCGAATCCACAGAAGCTTTCATTTGGCCAGTAAACCGGACGCTTCACATAAGCATGCTTTGGCAGTCTGCTGTTTATATACAGACACACTAGCTCATATAACACTAAATTAAAAAATGTGAAAACCTGACACTGTCTCTCGCGCCTCCGCTGGCAAGCGTACAGTCCTACCAAAGTCTTTCTAAGGAAAATGTCTTTTCCTCCACGTTCTTTGTATTCTAGGCACAACAAATTAAACCGAACAGCGTTGCATTCTCGTAAAGCCCGTCGTTTCAAGTAACCTCCATTATTCTGTGAGATAAGCATCAAAATATCAATACAAATTAGAGCGTTCCTCAGCCAAAATGAGTATTTCTATTTAGGGTATTCACATTCTGGATGGAGCGTTTCGGCCTAATTGGGGGTTTGGAGATAATGGCTCTTTCAGAGCGCTGTCAGCCAAAGGAATGGAAGTTTCTGGAAAGTCCTCTGGCAGTTGGTGCATTGAGTATTCAGTGTGAGGCCCTGGCCTGTCTCAAGTGCTCACAGCTGGATGCTCTAGAAGACTAGAGAACTGAAGCCGTGTCAGAAGACTGAATAGGCCTCGCTGTATAGGCCTCTGTCCTTATTTACTCGCGGAGCTGGAACCTCTTGTGTTTGAGCTCAAATTGAGATGCATACCTGAGCACGGCTGGATGAAGAAAGACTAAAGCTATTCATCCGATTCTTGGAAATCGGTTATTTGCTTGAATCTTTGTCATATTCTTTGACATTGTTACAAATTAATTAGCTGCGATTGGTTTCCCACAGTGCAGTTTTTCATTAAATAAACTGATTTGCAGCTTAATAAACATTATCTTTGTTGAAAACGTTTTGCTGTTTAATATTTTTGTAGCAAGGATGCATTAAATTGATCAAATGTGATGGTAAACGAACACGTATTCTTCTTCGATTTTCAGCAAATGTTGTACTGATCCACGCAATACCTCACACCGCTGTGGGCCACAAGTGTTCAGAAGGTGGCAACCATTATCCCATTATCTATAACAGGGGCCTCAGGGGTGGATGACCATAAGCTGTGCAGCTGCAGCAATCATGGTGTTTTACCAGAGCGCTGGTGTCATCAGGGTAACAGGTCTCAGATCAGTGTGGTGGAAAGGGAGGAGCAAACTTGTTGTCTTGTCAGAGGTGGGTGATTATGAGGTGAAGGGGTTAGGCAATCTGACAGGCAGTGCACTCTGGGAAATAGATCTTTTCAGTTGATCAGAATAACTGAGCCTATAAAGATTACTGTCTGTCTGTTTGAATATTTATTTATTTCATTATTTAACAGATTAGTTTACTTCAGAATTAAAATTTCCTGATAATTCACTCATCCACCCTACTCACCCATGTCATCCAAGATGTCTTTCTTTTCTTCAGTCAAAAAGAAATTAAAGAACCTGTTTTTTTTCTCCATATATTGGACTTCAATGGGGATCAACTGGTTGAAGGTCCAAATTGCATTTCAATGCAGCTTCAAAAGGCTCTACACAATTCCAGCCAAGGAATAAGCTTTCCAGCTTTTTGACTGTCCCATTGACTGCTAAGTAAATAATGCTGTTGAGGCCCAGAAAATGCTGTTCTCTATCAGCTGCGTCACACGGATACGTCACACGGATGCTCTTTGCATCCAGTGGATACTCTCCAAAATGGCGCTATGGTGACGTGGAGGAGACGAATTGTTGAATAGTTGTTAATAGCTGACAGTCAAAAAGCTCCTGGTTTTCATCTAAAATATCTTAAATTGTGTTCCCGAAGACGAACAAAGCTTTTACGGGTTTGGAATGACATGGGGGTAAGAGATTAATGACAAAATTTTGGGGTAGAGTAACCCTTTAACTTCAGTCAATTCAATATACAGAAAGTGAAAGTAAAAAAACAGTTTTTTAACACCGCATAAGCGCATATTCTCTCAGAGACGGGTCTACTTTAACATGTGCTGATAACGGTATATAACTGTCTAATAGTCTGAATCATTTTAATTTTAGGCCTATAATCCTCCGGTCCGCAAGAATATTTTCAAACTGTAACCGGGAGACCCCTGCTGAAAGCCTACTTTAGTTCTTTTTTTAAATGCATTAAAAACAACAGTAGCAGCAACAGCAAACATAATTTTATCTACCTTTATATTATACTTATTTGTCCTGTTGTCATTTGTTTCTTAGCAAAATAAACAAAAGTCATACATTTTGTTATTTTTGTCACGTAAGACTATCGTGAATCTAACATAATACAATCTGGTAAATGTGCTATCATAATTATTAATTGAGTTAAATGAACGCATGAACGAACACATCTAATATGTAAGCGTATTTGCATTGCTTTGACTGTTTTCTGTATATCCCACCTTCTCACGTGCCACGATTGGTCAGTTTTGTGCAATGCCTGCACGTTATTGGTCAAACCTCTTTACGATCATTACCTTCAGCAGGTATGAAAACAGGAAAACACAGCTAAATACAGAAATCCTGACCAGGACGTGTCCTGTAAAAAAGAGATCTTTTTATATATTTAAAGAGATTTTGGTTTTGACACAAAATCCATGATTCCATTTGATTCGATTCTGATTCACAAGCTTGTGATTCAATCTGATTTCCTATTCGATTGACGTTACGTGACATACTGTTTACAAGCTGTTATATTGACGTCCTTGCATTGTTGAAACACGGATTGAGCGATTACATAATACAGGATGCAAACTTTGGTAAGTTGTACTCTTTATTTAACACACCTTCAGATGTTGATTCATGTTTATTTTGTGCCAAAACCGGTATTGAAGCGGAGGAGATGATCAGTTGCTACTTCTCTTGAACTGAGGTGCTACAGTGATCTGTCACTCCACATTTAACAGCGCATTTATACTACGGGGCCATTGAATGCTTGATTCTGATTGGCTGACGAATGTTCCAAGGCGTGCATTATTTTTCATAGGCAGCTCTTGGCCGCATAACATGTCTATATCACTTCGCCACTTGATTTTATTTATTTCAAAAGTCCTTACTGCCTAAAACAGCAAAATAACCAAAACCCACAACGACACTGGTCAAACAAATAAATACATTAAACAATAGGATAAAAACGACAGATTATTTCCATGTTTTTGCCACAAAGTTACGTTTTATTATGTATGGAAATGAACATACTCTATTTCTCACTCTCTCCCTCACAGACGCACTCACATACAGTTTGCACACACGCTAACATATGCGCTAATGTTGTTGAGGTTTATAATTTGTGAGCTCTCTCTTTTTCTCTCTTTCTGTCTGTCTGTCTAAAAACTTTATTAACTGAATAAGTCTGCTATCAACGGCTCAAGCGTCATTACTAGGTCTAAAATGACGTTTTGGAATTAGCAACGGAGGCGTTGGATGAGCTGTGTAAGAAATGAATCCTACTCAAACTGGACAAATGTTTTGAAATATATCATCTGATCGATCTGTTAAGGTGTGGTAATTATATGGAATAATTGACTTCAGTCCGTTAAATTCTTAGAAAATAATGCACACCCAAGGTGTAACATTACCACCTGGTGTGCATTATTTTCGAAGAATTCACTGGCCTGTCGTCAATTATTCCTTACATATTGTTTGAATACTGTAATACAATGGGCAGAATTTGAAATCTGAGACTTTCTTACATATCAAAAGCAATAAAGCATAAAGCTTATTGCGATTTAATTGATGGGAGGTGCGCTACATTGTTCCTTTCATTAAATGAAACCAGGCTAGACTAAACAATTCTTGGGATTTAAAAATCTATGTCATTTTTATAGAAATGAGAAGAGATTAAAATTGAGAAATCAATATCTTTTACCCAGCCCTATAAGAAACTGTTGAGTCGCATGTAAAAACCTGGCGTAAACAGCAATATGTCACTGCTGACAACTTGTGATTTGAAAACCTGGTGTAATTTGGTCAAAAGGTTAAAAGAATCACGCATGACTAAAGTAATTTCTTTACGCACATGTGGCGTCATGACAGTTCTGCTTGGATGAGAGACAAAAAAAGTACAGCTCAAACTTGAAATATGCTTTGTGCAATGTGATCGATTGCTAAATAAATATGTAAAATCATGTTGAACGTACATGCCAGAGCGATGCGATTGCTTTAGCAATGCTCTCCTTAGTCAGTGTAACCGGGTGACACTTTGCTTTGTGTACACACTAAATTTCTTTCCTTAAACCGAACAAGATTTATGCACAAGTTCTTTCCCGTGCAAAAAGAAACAGAAAATTTGCTGTTTGCTTTGACAAAGGCGTACGAAGTTTTGACAAATGCTTTCCTTTTGATATTTGGCTTTGGCTCACGGATTCCAACTACAAAGTCACCCCTCTCTTTGAACTGCGCAAATAATGGACTATTGAAACGGGTTCATTACACCATGCTAATTTCTATTATAAGCGATTAAACGCAGCTCCCTCCTCCTCCCTATCATAGCCGTCGCCAGGAGCGGAGCTCTCTGTAGGGGTTCCGGTTCATTTGGGCTCCACTCCCACCCCTCCCTCCGGTGCGACTATTCAGCCGACCTGGCCCAATCTATTCAGCGCAGCTCTATTCAGGTCTGGGAAAAGAAAGAGAGCCAGCGAGAAAGAGAGAGCAAGAGGAGAAAGAGGAAGAGAAAGAAAGGTTTCACAGCTGCAGCTGCTAAACGCAGGGTTTGGGATTGCCGAGCATGCGTGGGTTTCAGACCACTAAAGGGCTTTGGCCCCTTCTTCTCATCTCCGTCTTCGTTCTTTCTCTCACCTTCCCTCTTTTATTGTGCCTAATAAAGGACGAGAAGAAAAAGGAGGAGGAAGAGGAAGAAAACAAGAAACATGGTGTTCTAGGTCATTTGAATAGGGTTATATTCCTGTTGGGGTTTTCTTAGTTCAACTTTTAAAGGAATAGTTCACACAAAAATGACTTACTTATTCGCCCTCGTGCCGTTTCAAACCTGTTTGACTGTCTTTTCTTTGGCGGAACAATGTTACAATGAATGGGTCTAAAGCATTCAAGCTTCAAAAATGACTAAAGCACCTTAAAAAGTTTAATACAAGCAGTCTTGTGACATATTCCAAGTATTCTGCTATCATTCAATAATGAAAATGCTAATTACCCTTGCTCATAAGAGATATAGATTAGTTTGTTTCTTTAAAGTGAATGGGTGCCATCCAAATAAGAATCCAAACAGCTAATAAAAAACTTCAGAATAATCTATAAGTAATCCACACAACTCCAGTCCATCAGTTAAAGGGACAGTTCACCCAAAAATGAAAATTTGATGTTTATCTGCTTACCCCCAGGGCATCCAAGATGTAGGTGACTTTGTTTCTTCAGTAGAACACAAACAAAGATTTTTAACTCAAACTGTTGCAGTCTGTCAGTCATATATAAGCACTCAATGGGACCCACAGCTTTGAGAGTCAAAAAAACATTCACAGACAAAACCAAGTTAAACCCTGCGGCTTGTGATGATACATTGAGGTCTTTACACATGAAACAATCGGTCTGTGCAAAAAACTGAACAATATTTATATCACTTTTACCTCTGATCCACTGCAATGTCCAATTGTCCTGAGTGCGTTCACAACAGCCGGTGCATGACGCTTCAACGTGCTCTGGTAATGGTAAAATGGTAATTACTTGTGCTTATCCTGATTGTTGCAACCAATTAAAAACTAAATTAAAAATTAAAAAAATTAAAAAACTAATTAAAAAGATTATGTTTGCTTGTGCGAACTCATCTGGGAGTGTTTTCACAGACTCCCAACTTTTGAGCCTAATCGACTGAAGTTATGGCCGGCTGTTGTGAACGCACTCAGGACAGTTGAACATTGCAGTGGATCAGAGGTAAAAAAAATGATATAAATACCGTTAAATTTCTTGCACAGAGCGATTGTTTCGTGTGTTAAGACCTCAATGTATCACAAGCTGCAGAGTTT